>NC_134574.1:76699320-77013879 GCF_050947875.1 Dermacentor variabilis
CTCCTTAAAGCTCCGAGCACCCGGCATGGGCTCAACCTCCAGGATCCCCCTTTCCCCGGACACGGCTAAGCCGCGCACGGCTACACGCGGGAGGGTCCAACCCTCGTGTGCTCTGGTACGTGGTGTCGCACCACACCAAACGCCTGCTGACGCAGACGCCCCTGCGGGGAGATAGATAACCCAATCGCACTTGGCACCCATGTTGCACCCACGTTGTTGCTGGCGACGGGCTGTGCCGGTGCGGCTGTACAGGTGCGTTCATGATTGAGATTGCGGCTGTCACGAAAGTGTATAGTGCTTAAAATTTTCTCTAATACGGTGTAACTTGTTTTCAACAGGTAGAAAGTGAACTGCCGCATTTAGGCCGAATTTTTCTATCCTGTGTCGGACGCGCACTATTACCTTCTGGTTTTTAAGGACAAACGCAGACTTCCTTTCCTCAACGCTCCCTTTGACTACGCCTCCTTCCATGCGTCCGTGTGACAGCTCCAGTCCTCCCTTGAACTAAGCGATCTTTGGGTCAAAGGTCTGAAACTCGGTGGTAGCTACATGGTTCAAATTTCCGAATGTTTATCAAGAGAACTTTGAGCTGGCTTTCACTGTTGTGCATCCCTCTTTCTATGGCATGATCATTCCTGATTACACCTCATCACGCCCTTTCGCACTCTTCCTCTGCAGAGGAGCAGTCTAAAGCGCGCTAGTTGAGGCTGACCTGCCTGCTTTCTTTCAATTATATTCTTGCTCTCTGTCTTGGTTTAAAGGGCTTTGAAAGTTCCCGTGTGACTGAGGTGTAAGAAATATGAAACCAAGCTTATGAGAGTGTGTGCGCGCTGAACACGCCCACAGAATATGTATCCCTAAAACGAAATGCACGAATAAAATACCGTTTAATCTACCTTAAAAGCCTGATAGTCTTGTCGGAGGCACGTCTTAAGAGCAGCGATTCACTAAACTCAAAATTCTGCTATACATCTGCGCACCCTAATTCGCGATTCATGTTACGCGATTTTTTTCTATTTAGCCTAAACCAAATCAACGTAACGTTCACACATTGTTAGCTGGTAACGAAAATACGTAGTAAACTCTTAGGCAACAAATTTATGGCACATGACGCATTTAATATGACGAGTTGGCAAGTCATTTCTCCTTAAAACGAAGTGTTACCATAACATCAATCAGTTGACCGCGATTAGAGCTAACGAAACAAGAAGCAGTGAAAAATAGCTAACATGATAAGCCAGGCTTAAGATAGAGTTCATTGCGGTTCTCAAACCCTCGGTCATTGGTGTTAAGTAGGGTGAAGTTAATTAGCCACAGTTAATGAGGATAGAGTAATTGAAGGCCCTCGAACCCTTGACTTTTGGTGAGAGCCGAACCATTACCTTTTGATGTTAATTAAGGTGAATTAAGATTAATTTAATGAAGCTGTTGCAAAACCGCCACTGCATTTGCTGAGGGTGTATGTAGTGCTTTATTGATGGTTAAGGTGTTCTTTAATGAAACGCATGCTGATCTCTGTGTTGTATGGGTGATTTCAATTAATGTAAGCGCTGTTCGCTTCATTTTGCTGAGTGTTTGTAGCCTCTGTCTTACGTGGGTATAAGCCATTGTATTTTCTGCTTGTTCATCGTCACCCATCATGCGGCTCTTCCTTCCCACTTCCCCTTCACCCAGCGCAGAGTAGCTGGCTAGAGGAATGTACCTCAGGCCAACCTCTCTGCGTTTCGTATCATTAAACTTCTCTCTCGCTCTCTCGCTTTCTCTCTCTACGGGGTTATGAGCCATTCATCGTCTTACAAGAAGGAACAATTTCTTGTTGGTAGGCATAGAAATGCTTACGCATTTAAAAGGAAAAATCTTTCTAGCTTTCTACATTCGCGTTATTCAATCACGCATTGAATATTTGGCGATTTCAAAAAGTTCTACTGCGCATCACATTCTCCATTCTCTCAATGCATGCATGCTCTTCCGTGTCGCAGCAACCTCGCTTCTCGTGAACGCTTCTCAGAGTCGGCTTTCCGTCGAAGACGTGAGATATCGAGCACATGGATGAAGACAATCATCAAAATTAACTTCATTCCAAATTTTCACGAACTAGAAAAAAAACATCATGATTATAAGGCACCCCGTGCTGGGGAACTGTGGATTATTTTGACAACCTTGGGTTTTTTAACGTCCACTCAAATTTAAATACACAAGCGTTTGCTCGTATCGCTCCCCTCGTAACGCGACCACCACGGCCGAGATGGAGCTGGCAACCTCGAGCTCAGTGGCGCGACGCCGTAGCCTCTGCGCTACGGCGACGGGTTGGGAATCCTGAAGAATGCGGGGGCAGGCTTAATGTGCAACGTCGCGAAAGCTTCTCCCGCACGTGGAACCTTGCTGCGCCGGCTCTCCGTCCACGAAGGAGAGCTGCCCCGATGGTTTAGCATCAACGAGCACGCCAAGGTCTAGAACTACTACGCACTCAAAAACAGCCCAGCTCAGCGATGGAGTTCGCTACGACAGATGCTATTCGTAGTAGAAAAACTTTCAGACAGTGGGGGGCAACAGAGAGAAAAACTTTGCTTTGAGTGGATGTTGCCGTTATTTACCGCCCATAGCATTCTACTCGAGATGACAAGGGTGACCATTAAGTGGCGCACTCATACAAACAGAAGTCCACGCACGTGGCTGAACTAAGACCGAACGGTAAAAAAGATGAAGAAGGCAAGAGGGTGTAGGAGAGAAGACATAAGAGAGCACGAGGAAAGGGCAGAAAGCGTGGCGAATAACGTAGCCTTTACTAAAGAATCGAAGGCGCACTGCTTTCATAGGTTTTTTTACAATACATATCATACACGTATACGATATAAACAAGCAAACGTAGAAACAAGTAACTAAAGTGTGTTGTCGAGACCACTGTCAACTAGAAAGGCCAAGAGCACTTCCTCCGTTGCACGCAAAGCACTACTAAAGCTTCTCCGAGGTACCATACCACGCTTCCAGAAAATCCCTTTTCCTACCTACGATTGGTCGATTGTTTTAGTGAGTCAGCGCGTGAATGAGTGAGTCCAATGAGTGAGTAAACGATTTCTTAAATGAGTGGCACTTAGTCCTACTTCGGTAAAAGGGAGAGCCAGGCCGGCAGAAGTATGTGCGACGGATCAGCCCGGTTTCAGCGGCCATGGTCATCATCGACTGCAGCCTGGCATTGCGACTGGCCGAGTCCCCATGGAGCCTAGCTGACGGTATGATATTCGCAAATGCTGACAACGAGGGTTTTTAACGTGCGCCCAAATCTCGGCGAACGAACGTTTTCTCATTTCGCCCCCATCGAAGGGTGGCCGCCGTGGCCGGGATTCGAACCCACGGCCTCTTGCTCGGCCGCAGAACACTACGTGTACGTTGAGCCACTGCAGCAGGCATTGGGAATGACGACCGAGTGCATAGAAGAAGCTAAGTATAGTAATAGGCGCTCTGCTGTCGGTTTATACACATGTACTCGACCTTTCGTGGGGAAGTGCGCAGCTGTGTCATCTATAAAGTAGTGAACAGCAGCAGGCGAAGATGTGCACGGCCGGTCTATAGGGGAGACTCGCGAGAGGAAGCCCTGCCACGAGCAAAACAAAAATGACAAGAAGAGCGACGGGAAGCTTGTTGTGCGCGGACAACACCCACGCGTTCTCTTCAACGAGCTTTCGTAGCTTCAGTCTTGACTTATTCTTCATTCTTGGCTTTCTTTTGGCTTTTTCGCCAGATGTCGTGATCGGTGATTGATAGCCGGAGGTCGGACTTCGACCGCCGATACGAAGGCACTGACGCAAAGGGTGCCTGCCTGCGCTCGTGCAACAGAGTTGCGGGCCGCTTTCGTTGCCAAACGCGAACTATTGTAGCTCGTTCAAACGCGCGGCCTTTCGACGCATACTAACGCTAGATATTTGCTAGTGATGTAACGTCTCAGTTCTCTACGGAATTACACAATGAAACAATGAACGCCACCTAACCTCCTCACTCCAACAAATGCACACCGACGAGCGCACTATTCCTTTCATAAACCGAGTATAGCTTCCTCGAAGCCTTCGGCTTCTCGCGTACATTCACAATCACCGCCGATTGTTTATCTAGACTTTTTTATACAGCTCTGCCCACATCAACCTCCTTCTTTCCAAACATTTTCACAAATGACCTTCACTTGAAGGGCCTTCACTAACTGGAAACTAATGTTATCATCAAGTTAATGCGGTCATCGCGAAGTTGGTTCCTCGATGCTATGTACAAAAAGCAACAATCACCCGCCCTGCAAAAGTTTTTAGCAAATTGTGTTACCTTGAAATATTTCTGTGGTGAAAAATTAGGTGCGTCTAACGCCGTTCAGGCACTCTTCTCGCGTACATTTGATCATAAATAGGCAGAATAAATGGCAGCTGACACCAATAAGAACAAGAGGGGAACCTGCACAGGCTTGTGCCTGAAAAGGAACAGCAGCTACCTTTCCAGCGAGCAACAGCGCATGCTTGAGTGAGCAGCATAACGCGGGCTTCATTAAATGGAAGGGGGGTGTCCCGGCGGTTTCAATAACAAGAAAGACCAGTGCTGTTGTGTGTTCCTTCCTTACTTGTGTGTTTGTGCGCTGTATTTTGCTCAAGTCATAAGCCGACCAGCTCAATCACGTGCGCTTCTACTAAAATTCTGTTCACTTGCATTCGAACAAGCACGAACCTCTATCAAGGTTTGATCGACGAAAGACTCGCATGCCGGCTCGAATCACTTCTTTACTTCTTTTCATAGGAAAACTTCTACGATCCGTCATTCGAAGTGCTTTTGTTTTTGTTTTTTTACTTCGAAGAGTATTTTTGTTACCGCTTTTAGCAGCACGTTCTCGAATCCCGCTGGAGCTACACGCTTAATGCGTGTCTGAAAATTGCGCCGCGCACCATTTAACTCGCCTGAAAGGCAGCGTCCCGGACGAATCATGAAGAAAATGCTTCGGCAGTTTTCGCAAAGGCCGACGATCGAAAGTTTGAAACATTAATGACGAAATCCTGCTATTACATGCAGGGGTTTGTACACACGCACACACACAAAAATAACCAACAACTTCCAAGCGTTTAATTATTCTGGTGCTTACGGCCTCCAGAAACCTTATATTGGTCTTTGCCGTGATGCAGTGATCTAATACAAAAATGGCTTAAACTTCATGCAGATGTTGCGTATGCTTCTCCTTATACAGTGACTGTTGCTCCAGTTTCGCAAGCTAGTACGGGTTCTTTAATTAAGTATTCTTGTTGACTTCAGCGTATCCAGCTCAACAATGCATCCACCAGGAAACTTGTACAGCGTGCACAATCAGTACTTTTGGAAGCACACAAAAGAAGACTACTCAAATGCATGCCAGTGGAAGATAAGAAGAGGTTTAAAAACAGTATATATAGGGAAAGTATTGATTGACCGCTAATATGGCTTAGCGAAAGTGTAAAATACCGTCAAAGAAAACAGAACAACATAAAAAGTCGTAGTTATTAACAGTAATATCGCTTACAAAAGAACGCAAATTTTTCGGCCACTCGCCGCGATAGCTTCGTAGCAATCGCGTTGCGCTACCGAGTTCGAAGGAATGCATCCGATTGTGGCCTCGGCGGCCGCATCTCTTTGGTTGTGCCATAGAACGACGCTCGGTGTACTTCGATTTAGGTTCACTTTAAAGAGTCCCCCCCCCCCCCCCCCCCAAGCTGGTCAAAGTTATTTGGCAGTCCACATTCAGCGGTGTGCCTCATAATAAGATCGTGGTTCTGGCACTTAAAACTACAGAATTTATTTTTTTAGAAGTTAACGGCCATCTTCTCTTCACCTGGTATGGTAATCTACGTTTCCAGTCTGGAACACTGCGCTGTATGAATCACTCGCGGCGAGTATTTCGAATGGGGACCAATATTGATACAGGAAAGAGGCAGGCGCACCGATGCAAAAATATGTGTGTATTTACAGGAGTTAGAAATGGCGCCCCAAGCAGCAGCCATAGTCTTCGTCCTTCTTCTCTCGAGACACTTTCATCGTTCTCTTCCGCTCAACACCACCCTCCCGGCGGGGTAGCTCCGTCCCGGTGCAGCTTATTCATTTAATTTTTTTATTTATTCATATTGCCCACAGCGCCTAAGTAGCATTACAGTGGGAGGGAGGGGTACATAGATATTATAACGAACATGGAAGCAGGATACAAGAAATGTTTGAGCATGGCATCTAGGCAAGAGGAAAGTATTAGTCCTCAATGCAAAACAAGCGAGCGTAAACACTCAAAGCGCCGCAGCGAGGCTGGCATTATCAGTAAGTTGCACAACGTTTGATGGTACACGATTCCAGTCACGGATCGTTTGGTGGGAAAATGAATTTTCGAGGACTTCAGTTCGACTGTGATATTCGCGTACCTTGTGCGCACGACCCAAACGACTGGATACATAGTCAGGTCGTAGAATGTACCTATCGCGGTCTATGTCAGTCCCAGAATTATAGATGGTGTGGAAGAACTTTAGTCGTATTTTCTTTCCCTTCTTTCTTGTAGCAGCTCCCACCCCAATGTCGGCTTTGCGGCAGTCATGCTAAGCTGTCTACTGTAATGATAAACTGTAAAACATATCGAGCTCCGAGATTTGCACTTTCACAATTATATCCTTGTCAGTGTTTGTTGCAGGATCCCATACTGTACAACCATAGTCTAGGATAGACCTTATATATGGTTTATATAACATATCACGAGCTTGTTTCGGAAAGAGCTTGGTGTTTCGTCGCAAGAAACCAAACGTTTTTTACGCCTTTACCGTGATGTGGTCAATGTGATAATGCCAGAACATGAACCGTGCAACACATATTCCTAAATACTTGAATTCTAGAACACTACCCAAGCAAGATTCCTGCATGTAGTAGGTCGTGCTTTGTACAGTTTGTTTTTTATTAACCCGACAGCTTTAAGGAACTCGTGTCGCAGAAAAGCCGCTGTCGTCGATGTTGGCCGTGAGCGAAAAATCCCGGAAGGCAATTCATAAATAAAAACAACTTGCAAGATGGGCTGGGTGGAAATCGAACCAGGGTCTCCGGAGTGTGAGACGGAGATGCGACCACTCAGCCATGAGTTCGATGGTTCAAAGCGGGACAAAAGTGCCTCTAGTGAATGCGGTGTTGCCTTAGAAACGGGCCATAGAAAGTTATACTGTGGTGTATATTGGTAATTATGAGCACGTAAATTAGAGAAGTCGCAGTTAAACGAGCAGCGAAGTACGTTTCCGCCACATTTCTCTTGCGCTTGGCGCACACGCAGAGCCATCTTGCGGCAAACACAGTAAACCCCCTCCTCGCAATGTACGATGCTGCCCCGACAGGTGGCGCGCCACTCGCCCGCTTCTCCCGTTCGTCTCGCTGGAGCGCATTGGGGCCGTGCGGGAACCGGTGCGAGGATGCCCTGATACCCTTGCGTCTAATAAGTTTTCTCGCTCTCTCCCCTTCCAACTTCTAGCGTGCGTCACTCGAACCCTCGTGTTTAGGCGACGCGGCTCCTCTTTCCGCTCACAGCGCGATTCCTAGGTACAGCGTCCGATGCGGGACGCCTCTCACGTGATCGCTGCGCCGTAGCGCGTCTGGTGGGAAAGCGTCCCCTGCGATGTGTGCCGTGTTGCTGGCGAGGAGTCACGCGTCTGCGTGGTACCCCCAAGCGAGATAGAGGACGATCCCATCGAGGCGTCAGCCCCATGATCGCGTCCGTCTTCATGGCGCCTCGCCGCCCGGCTGTCCGTGCCGATCACGACGTTTGGCTCGCGTAGATCGTTTCTCCCTCCGAGACACCGAGTTCTTTGGTTCGTTCCGCTTGCTCAGGCGCAAGTCTCGTTGCCGCGCCGAACGTTGCGTTGTTCGGCGCTCACCGCGTGATTGGTGGGTGCAAAGTCCGATGCGGGGCGCCTCGTAAGTGATCGCTGCGCCGTAGTGCATTGTCTTACACCCATTGGCGGGTTGACGGAAACGCTCTCGCGTTCCACTCTTGAAGGCGAAGCTTAAGCGTCCTCCAATATATATTTTTCTTGTGAAATGCATGTGAACCGTCTTCTGAGTGTTTAGTTGCATGTGCCATTTCTTGCGCCCCCCCCCCCCATGTATATATTCTATCTAAATAATTTTGCACATTTTTAGTATGATTTGAACAAGTTATTTCGCAGTACAGAACACGATCGTCAGCAAATAATCTCATTGGGGACAGAACATTTGTAGACACATCATTTATAAAAATTAGAAATAACGAAAGGCCCAGCATCTACCCCTGAGGTACGCCGGAGGTTACATCAATAACATCCGATGTCGCTCCATTCAGCACTACGTATTGTGATCGCAGTGTAAGAGAGAGAGAGAGAAAACATTTATTCGGACCATCGAGGTGGTTGCTCTTGAGGTCGAGTGGGTGGTGTCCTCATTCCAGGACTCCACTGGCCATGGCTGCTCGACGTACTTGCTGGACGAGAGCTTCCTGTCCCGCCAGGGTATCGCCGGTCAGCTGTACCTCCCACCGCTCAAATGACGTGCTAGGAGTCTTTAAGTGTTGAGGTTTGCCCTCGCACCCCCACGAGATGTGAAAGAGTGTAGGGCGTGTGTCGCCGCACCAGGGGCAGATGCCGCGATATGTATGTGGGAACATTTTACTGTATCTGTGTAGGTTTGGAAATGTGTTAGTCTGTATAAGTCGGAGATCTACGGCATCTTCAGTGCTGAGCTTTTTGTGAGGCGGAGGATAAATCCTGCGGTTGAGTCGCTGGATCTCGAGTCGGTCGCAGTAATTGGATGGCAGGGGCATGAAGGTAAAGGGTGGGGATTGATGAGACGATTGGTCTTGCCCCGCTCGGTTGATTAGCGCTCGAGCTAGGGCATTCGCCCTTTCATTCCCCTCCAGACCCGCGTGACCCGGCGTCCACGTGATTTGATGGTATTCTTGCAGCCTCGGGCCTAGAATCTGAGCCGCCAGCAGCGGTGTTCGTCCGTTCGTAAAGTTACGGCAGGCCTGTTGCGAGTCGGTAACGACATGGACTTCCCTGCCTACCCTGTCTGCTTGCTTTATTACCAGCGCCGCGGCTATGGTCTCAGCCGCAGCTGGGGTCTCTGCCCTTACGGAGGCCGCGAGGGTCAAGGAGTTGTCTCTCCCGTGCACGGCGGCTACTGCGAAGAGGCCCCCTACAGGGTACGCCGCCACGTCCACGTACGTTACGTACGGGTCACCCTTGAATTGACGGCGCTGTCTGTCGACGCGAGCCTTGCGTCGTCCTTCATGGAGTTCATGCCTCATTTGCTTCGGTATCGGGTTCGCCTTGATCTTGCCTCTGACCTCTGGCGGGAGTGATCGTTGCCCATCGAGGGCACGGAGCTCCGTTGCCGTTTCGGTCCGGTGGAGGATGGCTCTGCCCGCCGCCGTGTTCTGTAGTCTGGCCTTTTGCGAAGCCATAACCGCGTCCGACAGCTCAGCGAAGGTGTTGTGGATCCCGAGGGCCGCTAACTTCTCGTTTGAGTTGGTGACAGGGAGACCCAGGGCCGTTTTGTACGCGCCTCTGATGATGGCATCGACTTGTTCTTGGTCGCGTTTGTTTAGCGAGTGATAGTGATACGGCATGCTATACGTTATTCTGCTGATCACCAGAGCCTGGACGAGGCGAATTGTGTCCTCTTCTCGCATGCCCTTGCGGCTTCTTGTAATTCGTTTTATAATCCGCGAGATCTGGTTGGTGGCAGACCTTAGGGTTCGGATGGTGTGGGAGGCTTTCAGGTTGCTCTGGATCCAAAAACCCAGAATCCTAGTCTTATTGCCTTCCGTTATTTTCTGGCCCTCAAGATAGAGGTCGATAGGGCCGGGGGACTTGTAGATTCCTCCTCCGTGCACCCGGATCACTTCGGACTTTTCGGGCGCACAACGCATCCCGCTCGCTGCCGCAAATCTCTCCACGGCCGTCGCGGCCTCTTGAAGAGTCGCCTCCTTTCGCGCTAGGGAGCCCTTGGTGGCCCAGAGCGTGATGTCGTCTGCGTACAGGACGTAACCTAGGTCGGGGATCTTCCGCAGCTCTTTGATCAGCGCTAGCATCGCGACATTGAATAGAATCGGGGAGATTATCGCCCCTTGCGGTGTTCCTTTGTTCGGCACGTCGATCGTATCCGATCTAGTCTTGCCTATTCCGATGGTTGCCGTCCGGCCTGTTAGGAACGATTTAACGTAATTAAAGATGCACTCCCCGCAGCTGATGTCGTTCAGTCCCTTGAGAATGGCCTCGTGGGAGATGTTGTCGAAGGCCCCTTTTAGGTCGAGTGCGAGCAGGAGGTGTTCTCGGTACTCCTTTATCCAAGCGATTACTTGAGAATTAATGTTAAAACAATGCAGTTTGTAAACTAATAAATGATTATTCACAACGTCAAAGGCTTTTTCTGCAGTCAATAAACACAGAATCTACACAATTCTCTCGATCCAGTACTTCGCACACATCGTGAAAAATTTCAATTATTTCGCGTCACACAATATACGCCATGCTTAAAACCATGTTATTTAGGGTTAATGAGCGAATTAGTGTTAATGTGCTTCCTTGTGCTAGTGTATACAATGTGTTCCAGGGTTTTACATGATATGCTTGTTAGTGATATGCGTCTATGAATGCATACATGTAGCCGAGAACCCGATTTATGAACAGGCACAACACAGGCCTGTTTCCAGTCACTTGGAAGGCAACCTGCGAGTAGTGATGTGGCATACAGCACTCTTAAATATAGATAAATGAACTGCGCGCATGGCTTCAGGAGGCCGCATCATCCATCAGGCTACTGCTTCCATCCAATCCATCCGGGCCGCTGCTTTTGAGGGTTCCAACCGTTCTCGCAGTGCTCTAGTACCACTTTCATGAATCACTACGTCTTCCATATTTTGTATGTTTATATGTTTAGGGTAATGTGGTAGCTCATTCGATAATTTTGAGGAAAAAACTGACGCAAAGAAGTTATTGAAGGAATTGACTTTATTAAGGTTAACTTCTATTATTTACCCATTTAGCTCCAGTGGTGGAATAGAGACCCTATCTTTCCCGTTACATTTGACATAATTCCAGAGCGCCTTCGAATTTATTTGCAACCGCGTGTTAAAAGGCTCAAAAAAGATCCGCTTTGCTTCTCTCGTTTTCTTTTGTGATTCCTTGGTAATAGCGTGAAGTCTTTCTTTCAATAAGGAAGTTTCTTTCTTCTTGAACTTAGCATATATTCTTTGCCGTTTATTTAACAGAAAACGTAATGTTGCATTGAACCAGTGCTTACTTTTAAAATGTCGGGCCGTCTGAACCCATGACGGTACATGTTGTCCGTTAGTTCCAAAATTTTTGTTTTAAATAACACCCATAAATTCTTCACACTGAAAGTTGCCGAAAGCAATTCGAACTCTGTTCTATTTTCTTGTAGCGCAGAAGCTGTACTTGTAACATTGGCTTGTGCGTAATCTCTCTTTCGCTACATCTTTCGGTCGGTGTTGAATGTTCTTTTTTTGGCATAGGTTATGTTAATTTCACATTGCAACACTTCATGGTCACCACTTCATGGTCACTCGATGTTACCTAATCGGGCTGATTTGTGAGGAATAAGTCCCAAACGTTACTTATTCTTGTTGGCTGAGTCACCATTTTTGTTAGGTGAAACGCTTTTGCTATGTTCATCATTTCTTTTGGTGGCCCCGAAAGGCGAGAAGTTTGACAAACTTGCTGTCTGTAACTGAATGTGGGAAAATTAATATCTCCGCCAATTACGAGGTAGTATGCTCGGACTGTCTCTATTGTTTTCGCGAATTCAAGCATAAGATCAATTGAGCTGTTGGGAGGCCTGTAAAACGTGCAAACTGTTATTGCATCACGTGCTTTGGACAACCTGCCCAGCTGCGTCATCATAGACACTGCTTATGGTCACAGCTTATGGAGCATCAATTATGGCGGGTACATAGGGCTTGAGTCTATCAAAGTGAACAAAATCACTGCTTATGTAGGGAGTCATTGAAGGCTCGACTGCCGGCGCAATCATGCACGTCACGTCACAGAGTGGACGCTACGTCTTGTACGGATCAGAGTAACGCTATAGGAGTTTTACGGACAGTCCGACACGACGTGTCGGTGTCCAGAGGAGCACAAGATCACCAGGGGGAAAATGGGCTTCTCGGTGCCGACGGTCGCAACGGCACTTTTTGGGAACCTTGCGATTCAATAAGGTCATCACGAACGATTTGTCGGGACTGGGCGGCCAGGGAAATAGCATCACGGTCGAGCGGGTGGGGTGTGTAACTTGTAGGGAAGGGACGTACGTGTACATACGTAATGCAGTGTCACATCCTGACAAAAGGTAGAATGGTGAAAATTCAGTGGTGTCATGACAAGACAAATTTTAAGCAACGGTACTGTATGGCTGGGCGACGTCCCAGTCACGGTGGTCGTCGGAAACGTGCATGGCAAGCATTTCAGTTAGCTTCGGTGAGGCCATTTATTTGAGGGTGGCACGCGGTAGCGAATTCGTTCTAGGTAACACAGAAGCGGAGCAGATCATCGACGACCTTCGACAGGAAGTAACGGCTGCGAGCCGTAAGTAACTGGCGAGGGCCGCATTGGCATGGGATTACATCGTGGAGCAGAAAGTCGGCGACATCTGTCGCGTAGCTGGTTGGAATTGCTCACGTGATGGCATATCTTGTTGCAGAATCTGTTGACGCTGCAATCTACTTGTTTCCTCTTCTAGAAATAAGAAAAGAGCCAAGCACGTCCAGCCCCACATGAAAAATATGCCTCCGTGGAGGCGTCAATAGGTTGAAGGAAACCAGCAGTAGGTAATGCAGTCGTCTTCCGGCGCTGACATAGATCGCAAGCAGCGACATAACGACACACACAACGATAAATTCCAGGCCATAACAAGCGGCGTCTCACGCCGTGATACACAGATGTCCAGCTTCTCGCTCACCGAGCTTTTCAGGAAGGATGTGTCTTCCTCTTGGGGAGCATAGCAAGCCCAAGCCTTTGTTACCCTTATTGAGCGGTAAACAACTTCTTCGGTTCTGCCTCATTTTGATTCCTCGGGTCCAACCTAGAAGCGTCGTGTAGCTGTTAGAGCACGGCGAGTTGGAGGCGCGTTGGAACCATAGCAGGAACTCGGGACCGTGAGGGTGGACGCTGCGACGATATAAAGTCCCATCGTCCAGGGTACAGGATGGCGGCGTTTTTAGTCACCGACATGGAGCATGTCGGAGATGGACAGAATGCAAATGTACGAATCAGCATCGGCGACGTCCGGTAGATTCACAGGGTGGCGCGACAGGCAGTCGTCGTCTTGATGCAGACGTCCTGATTTATACACGATGGAGAAGGTGTATTCCAGCAGACGTAAGGCCCAACGAGCGAGGAGTCCTGTTGAGTCTTGCAAAGTGGAGAGCCAACAAAGGGCGTGATTATCAGTTACAATGCAGAAACTGCGACGGAATAGGTATGGTCTAAATTTCGCGACCGCCCGTACGAGCGCTAGGCATTCCCGCTCAGTGATTGAGTAATTTCTTTCGGGCGCAGGAAGAAGGCGGCTGGCGTAAGCGATGACGCTGTCTTGACGCCGTTGACTCTGGCTGAGCACGGCACCGACGCCGTGGCCACTCCTGTGCGTTCTTCACCACGAGCCGAAGGTTCCAAATGAGACATAATCGGTGAAGTTGTTAGCCGCTCAATAAGGGTGGGTGTCAAAGGCTTGGGCTTACTGTGGTTCCCAAGAAAAAGGCGCATCACTCTTGAGAAGGTCGGTGAGCGGACGAGCGATATCGGTATATCCTTTAACAAAGCGGCGGAAATACGAACAAAATCCCATAAATCTTCAGACCTCTTTTACTGAACATGAGACAGAAAAATTGCGGACAGCGCGACATTTCTGCGGGTCAGGTTGTATTCCCGCAGCGTTTACGAGGTGTCCAAGTACAGTAATTTCGCGGCGGCCAAAATGGCACTTCGATCAGTTCAGCAGAAGGCCAGCACCGCTAAAGATAGAGAGGACAGTATGGAGGTGTTGAAGGTGACTCTTAAAGTAGGTGAAAACACAATCACATCATCAAGATAACAAAGAGGTGTTCACCACTCCACGCCACAGAGAAGAGAGGCCATCATGCGCTGGAGTGCAGCTGGGGCACTGCATAAACCAATGGCCATGACCTTCAATTGGTGAAGACCGTCTAGTGAAATGAAGGCGTTCTTCTCACGGTCCGTCTCATCTATGCCAATCTACCAATAGCCAGAACGGAGGTCAATTGACGAAAAATATTGTGATCCGTGAAGACAGTCAAGGGCATCATCTATGCGAGGCAGTGGGCACCCATCTTCTTTTGTTATTTTGTTAAGGTGACGGTGGTCAACGCACAAGCGCCAAGAGTTGTCCTTTTTCCTTACTAAGACAACCGAGGATGGCCACGGACTGCTCGAAGGCTCAATAATCTCCTTGTACATAATCTTGTCGACCGCTTTCGGTACGATGGCCCACTCCGCTGCGGAGACGCGATAAGGACGCCTATGAATGGAGCCGGCATCACTGGTGTTGATGCGATGAGTGAGTACAGATGTCTGTCCGAGAAGGTGGTCATCCACGTCAAAATATCTCTATAAGAAGAGAGAAGGCGAGGAAGAGCTTTTGTGTGCTCAGAAGGAAGATCACGAGCCATCATTTTACAAATATGCTCAGTCGTCGAAGACCTTGAAAGAGCCAATGGCCTGTTGGTGCGAGGAAGGGCTGCTTCAGGATTCAAGAAAGAAATCTGGAATTCTTCTGTAAGCGTGATGTGCGCCAAGACAATATCGTAGGGTAAAACGTGCATTGAAAATTCAAAATTGATGATGGGTACAAGCAAGTACAATTCTCGAGGATTCAGATGATGGTGTTCGGAAGCGCAGAACTGCGCAAGAGAACCACGTCAGGGATGGGGATACGACGTACTCGCCATCAGTTACTGGAGTACAAGTGGTCAGGAGAATATTTGTAGCGGCCTGTGGAGGCAGACAGGTGAATTCGGCAGAACGTAAGCGGTGTGCTGTACTAGAAGCGGCGTCGCTCGGAAACAGGAGATCCAAGTGTACAATACCAAAGGAACGCTCAATTTGGGCGGTGTGTTTCGAAAGAAAATCAAGGCCGAGAATGAGGTGATGCGGGCACTGCTCGAGGACAATAAATAAAGGAATAGTGTAGTGGTCTCCAATAGTCACACGTGCAGTGCACATCCTGATGACAGGTGAAGTGCTGCCGTCGGCAGTTCGTACTGTACAGGGCACGGCTCGTGTGAGAACTTTCCTGAGTCTTCGGCAAAGAGCGGCACTCATAAGTAACCGCTGCGCTCCGGTGTCAACGAGAGAAGTAACGGGAACACCACCTACTTCAACGTCCAGTAGGCTTCCACTTGTAGGCAGGGACAAAAGAGGATTTGTAGGTCGGGTCGTAGTTGCAGCGTCACCTGCGGGAGTGGCTCCGCCTAGTTTCCTGAAGTGTAGCCGCCGGTTGCAGATGGGCACGAAGAGCGGCGAACGGGACCGTCGACCTTCCGAAGACGGGGAGTGGCTGGGTCTCGGCCAAGCGCTGTGTGTGTTAGAGTTCCGAGGCGGCATGTAAGGCGAGAGAGTACGAGGGCCTAGTGCTTGACAGTAGTCGCTCTGTGATGGTCACCGAGGAGACGACAACCAGTTGCTGTGGCAGTGATGGGCGATATGTCCAATTCGGAAAGAATGAAGACATGTGTGCTTATCGTCATCTATTCGCCATTCAGCCAGGTTGCGAAGGGGCGGGAGATAGCTTTGCAGGTGCGAACAAACAGCCGGATGAACCTGATCAGCGTTGGACGAGCGAACCGCTCAGAGATGTGGAAGTCCACAACTTTCTATCTCCTCGCGAACAACTGCTTACATTAGTGCGACGGAGGACAGGCTCTCCCATAGGTCAGACCAAACTGGAGCCGGAGACATGGCCTCTAGCTCGCGGCGAATAATGCGTGTTATGTCTTGCGACTCCGCTACCGGTGTTAACCGTGGTGGTTCTTCGCACGATATTGTCGCGGCGGTATTGGGAAGTCTGTCAAACGATTGTGCCATTTGGCGACTCTTTGCTTGTTCAAAGCGGCGACACTTTTTGATAATTGCATCCATTGTCGCACAATTCCTGAGCATGTAAAGGTTGAAGGCAGCATCTGCTATGTCTTTTAAGATGTAGCCAGCTTTGTGTGCCTCTGTCGTGTTGCTATCGGCGTTGCGGCAGAGGGCTAGCACATCTTGTATGTACACGCCTGAGCGCGGCATCCAAGCTCCGTTTTCGCTGCCAACTGACGACCGACAGGTCGGCGAAACAGGTCTCGCAGTTTCTCTTTACAGACGTCGCAGCTAGTTAGGTCAACTACATGCGCCTCATACAATTTCCGCGTGGTCCCTCGAAGATATAATATGAGGTTCACTGGCATCACCATCTGATCTCAGGTGACGTGTTTGCAGACTCGCTCGTACATATCAAGCCAGTCCTCGATGTCATAACTATCCGTGACACAATATGTTCCCGGGTCTCGTGGAGGGGCCAGGATGATTGTACACACAGACTGCTCAGACGTTGTCGCTTCGTCGGCCATCGTGCCGACAGGCGGGTGACGTCCACGGCGAAGTTCTGTGCTTGTGCTTCGCAGCTCCACCAAAATGATACAGGAAAGAGGCAGGTACACAGATGCAAACGGGTGTGCATTTACAAGAGATATAAATGGCGCCCAAGCAGCAGCCACAGGCTTCTTCCTTCTTCTCTCGAGACACCTTCATCGTTCTCTTCGTCGAAACAATATAACACTCATGTTACTTGCAGACTCAGTGTTACGAGTTAGAATAATAATTACAGTCATACGTAGCGAGGCGTAAACAATAAATACGCACATGGCCCATGGCAATGCGGAAAGCTTGCCTGCTGTTTCAGGGGATGTCGCTTATCAGGTACACACTAACGAACCCCCTTGCTATTTAGTTGAAAAACTGCATTTACAAATTTCAAGGATATTTTGCACTGAAATAATGCAGCTGTAGTTAATATGCTCTCATTAGGAACTTTGATTGAAAAACGGTCACTACGTTGCGAACCTATGGACGTACGTTAACTATTGTTACCTTGCTGGGAGGCCACGTGTAGGACCAACTCCACACGACTATTAACCTTGCAGAAAAAAAGCGGCAAGACTTGTCGCTGGAGATACGTGCGCAGCGCATGGCCAGTATGTATTATGTCGTACAATATTCTACGCAGAGGTATTGCAAATACGGTGTGCATTGTCGATTTGCTCCACTTTACATTGGAGATTTTGCTTTAAACAACCGCCAAGCGAAAGCCTAACGAGAACCGTGATGTGAAACGCAGTACAGAAAAGTGGACAATTCCCGTCGCAAGAACGTATTAAGGGAAGCAACACGCTTCAAGGTCTATCTGGCAAGCCCTGTTGATTCAATGTGGCAGGCACTGTGGCATTGAATAACCACAAAGAAAATAAAAAAAACAGTGCCGCCTCGGCTGCCGGAGGACGTGGGTACGAAACCACTCTGCCGCCGTTTACCCACCAATTACACAAATAACCACGGACATGCCCCGACCAGCGGTTAGTTGCCGTAGGGAAGGAGCCGGTGCCATGGAAATCTAGTCAAATCTTGTGGAAACAGCAAAACCTTGTAAAAGAGTTTTGTGCCCTCCGAGTTTGACAGGACTTTCTAAACACAAAGGCCTCACTGCCGAAAATATGCAAACCTAAACAGGAGAATAGTCCGCTTGTGAGAAACTATACAAGTGCAGCCCGCGCGTGCTGATATGAATAACAATAGTTCTCTTTCAGCCGTTCATCGTCTCTTTCGGACTTACTCGGTGATACATGACGAGCACAAAATCCTGAGATTCTCAAATCCTGAGTCCGGAAACGCAAAAATCATGAAAATCTGAAATAGGAAAGCGGAGAAAGCACTGTTCTTTCCTGACTTTGACGAAAATCACAGGTATATATGCAGACAGTACCCGAAATGTGAATGCTACGCTTCAATAAAATCATTATCGACGTACGGTGTACCGAGCCAGTACGATCCATCTTGGACGATTCTATAGAAAAAATATATTTGCAGGAGTTTCCGCGACAGCGCGTCCTTTATCAACATATCTGAAAAACAATAAACAGTGTAGAGGAGAAAGAGAAGTGGGGAGAGGGGAGAGGAGCCGAGCGGTAATGCACGTCAAGGAGGGCGGGGCGGCTACAGCCGTTCGCGCAGGTCGGCGCCGGCCGTCCAAATGGTCGAGCAACGTCGAGAAGGCGCGTCCGGCCAAGGAATGCGCAGACGGGAATAGTAGTGCCTCCGTGCTCACGCACGGGAGGCCGACGCGGCGGCAGGCGGCAGTGAGCAGGTCACGTCCAGCAGCGTACGCGGGGCACCGCAAGAGTACGTGCTCGCGGGTCTCCGCATCGGCGTACTTGACGCAAGAGTGGCTGCCTGTACCTTGGAAGCGATGTATCCTTTCCGCGGTGCGGTGGAAGCCAATGCGGAAGTGGGGCAGTAGCACTCGTTCACGGCGACCGAGGCCCTTGCGCGGTAGCAACGTCAGTGGATTGCCGCCGGCGACACTAGCGTCGGGGTGGAGCGACCGCAGCATACTGTCGACGGTGTGGCAGGCCGACCCAATCTGGCACCGTTACCCCTGGATTACCTAACCGTCCAAAAGATCAGGTGCACGCAGGATAAGTTTGACTTGCCCCCATTTCCCGGCAGGGCAAGGTTTGGTAATTTTATTCGTTGTCATCTATCTATGTATTCTTTGTTGTAGAACAAACTTAACAGGGGTAGCCAATGTGGATTTTGCTTTCTGTCTCTCCAGAGCATGCCTATTGTTAACTGAGTTCTTTATTAACACAGTCCCTTGTATCTTCTCTGCCGCCGTGAACGTGACCAGTAGCGAGAGGTCCTTCGCAGTCGTCTTGACGCTTTAGATAGGTGCCCTTTCTCCGTGCCTGCAAGAGCTGAGAGCCTAGTCATGCCCCAAACTCAGATTAGTTAAGTTTCTACGGAATTTCCGCGTGTACATTGACTAGATCAATTTTGTATTAACAGTAGTATATGGGCATCTTAAGTTTTCTCTACGTTTCTTGATAAGAAAGACATTCAAATTGGCAGTAGGACTACCATCCACAGCGTCAACAGAAAAACTACTGTAGCTAGGAGTACATAATTTCTCGGAACAACTAGCAGAGGCTCACAAAACGAGCCAAATCGAAAGAC
Source organism: Dermacentor variabilis (assembly GCF_050947875.1). Lineage (NCBI taxonomy): Eukaryota > Metazoa > Arthropoda > Arachnida > Ixodida > Ixodidae > Dermacentor > Dermacentor variabilis. Next base: position 76,718,613 of record NC_134574.1, read on the forward strand.
ACGACTGCCCGTTGAACTTTAGACGACATGGATATCCTCTCTAGGAAGAACACAATGGTCCCCAACGCGTGTCCCCGACTCTGAGAGCTAGGATATACATAGCATCCATACAAATAATCGTGCACCCAGAATACAACAGAAAGAAGACAAGCGAGAGCCACCGTGCGACAAAAATTGCTAAACAACGAAAGCATCAAGGAATAAATAACGTAGACGAGCACGCCCAGCTACAAGGTAGCGAGATATCTCAACTGCGTAATCAAAAAGAAGAGAAAGCGGCTGCATCAATAGTTGCTAGGGGCATTGAGGTGGCCGAACAGGTCACCGTAGCTTTAGTCACATGGCCATGCCGATGGGACGTGCAGGTCATCGTTATCACAGATTCGCAGGCGGCCTGTCGCCATTTTTTGGGTCGGAAGACTTAGCAAGACCGCACTAAACATGAACAAGAAGCAAGACATCCCTAAAACGTGCACTCTCTGGACCCCGGGGCACGAACCTTTGGTGGGAAACCAGGCTCCTCACGCCACCACCCGAGAACATCTACGGCAGGCAACCCCACCAAGACACGGTCTACCACCAAACCAAAACGAAAGAATGCAGATCAAATGCTGCAACACTGCAGAAGATTATATGATGAACAGCGGGGAATGCCCGCCACCACAATGTAAGCTGGGAAGAGAAGAAGTCGCCACACTGCGCCAACTTAGCCTGGGTCATTAGATCCAGGGCACCTACACACAATATATGCAAGAGACTGCCAATTCTGCAATACGCGAAACACCCTTTTCTACACGTTACGGGCATGCAAAAACAGCCGGCGGACAGCACTCGTGCAAGCACCAAAAGAAGACCAGGGGGAGGCCCAGCTGAGAAGCACAAGTCCTACGGCTGCTAAACCCGCCGCGGCGGCTTAGCAGCTATGGTGTTGCGCTGCTAAGCACGAGGTCGTGGGATAAAATGCTGGCCCCGGCGGCCGCATTTCGATGGGGGCGAAACGTAAGAATGCCCATGTCCCGTGAATTGTGGGCACGTTACAGGTCCCCAGGTGGTCGAAATTGATCCGGAGCCCGCCACTACGCCGTGCCTCATGTCGAAATCGTGGTTTTCGCGCGTAAAACCCAAGAATTGTTTCGTTCGAACAGGTATAAGCTATCGGCACAGGGACACGCCTACCTGGAGTAGGGTGACCGCCCACCTCCGGACATCAACGGCTTGGTCTCTCAAATAAATGTTCTTCCCTCACTCACTCTCATGACCTGTTGAAGCTTGTGTTGTTCTTGTATTCGTATAACCTTGGTTTCGCTGCGTTTTCTGCGTGAACCATAGAATTGCTCTGCTAGCGTTACGTTTCTTTTTTTTTGTTATCATTGTAGTTTCAGGGGTCTTTTTGTGTCTTCGTTGTTGCATAAAAAATATTATGCACACTCGAGCCACGTTTTCGATGCAGTTGTGTCAAGCTACCAAGGGCGCATGCGTGGCCTGAAGTTGTAGGTTTATAAGGTCTCCAGAGGCCCGAGAGAGGCGCACTGCCCTTGGCTGCAAAAAAAAAAAATCATAAATAAAAACGAGGAAGCCTAGAGCACGCACCACCGCGTACCGCTTAATCGGATTCGAAATTGAATAAAGGGAAAATCAGACATCCACCCGTTCGTAGCAATTGCTACAAAGGAAACTCGCACGGGTTCCTCGAAAGAAAAGTCTCATAGTTGAAGAAAAATTCGTCCTGGTCCGGGACTCGAACCCGGGACCACCGCCTTTCCGGGGCAGCCACTCTACCATCTGAGCTAACCTTCGAAATTGATCTATGGCAGCGTTCTGGCCTCCCACGACTGGCATGAGCGCTTCGCGAACGAACACTACCATTCGTACTAAGCAGACGTGTGCATACCACACGGTTCTACTAAGCTGTCCTAAGCTTGAATTGCAAAAATTGCGTCGAAGGTGATAATGATGGCCCTTGATAATTGCGCTTTCAGCATCGAAAAGTTACCTGGGCTATGGGATAACGCATCATAACAGCGATGAGCTCTGAAAGCTTGAATAACCTCCAAAAGAACAGACTGGTGGGCTGGTTGGTGCTCCATAACAAGAAGTGTAGTGCGAATGGACATGGAGGATGAACACAGCGATTGTCGCTGTTTTCATCTCTTATGTTGTCCTGCCCGTGCCCGTTTCTGCTATATATCACGTTTATAAGTTTCTTTACTGAAAGTGGCATTGTATCTTTCTATTGAAGCTTTCTGTGACATTGTGCTTTACTTTTACGTCGGAGCACCTTTGCGAGTTACAGAATAATTCGGGTTTAATTGCAGAAAGTGCAGAATGCGCCGCTTTCTTTTGCTGTTTTCATTGTTTAGGCATGTTTACGAAATGTGATTTACTGCGGGAACGTTTTTGTTTTTCATATCGTGAAGTTATAACCCTTTGCTAATAGGACAATTATTCGTTTTGGAGAAGTCGGCGACACAGCAGTTGCCAACGTTTCCAGCTTTATGTGAATAAATCACACCGCATATCACACTGTGGTGTACACAATGGCCTGAGCGTAACAGTCAGTGCACTTCACGCTACAAACGCTGATGGTTTTGTTTGGTATCATCTCGCGCACCGGCTAAGTGTTACCACTACGACATGGGTGGCGGCGGTTCTCATCACGACAGCGTTGCGAAACGCGTAATACCTGCCATCGAGAGTAGTGTTTCTGCGGCTCAGCAGCAGTTTCTTCGCGTACTGCTTCGCGTCAACATGTCAATCACGCTTGTTCTTACGATGACGTTTGGGAGTTTCAGGGCAAGATTAAACCAAGAGCTGAAACTTGCCATCACTAGCAATGATTCCTTCTTCGGGGGAAACGGCCCAGTTATTGTTTTGTTATTGCGTAAATAAAGTTTTGAGAATGTCCATCCTTTTAATGGCAGTATTTGCCTTATTTCACTGCTGACTTGCTTTCTTCAGTTCTTTGTAGTTGTGGCAAGGACGAATTGTATTACTACAAATGCGTAAAGGTGAAAGAGCACGACAAGGAAAACAGTAGAGAGAGAAAGCAAGGAGACGACATGCAGGGAGGTCATCCAGACGACCGTCCTGTTTGTTGCGTACACGGGAGGAATAGAAAAGGGGGGGAAAGGGGGGAATATAAAGAGGAAGAGATTAGCACTGAGTGCACGCAGGAGGATGCCCAGGAACACTATAAGCAGTCACTCATGTTGTGGACTTCAGGTACTACACTAGTGCACAAATCGTTTTTTGCTGCCAATGAGGCCACGGTCCGAGTACCAAGAGATTGCACCGAGAGAAAGCCTCACTTCTTTATCGAATAAGGGCAGGATCTGCTAATACACCGGCCTGGTTATTTAAAACGGGGCGAATCAATTCTCCGAACTGTACGGCATGCAACGAGACAGGAGACATTGAGCACTTTTTGTGGTCCTGCCAGCAATTCCAAGATGAAAGAGACACTCTCCTGAAGAATCTGCAAGACAAGGACCTTCCGCATGCGCGCCTGCAACACCTTATATTTCCCGAGGGATCAGTTATAGCCCGCAAAGAAACTTCACGTCTCCTCATCAAATTCTTAAGAGAGACTGGTTTGATGGACATATGGTAAAACCCTTCAGCAGTATTGTGCGAGACGTTCGGGCGGAGCAAACCCGCCTGTTGCTACAATTCACCACCACCACCACCACCGCGAGTACCTTTGACTCGCGAGAAGGGTCTCGAGTCCATTCGGTTTAAAGCTGTCCGGAGAGAAAGGCTTCGAACGTCGTAGCGACGGCAGATGCAAAACAGGTGCTCGATATTTTCCACGCACCTACAGTAGTCGCACGTTGGGCTATCGGCTCTTCCAGTGCGGTAGGAGTAAGCATTCGTAAACGCCACAAGCGGTGCAGCAATGTTGCGTGGCAGCCGGAATGGCTAGACGGCAGTAGTAGCCAGCCCAGTTTTCGTAGTCGGCAATTAAAGATACTGAGACAACTCCACAAAACTTGTGTCTTTTCGCAGGCAAACAGGACGAAGTTCCCTGGTAGCGTTCGTCCTCGCCAAAGGTATTGGAAGCTTCCAGGTGTCTTCATGGGCAGACCAGTAAGCCTTGTCGGTCGTTGCCGACGATGCCAGAGTGAGCCGGGAGGTACTCAAGGATTACGCTGTACGCTGTTTCCACTGCATGATGGTGTTTTTCGCTAATGTTGAATACCATTAGCTCGTATGTTCTCTGACGTAAAGCAGAGTGGAGGGTGTGAACAGCTGCTTTAAAGTCACAAAACATGACTCATTTCTGTGCCGCTTCATCTGTGACGCAGTTAAAAGCGGCCAGTAGGGCTGCAAGCTATCCCGCCGCAGATATAGTCATGTGTGCCACTTTGCGTTGAAGTGTAATCGCTGGAACGACGAACGTGGCTGCCGAGCTCGCAGGTGGGGTTACACCATTGGCAGGGGCGTAGCCAGGGCGCGGGGGGAGGGGGTTTATGGGGCTTCAGCAACACGCGAAATTTTGTCGTGGTGTCATGCATTACCAACCATAACTACCCCTGGCGCCGGAAATCATTGTAGATTTTGTCTGGAATGCCTTATCCATGCTCGAAAACATATTTTGGCATGAACATTGAGAACTCGGGCTCGATTTCGTGGCAACGCCCATACACCGGGAGTCACATGATGCAATGAGCCCCATCCTAACACTAAGTATCAAGGACGATACGGTAGCGAGCGGGTTTGTCGCGACATCTTGCGGGGGACGCGGAACCTACACAGTACATTGATTTCAATTCCGAAAGCTTTATGGCTATAAAGTTCTCAGAAACTTTTGACGCGAATGGTGCATCGACATTTCCAAAGTCGTACTTCAGATTTTCAATTTCGGAACTTTATGGGCTGAATGTTCTTATAAACATTTTATGCCAAAGGTGCATTTACTTTTCTGAAGCCGTACGTCGGACCATACAACGTGACAAGCGAAATCAACACACTGTCAGATAACTTGAGAAAGCACGCAGCGAGGTCTGATGAGATGAACAGTTGTGGTGATTCATTTGTGCCGTCATGTCACAGGAAAGAAAATAAACATTTATTTCACCTGGGCCAAAGCAACCATGTGAAGGCGCTAAATCCAGCAAAAGTAACTACGTTCTCATTTTTTTTTTTAATTTGACCTTTATTCGCGAGCATCCACGTTGAGCCTTTTCAATTTTCTTGTTCTCGCTACCCGCGCTCTAGCAGAGCCAGCGAGAGCGCATGCATTTCTCTCGTGTTGCCTCGACCACAGCGCGGCGCACTTCAGAGCACGTTCGTTTTTCTCTGGCCGAGTCTATTTTGGCTTGGCAGAGTTTTGGACGCTTTCTGGGCACCAGACATGAAAAAAAAAACGGTTACCCGCAGCCATCACTTCTGGGACTCCACGGATTGCAACGCGTTTACTTGAGGGCATCACCATTACTTGGGATGTTATCGCAACCTCTCCGGAAAATTTTTCGTCTCGCCGGTGTAGGATACCGAGGGGTATGCGTGTGGTTCTCTTTGCACCAAGAGTCTCGCGTTTTCTTCGGTATTTCATCGGTAGCTACAGCCGGCGCCCAACATAGGAATTAGATTATGGCCAACATGCTTTCCTTCGCGTTTTTTTTTTCATTTTTGTGGCCCCACCCCACAAAAGAAACAAAAATATGTTGTAGCGGCGCAGCGAATTCGCATGACAAAATTTCGATTTTGCTACTTCTTTTGTGGAAGGCAATGGGCCACGGGACTTTTCAGTTGCCGGATACTCTAATTATATTATTGCGATAACAAATATATGGACACTCGAGGTGCATTCCCGCCGTCACCGTCACGTTCGATTAAATGTCCAAGGGCGATAACATGGCAGAGGTGGGTCTGCTGCGCCAATTGCGCCAGTATGATACACACGCAAATTCCTGCGCCAGACTGCGCCAAACTGCGCCAAACCCACAGAATTGACCGAAATTGCGCCACGCTGCTCCAGAACGGCTTCGACATGTGGGCTTCGGCAGTGGCCGCGAACGGCGAGCGGATTCGTTCTCCGAAAGAGTGTGCAGTCGTTCACATTCCACACACCGCGCGACGGCGCCACCCGCACAATTTCTCGCAATTTTCGCGCTTATGACGCAGGAATGTGCGGCGCTTCCGGCAAGTAGCCGGCGCGCGCGCGGCCACCCTCAGCTGTTGTCGCTGCTGTCGGAACGGTCAAGGCTCCTGTAAGGGTATTAGAAAACTAATAAAGAGAGAATTAGACATCCACTCAATCGTAGCAATTGCTACAAAAGAAACGGATACGTTGTTGATGAATTCGACTTCGCCGTGCCGTCTGCTAGCCGCCTGGTTAGCTCAGATAGTGGTGCGGCTGCGCCGGAAAGGTGGTGGTCCCCGGTTCGAGTCCTGGAACAGGACGACTTTTTCTTCAATGGCGAATCTTTTCTTTCGAGGAACCCGTATAGGTTTCCTTTGTAACAATCGTTACGATTGGGTCGATGTCTCTCTCTCTCTCACGCATCAGGACTCTCGACCCCACTCCATGAAAAGTCTTCGCTTTTAATACCGTCGTCTTCCCTAAACGAGTCGGCGAACGTATCTGAAGACCGTCTAGCAGCAAATCACAATCATTGAATCCATTGCGATACCACGCACATGCTATCACAACGATCCACGGTAACCCCGCCTCCGAAACCCGATGGTAAGGAATGTGTGGCAGGATAGCAGCCTGCAAATCCAAGGTCGCCGTCGTTCTTCGGTAGCATTTCGTGTTGCCCCCCCTCAACATTAGTTCAGGCAGTCAGGTAGTGGTGGGGGTCGTGGCCTTTTTTGGACCCGTCAACAGTCGATGTCCAGAGAGAGAGAGAGAGAGAGAGAGCGACGAACAATATCGAATCAATATCAGCTTGAGCTGGTCGTCGAGGGGCAAAATGGACAGCAGTGCCTCCCATCGCTCCCTCGTGGCGTTCGTGTCGTGGTGTTCTGTGTTGTGTAGCGCGCACTCCTGCGTAATGTGGTATAGGGTTGGTGTGGCCCCGCACCGCGGGCATTTGTGCCAGAAGGCCTTGTGGGGTGTATGCGATGTAATATGTGCAGGTTCGTGTAAGTGCCTGTCTGGAGCCTACGCCAGGCAGTTGCATACTCTCTCTTCAGATTTCGATGGGGTGGTGGATATCGCAAGCGACTCCCTCTTTGGTAGTTTACAATGGCTGAATACTCGGGTTCGACAGGGTCCGGCTCTCCTGCAGCCGGGGCGATGAGTGCTCGGTTATGCACGAATCCTCTAGCAGCTCTGTCGGCCTGCAGGTTACTCGTGATGCCAGTGTGGCCAGCTACCATATGATGGTTTGGCTGGTGATGTCCTCAGGGTCTTCCTTGGGTATTTGCGCTAGAGCTTGTGCAGTACGTGGATAGGCGCTGATAGATGGGTGGGGGTTTGCTTCGTGGCAAACGTCGAAGTAACGCCTTTGTGGTGTTGAGACGTAACACAAACCTTCGATGAAGCGTCATCAGATCCGAAGCAATAGGGCATTTGAGGACCATGGCTGCACAGCTGTCTGCAGCAGCACAACATGGACAAACTGTCGAGTTCTTACGCCCCGCGTTCACGTTCCGCAGCTTCATACACTTGCGTTATTGAAACGGTCTTGGGACGAATGGTCGTACGGAGGGTCTAAAGTGGCCTACCTTGACGTGTGAAGGAAGAAACGTCTGATTGTATTCGTGGTAAAAAACGATAATCAACGCTGTGAAGAAGGATAAAGAGAGGAGTGCACTAGACGAGCGCGGCCTCAAAACTGAAATTTTAATCGAATCTAGCCATAATATATTCACATACTACCGAAGAATAACAAGAACAATAATAATTTAAAACACAGCGACACGGCCAATAAAATCAGACGTGACACAATGTTCAGCAGCATTTGCTTGTAGCGATTTATCATCGTAAGCATATTAAACATAACATGAGGTTGGCGATTTTCGGTTGATGCATATGCTTGTGAACTTACTAATCACAAAAAGCTTCTGTTACGTCACGGGCAGTTTGATCTCTGCACTTTTAAAAAATTATGCGCGTGCCAAAGCCCACTATACCGGCACATTTCTTTTAAATGTGAAGGCACACCACTTTCTTGCTTTTCCTATATATTCTGGGTATATACAGCATGTCCCAGCTGTCGTACACCAATATTAAAAATATGCAGATGCCCCGTAGCTGGACAAAATCAAGGTAATGTTGCTTGCCGTCGCTTGGAGATACTCATACTATTACTTGAATTCCACTTAATTACGTAATTAGTCTTCAGTAATTAATTAGTAAGGTAAATAATCAGCTTCTCAAATATTATAATGAGAATAAAAGCGTCGGTGAGAAACTTGTAGCGCAACATGAAAATATCCCGATATAGCTTTCTGTTGTTGAATACGTGCTACGTATCATAAAAGTGTTTTTCCGAGCGTGAAAGAAGCCCGCGAACACAAGAAAAATTGGCGCGCTACTGGACGCTCGATGTACTTTGCATGAATGACGTCTTAATGTCATTCGAATCGAGTGGCATTTGCATCGAACGGCATTATTTGGTTGCTTCACAGCGATGTTTAATGACATTAGAATTGAATGACTTCTGCAATCGATTTATTTCGAGAAACTCGTTCGGCTTCGCACTCGAAGCGAATGCACACCCTCTAAACCAGAGACGAGGCAAAATATGACAGCGAGTTTCGTCATTTGAGTAGTATTCTAGCAATGATATACTTAATTTTCCGTGGTTTAAGGCATCCGTTATTTCAACTGGAGACAAGCTGTACGGCAAGCTGTCACAGAATGTTTTTACTCTCGAGATCAGTCCAAATCCCAAATCAGTCCTAATTCCAAAGCCTGGCAAACCATCTACCCTCAATAACCTAAGGCCCATCTCCCTCACTTCATGCGTAGGCAAGGTGATGGAACACGCCTTCTTATCACGCAACAACACTCACCTCGAAGACAAATCTTTATCCCCACACCATCATTGGATTTCGCCCTCACCTTTCTACTCGAGACGCTATATTGCAGCTCAAACATCAAGTGCTAAACGACCGTTCCCGTAACATGAAAGCCATCCTCGGACTCAACCTCACTCGAGCCTTTCACAACATTTCCCATGCAGCTATCCTTGACCAGGTCTCCCACCTCCACGTGGGAGAGCGAGCCTACAATTACATTCGTGACTTTCTCTGCAATCGCACGGCCACCCTCTCGGCCGGGGATTTACGATCAGACCAGCTTCGCCTTGGCAGCAAAGGCACCCGGCAAGGTTCAGTTACCCCTCCCATGGGCTTTAACTTAGTCATGATTGGCCTTGCCCAGCAACTACAACGAGTCGACAATGTCAACCATACCATCTACGCCGACGGCATCACCTTCTGGTCGTACCGGGGCAGTGTTGGTCAAGTGGAGTCAGCCCTCCAAACGGCGACCGACACCGTTGAAGCCTATCTCCAAGGAACCGGACTGCGCTGTTCGCCGGCTAAATCGGAGCTTCTTCTCTACAAGCCTATTCAGCGGGGTAGGCCTCCCAAACACCAATCTGATCACCGACCCTGAGACGCCATCACCCTACACTTTCAAGATGGCAGTCCTATCCCACACGTTCTTAGTATCCGGGTCCTCGGTCTCACCATTTCTACCAACGGCTCCAACGCCTTGGCTCTCAACAAGATCTGTGCCCAATCTCAAACCATCCTACGCCTTCTTAAACGTATCTGTAGCCGACGAGGGTGACTGAAAGAACGCCTCGTGCAGTCCGCCTCGTGCAGTCCTTTGTCATATGTCACATTACCTACGTTGCTGCGTACCTCAACTGGTACCGGGCTGAGCAAAACAAGCTCTACACCCTCATACGAGGGGTCTACAAGCAAGCACTTCGCCTACCGCATTACACGAGCACTGAACTCTTCAACAATCTGGAAGTTCACAACACCCTTGCCGAACTCATTGAAGCCCAACAACGATTTCAGCTTGAACGGCTCACCCTTACTGAAACGAGACCCCTTATACTGTCCACGTTTGGCTTCACTTAACATCAGCAACAGGGCCCCAAACAATCTATCCAGACTGACATCCGTAGCGGATCAACACAGACCCTATCCCTAGAAACATGCACCCTGAATATCACATGGCCCGGCGCCAAGCTCGGGCCGGAGCTATCATAAAAGCCATTGCTCACGTACCTGGCGTCACATTTGTTGATGCAGCCCAATATTCCCATGACAGACGATTTGTGGCTGTCGCCACACGCGATGGAGTCCTACACCACGCCTCCAGCGTCACTACCCCCACTGCCGAGTCGGCTGAAGAAGTGGCCATCGCCCTGGCCACTCTAGATCACACCTGTCACACCATCGTGTATGACTCTCGCTCAGCCGTCACTAACTTCAGCAAAGGCCGTATTTCTCCCCAAGCTCTTCGGATCCTCTGCCAGGCACCACTCTCTAAAGACAGCATGATCTCCCTGACATGGATCCCGGTCCATGCAGGCCCTGTTTACTCACACCTCCCCAATCTCAACGAAGTCACCCACTCCATTGCGCGAGGCCTAGTCAACCGTGCCGGAGTCACTGGAGACGAGTTTGACAACAGGGACAATCTGACCACTTATAACGATCTCGTTAAGGCCTCCTACCTCAGTCGTCGAACCTTCCCTCCGCCTCACCCCAAGTTCAGCCGGGCGCAGGCCACCACCCTGCGTCTGCTACAAACAAACACGTGCCTTTCACTCGCGCGCCTCCACCTTATATTCCCAGACGATTACACTACCCCCAACTGCCGGTGCTGTGGCATTCACCCGGCTACGCTTCCGCATATGCTGTGGGAGTGCCCAGCACAGTTCACACGCACTAACACCACGACCCTCTCGACGAGGTTGCATGAGGCTCTGCGGAGCTCCGCCCTCGACGACCAAACCTGGGCGACTCAGCAACCCCGTGAGGCAGCGGCGAGGCAAGCCTTCGACGTCCCCTCATGGGAGGCTTATGTCCGGCCATCATAAAGTGCTGGTTCTACAATAAAAGTTAATCCCCCCCTCGACATCAGTGACGTGTGGCGGCCGTCGCTTTTTTAGTCGGCCATATGCAAATGCCATACTGTAAACAATCGGGCGACTACATGTGCGTGTTTTCAGCGTCTCTAATGGCATCTGCGTCTATTTGATGATCGAACCTCTTCCTCTGATAAGTATGCGTTGCTCGCGACGCAAAGCACGCATAAACTAACCACTTCACCTACTACAACTGAGCGTCGGCATTCAGCGCGGCCATGTCAATGATGTTGTTTGTGTGCAATTTATCGGCTATGGCTACTAAACTGGCTCAGCCCTGTTTTGGTTTATAGTGGCCAGACATTGTGGAATTAGAAATTTTATACGCGTGTTACTTCAATGAAGCGGCGCCCCATATTTATATTAAAATAATTATGTTGACTTTTCAGGTATTCTGCACATGCCTTGCTCTACTTTTCTCACCATTTTTTGCAATGATCGCCGTTGATATCATGACCGAATGACAATAATTTCTCGTTTGTGGCACCACCACGCGTCGAACAGCATTCGTCGCACCGTATATCAATCGAATCTAATGACATTTGAATGCCTGTTGTGACAGCGGTATAAGACAATCGAATCCGCCACATGAATCTCGCCAGCAGACCGCTATCACCTAGTTGGGTGGGCGCCGTCCCGGATCCAATTCATACAAAGTAGATTCGTAGGTCAACTTCATTCAACAGAACTCCCTGCCAGTCGACGCCGCGCGCATTGTTATGCACCAGACTACAGCGCCAGTTACGTAGGCGATATACAAAGTGCCGATTTCTAAAGACTGCAGACCCCGTCGTCACTGAGAACGTGCCGGCACGAAGGAAGGCAGCCATTGTACCGACGCCAATTCAATCGCCCGCCCAAGACGAACGTGCCCACACAATGGTACCCACTGAAAGGCTTGCCTTTCATGCATGAAGTTTAACGTCTCACCACAGGCAGTAGCGGAGGCCGACGCTTATGACGGCTAACAGTGTCCAGCTACTCAGGAAGGCTGCAGCTGCGAAAACGTTTGCACATGTTCGCTTCGTAATTTTTGTCATTGTAATCATGACGCAATGTTTGCTGGATAAAGTTCTGATGCTTTTTTTGACTCAGTTAAATTTTAGCGATTCCTTTATGTTCGGCATTGGGTAAAATGCATTTCGATACAGACACGACAGACAGACAGACAGACAGACAGACAGACAGACAGACAGACAGACAGACAGACAGATAGACAGATAGATAGATAGATAGATAGATAGACAGATAGACAGATAGATAGATAGATAGATAGATAGATAGATAGATAGATAGATAGATAGATAGATAGATAGATAGATAGATAGATAGATAGATAGATAGATAGATAGATAGATAGATAGATAGATAGATAGATAGATAGATAGATAGATAGATCTTGCGGGTAGTCAGCCAATGAAACCTCACTTCACCTCTGAAGTTTTCTTGCAGCCCCCTCAGTGCCGAATCGTGGATGGCTAAACGTGGATGGCAATCTTCAATGACTCTTAACAGCGTACATTGTAAACTCGCGGACAGTAAAACAGCGGTACTTTGGCCACAATAAAGAGTTCGAAACACTGTAACATTGCTTTGCTCCATGCATAAGACAATCTAAACGCTACGCACTCATATTTCTGCATGAATTTTTACAAGCCACTTCTTTGTGTATCGCATTTATTTCGGACATATTTCTTTTCATATCGCCTGTAGAGGCACTGTTCCGCTTTTTCATGTCGATATCGGGAAAACACATATTTTGGTAAATAATTAAATCACATTTTGGGATTTAAATGCCAAAACCACTCTCTTATCGTCAGGCATGCCGTAGTGGTCGTCTGCGAAATAATGTTTACCACCTTGAGCTCTATAGTTTAACGTGCGCCTAAATCTATGTACCCGAGAGTTTTTACATTTCGACGCCATCGAAATGCCCCCACCTGTTGCCGATAATGAAACCCGCAGGCTCGAGCTCCGTGATGCAATGCAGGTGGAAATTAGCTGCACGGGAAATCACAATGTTATGATATACCCAACTAAAGATATTCAGTTATTCGAGATACAAGTCATCAGGTACACAGAGAAAAACTATGTTGAGGTACGTTTCGTGATTTCCTTCTTTCTTGCGCACCCAACAGTAGCGAAATCCGGTCTGCTCAGCGGCAATCCTAAGACTAATCGTAATGTGCCTTTGATAAAATCATTCTTGATATGTGCAGCCGAATGCCTTTGGGATTCCATTAACGTTTTCTTTCCCGAGCACCCCCTTTAGTTCATCAGAACGAGCCAAACTGGAGCGCGCCAATCACTTTTAGGCCACCGTGGCGACGGCTATATCAAAAATGGGGCTAGTCCGCCTAATATTTCGACAAAGGGTCACGTAAGCGAGATTCTGCGTACGTTAATAGTTTTAGATTAGGGGGTCTCAAGGCTTTGGGGCCCCCTAGCGATTGGGACCACGGTACTGCGCATGCGCAGACTGTGTAGTAATTAAAGAGAGCGCGACGGGCACGAGACCGGGCAGAGGCGAGACAAAGGAGGTCCGCGATGTTCTAACTTTATGGACATTAATTATTGCGCTGTTTCCAGATAACGCGCCAACTTCTATACATATATTTCTTGTGCAACCTAGAACATCCATGTTTCTTTCTTGCGTTTTTATATATATATTTTTATGTTTATTTGTATATTTATTCCTTTTATTTTGCACAAACGCATGTATATAACAGGGTCGATCAAAGCATTCAGCCGTTTAATGCAATAGCTCACGAAAAGCAGGCTTCAACATCAACGCTTAACTCCTTGTCGCTTTCGGGAGTTCATTTTCTCGAACTTCGTTCTTTCTCGCTCGAAAGCGAGGCGATAAGCCACGTGCAAACACTGTGGCTATTAAAGCGGAATCAAATTCAATGCGCGTCCGTTTGGCAAACTGAGTCCCGCATAGCCGCGGCGTGCTCCGCTCGCTTTCCGACACTGTTTTCTTACGCAAACATTGCTCCGCGCGGTCGCTGCGACGCGACACATCTGGGACTGCAACGCGGACCAGCAACGTTAACAGAAAAAAAGAAAGAAATAAAGAAGAAACTCGTCAGACCGACCTAACCCGAAAAGAAACAAAGCGCGCATAGAAGACAGGAACGCTCTCTTTCGCTGCGCTAGGAAAAGGACAATTAAGAGACCGATGTCAGGAAGCAAGTCTGGCCTGCCTCCGGCCGCAAAAGCGCGTGACGCCGAAGCGACCGAAAGCGGCGCGGTTGTCGAGGCGGCGTCGCCCCCCATTTGTCTTTGCCGGGCGCGCCGAGACCTGACAGTGACGGACGCGTCCCGCGAGCGCGTCCGGTACACGCTAGCCCCTCTGGTCGCGCGTAATTAAAGGGATAATTTACGCTGTCAGAGAGAGAGGGAGAGCCGCGTGTGAGTGGTGCTGGCAGCGAAGCGTTTCACCGAGCTAGCCGGCCGACCGCTTCGCTCGCGCTATGCAAACGCGAACCAATCACCAGGGCGGCTTTTGTGCCGGACATCGCCGCCACCTTCGAGGCGCCTAGTGCCGCATTCACAGCCTCACGCGCGGACGCTTACGTCCTCCGTGCCGGTTCGCCCTTTCTTTCTTTTTTCTTCTTATCTGTTTGAAAGTGACAGCTGGTATAAAAGGGCTTACGCGAGCCGCTCGGGTGAAGCACGAATATCATTAGCAAGGTTGAAACGACTTCGGGGCACCGGTTTCTGCCGCAGCGACATCGAAGGCACGAAGATTCCCTGCGTTGCGCATACTCCTTGCTGTCGTTTCTCTCTCACTCTCTCCTTTTTTTCTGCAAGTACAGTGAAGAAGCTGCTTTTTATTTTGTCAGAAGCGATGTGTTTACCGTATGTTCCGGTCTGTATAGTGCACGCGCTTTGATTAGAGCCGGAAGGCAAGTATTTCGGCCGAAAGACTGCCCGTGTGGATGGAAGGTGGTTTCAGAACTGCTTGGGAGCGAAAAATATTGCACGCGGCCGATCAAACTACAGCCTCAAAAGGAGCCTAAAGATGAAACTAGTTTTAGTTCTATTAGTACCTTACGCTGTTATAATAGTAAAAAAGCCACTCTTAGGGCTCATGGACACCGGCCAGTTGAGGCGGTCGCACGACCGACTGCGACTCGAGGCGACCGACGTTCGTACAGGCAAGTACGACCGTGGCCCGTCGCCACACCAAAGTGTCTCGCGATTGATGCCATGAACGTCTGAGACACGAAACAACGTGGACGAACGCGCTTCTTATGCATTGCAAAACCATTTTTAGGCTGTAAGAAAAGTATATAAGATGCCGGAGCAGGACGAATTTCCTCAACTGCAAAGCGTTCTTTCTGAAAACCCCGTGTGAATTGTCGCTTCGTGATGCATTTGGGTGGATGGCAATTTTTCCCTTTCCTATTTCTTTTTGACTTCGCGAACCATCCCCGATGTCGTCCCTCTCATCCCTCCGGGCCAGCTGTCGAGCCCAAGCTCGGTGGGCGACAGTGTGGGGTCGCGTGCTTCCCTGACTCAGTCGCAGTCTCCTCGAAAGCCACAGGGACCACAAAGGACCATTGGTTTAATCACCTTCCGGTGAGGCAAGGCCAGATAGCTCTGACTTCTGGCTGTTCCGAAGGCGTGCAACACAGCTTGGGCTATCGCTCACCACAGGCATTTGTTTCTTCAGCAGCCGCTGAAACGTGGCTTTTAACGTAAAACAGCAATATTCACAACAGGATGAGGCCTGCGCCTCCAGCAGATGAAATCAGCAGAGGTCTCCTACACATTATATTGGAATGCCAAGATTTTACCTCAGCGAGGACCCTATAGGGAGCGTCAACCTACCGGGATCGCTGGGATTCAAGGGAGAGATAAGCACGAGACATTTGGAGTATTAGTGGGGGAAAAAAGCAAGGAAGAAATCATCATCAACACCGTCATCATCAGCCTATTTTACGTCCACTGCAGGACGAAGTACTCTCCCTGCAATACGGAAATAAGGCCGGCATTTTCACAGGCATACGTGTAGGTAAGTTTACGAGATAAAGCAGATAGGTCAAGTGATAAATTACGATGAGGTAGCAGGTAAAGGTTGTTTCACATGCTGCGACGGTAGCGAAAGGAATCTGTGCAGTCGCATGCGTTGCGATGCGATTTTTAAAGCGATCATTTCACATGATTGCTATTTCAAAAATGCGGCTGGCGCGACGCCCAGGGTCGCTTGCTGCCTGATGTTGTGGCATACGCAGTGCAATTATTTAAATTTATCGAAAAGAAAACTGTGGGTTGCGATGTTATTGCTTAGCGAAAAGGAGCAAATATTATGCGCGTTTTGTAATTTAAGAATGTTTGGAAGTTTAAATTTCTTTTCAAAACATATGGCATGTAAGCAGCAGTTCGCAGCTTGTCATTCAGCAGCGTGTGCTGTTTCGTGTGCCTTCTATGTCCGTGTCGTTCTGCCTGCGCTGCAACAAATTACCACAGGACCTATCAACAAGCCCATATAGCATTCCTGATCGCATATGCAGTATTCGCAATTCGGCTACAGTGAAGTCGTCATGCCTGCACAGATACTCCCTCGCGCTACCCGTGCTTAGCGTGAGCTTCTGAACAAATGATGTGTGTATATTGCTTGTAAGTGCGCATAAGCGGTTCCTGCTGCTAGCCCTATCCTTGCACCAAACGTATCAGCAAGTATCAACCCGAAAGCTCACGTCTGCCCTGAAGAAAGCTCCAAATGATCTGTGCGTGATTACTGAACGTGCAACGGTGCTAGTGCTGTGAACTTCAGAGTCAGAGCAAGCTCGGCTTAGTAGAATTTTGGTCATCATGAGTCAGAGAAAGCTCGACTGAGTAAACATTTACCAAATATAAGTTAGAACAAGCTCGGCTGAGTATAATTTTGGTCATTATGAGTCAGAGCAAGAATGGCTGAGCGGAATTTTGGGTGCTTGTGAGTCAGAGAAAGCTCGACTGAGTAAACGTTTGCTAAATATAAGTTAGAGCAAGCTCGGCTGAGTAGAATTTTTGTGAATATGCCTTAGAGCAAACTTGTTCGAGTTTAATTTTGGAGACTGTGAGTCAAAGGAAGCTCGGCTAAGTAGAATTTCGGTGAATGAGTCAGAGCAAGCTCGAATGAGTAAACGTTTGGTGAGTATGAGTTAGAGCAAGCTCGACTGATAATTTTGGCGAATATGAGAGCAAGCCCGGCTGAGTAGAATTTTGGTGACTATGAGTCAGAGGCTCGGCTGAGTAGGATTTCGGTGAATACGAGTTATAGAAAGCTTGGCTGAGCAGAATGTCTGGTCAATATGAGTCAGAACAAGTTCAAATGAGTGGAATATTGGTGAGTGCGAGTCATAGCATGCTCTGTTAAGCAGAAATTTGGTGACTATGAGTCAGAGCGAGCTCGGCTGAGCAGAATTTTTGGTGAATATGAGTCAAAGCAAGTTCGAATTAGTGGAATATTGGTGGTTATGAGTTATAGCGAGCGCGGCTGAGTAGAAATTTGGTTAATGAGTCATAGCAAACTCGGCTGAGTAGAATTTTGGTGAATATCAGTCAGAGCAAGTTCGAATGAGTAGGATATTGGTGGTTATGAGTCATTGCAGGCTCGGCTGAGCAGACATTTAGTGAATATGAGTCAGAGCGAGCTCGGCCGAGTAGAATTTTAGGTAGTCTGCACACACATGCCGTTAAATCTAACCATAGAATAAAAGAGTAAGAAGCTGCATGTCACAATCTGACAAAGCGAATGTTCAGATACACAAATGTCATGTTGTCTTTATATATTCAGAAATTTGCATGATATTTATATTACAGCGGCAGTAATGACGGGATAGGGTTATATGATTTTGTGCACAACTAGACGTAATTGCAAACTCCCTAGCAACTTTGCCTCTATTGTTGGGCACAGCCTATGCCTCGAGATACTTCTGGCCACTTTATTAGCTGTAGATTGGCAAGAACCATCCGTGCTTGGATATAGGCTATCATTCACAGGAAGGGATGCAACCGGTCTACATTCACTGCATCATTTCTGTTTGCTTTTGTTTAACGCATTCTCACTGCTATAAAAACAGCGTGTTTCCCGGTTTTCCCCATTGTTGCATATGTCTTACAGGAAGTGAAGAGAGAGAAAGAACCAAGGAAAGGCAGGGATGTTTACGACGACCCAGTTTCTTAGAATACTGCAATATATTACGACCAGCATAAACGAAAAAAAAATATCAGTGCACTGAAGTAAGTGCGATATGCAGTTACCTGTTAAATTGAGGACTAATACAGGTGCAGTAAGGATAGAAAGTATGCAACACATTGAAGATGCGAAGCAATGATACATCTGAAACAAAAGAGATAAAGCTGTTTAAATGATGCTTATCCCCCATTAACGCTTCTAAAACAAACGGGCGATGCTGATTATTCCTAGTCTTAGTGTTAAATATTACACTATATAAGATTAATTAAAATATGTAATTTGCACGCTCGCTCTCTGAGTTGATAATCAGTCTCGCTTCGCATCGGAAGTAACAGAACCTTTAAATGAGATAATTCGAGAAAAATACGCGTGAGAGCCGAAACCAACAGGCTGCAACCAAGTGTGGTCGGGCGTACAGCGCGACGTTGAAATGTCGGACACCATGCTGTCATGCTGTCATGAACACAGCATGTGATCGTAGTTGCATGCTCTTTAGATTGCTCTGTCCGTAAAAGCATACCGTGCTACAACTGCGACGTTGTTGTATACCGCGAGTCGCTTGTACGCAACAAAGCAGAAAATTTGTACATCAGAAGGTCACGTCTTCTCGTGAGGGACGCTTCGTAATGCTTAGAACTCGCAGCTCGTGTGAATAACGGAAAGTCACTCAAAAAGTACGTGCTATTAGCATCAGAAGCCAACGTAAAAATAAAAATAAATAACGTGACTTGATTATCAACGTAGCCTGTCAACAAATGCATAAAAATGACACAACCTAATCTGACCTTCCAGATTTTATCTACCTTGTTCGCGTGTCGGTGCATATGGTACGCACCGAATGCACAGTCCGTGGCTCCACTCAATTAGTTGCACTGTTCAAGGCTTGTTGTGCCATCGTTTATAGATAAAATAGTATCTGTAGACGTTGTACTGAGCGATAGACGCCATTTCCCAAAACAAATCGCGAAATACTTCTCGCGGTTTGTTCTTGAAATAGTTCCCGGCGCAATTTTAACGAAAGATCGCAGCATCACTGTGATCGGTGCGTCGTGCGACGGTCGGTCCCCGCCGCAGGGGGTGGGCAGGAGGGGCGACACCAGCGGTTGTGATTTTCATCACACGCGACCGAAATCGTACTTGCAGTGCGATGAAAATCGCATCACGTGAAACAGTCTTAAGGAGACTGTTTGTCGAAACTCTGATCTAAAAGGGATACCACTGTAAAGCATTATCATTGTCAGTGTCAGTATCAATTTAGGAATCATGAACTTCACATTCATGCTGCGCTGATTGTAGGCTGGCAAATATTAAACTTGGTCCTTTCATTCTTTCTCCTTATGTATGTATCGTAATTGCCGTGGGTGTGCTATTTTCGGCAGAGGATGAAAGTTTTCGAAGAATCCCTTGAATTCTTGTTCCTGCCGAGTGCCCCGCCTGTTTTGTGCTTCGCATGTTTCATCGCACTACACTCAAGGTGTCTGTGGATTGATGGATCTTACGAGCATCCCCTTAAATCTCGGCGATGAAAGAAAGCTTGGTTCGACTCAGAACGTTATTTCTACTTTTCTGTTGGGTCTTGTGTCAGCCCTCACATTCGTACTCTAACGATACATTTTATAAGTTAGATTGTTAAAGATATATTTCATTTCATTAGTTATTCTCCTCAACTTTCAACTAGCATTCTTGCATCCACGTATTACAAATTTGCATTTCTAATCAATTTCCATTTCTGAATATATTCTTAAAATCTACAACCTAGTTCAAGGGAAGCACGTCCTCATTTGCATGTACGCATAGACATTGCGGCATTCCATCAACAAAGGCTCAACGATTTCTGTACCATTTCTAACATAGCGTAGTCGTCATCGGCAAATTATTTCCTACATGTATCTTTGTTCTCAGATCACATTATCTGGTTTGGAACAATAAAGCATTGCGTTAGGAACTTTCGTAAACTACTTCTTTTTCAATTAGGACCTTTGGGTTTTTGACACAGTTTCGTAGATGGCTTGCGTCTATTAAGTAGATAGCATCTGCATTTCTGGCTTCCAAATTCCCCATTCAGATCTCACGAAGTCAACAGATTGTGCTGTCTTCTGCGTCTACCCACGGTATTTCAAGAAACATCAAGTGTCCTCACTGTAGTCCTGTTCCGTTCCTAAGGAAACAGTTCTAGCCGTATGGTACCCTGTGCGCCTGCGTAAGCTGCATCTAGGCATCTAGTGCGAATAGCATTATTCGCCTAGTTCCACCGTTTTGAGTCCGTCCGTCCGTCCGTCCGTCCGTCCGTCCGTCCGTCCGTCCGTCCGTCCGTCTGTCTGTCTGTCTGTCTGTCTGTCTGTCTGTCTGTCTGTCTGTCTGTCTGTCTGTCTGTCTGTCCATCCGTCCGTCCGTACTCTTAGGTCAACCAAGTGGGCCAAGTTTACCTGCTTGGGGCCCTAGGTACGTGCTCCTTGTCGCGATGCCGTCGTATTCGCTCCATTGTCATCATTCCACCTTCGTGGTATCTTACCCTCGCCTTAACGCCTTCTGCCCATACCTAATGGCAAAAGTTGTCTCTAATTTCTCGGGCCTCTAGGTATGAACTCGTGGTCAAGGATGCCTTCGTGGTCATTACATCGCCGTCATTTCAGCTTTGTCATCCGACACTCGTTATGCAGCCTTCGTCGTGCCATTGTCATCATACAATCGTCACGCATTCGTTGTCACACCACCATGGTGATGCCGTCATGGACGTTCAATCGCCGTAATTCCAACTTCGTGATCTCACTCTCGCTACGCTGCCGTTGTCACGCTTTTTACTCCGACCCATTGGTTCAAGTTGTCTAATAACTTGGCCTACTAGTTATCTGTTCGGTGTCATAATGACGTCCTGATCGTTGCATCGTCGACTTTCCACCTGCGTCTCCGATTTTCGTCATGCCGTTGTCATTACGCCATCGTCGTCACACGGTCGACGTTACGCTGTCGTTTCATCTCTGTCTTCGCTTCAAGTAAAGTCACCCCACTCCCATCATACCGTAGTCGTCATACCGCCTTCGTCGTTCCATTGTCGTCAGTCTTTGTCGTTGTGTTGTACTTTATAATGTAGTCACTCAATTGTGAATATGCCGCCTTGTCATGCCGCCATCGTTAGACAGTCGCTATCATGCCTCCATTGTCAGATGGTCGTCATAATGCCGTCCCGATCATACCATCATCGTCCTTCCAGCTTCGTCATCCGACTCTTGTCATGCCGTCATCGTCACGGCATACAGGTTTCGCCATACAGTAATAGTCACGCCATTGTCATCATACCCTCGTCGTCATCACATTAACTTTGTGCCGTTGTCATGCCATCGTCGTCGTTGTATAATCGCGATACAGTCGTCGTCATGCGTTCGTTGTCGTACCGCCCTCATACCGTCGCAGTTGTCCCATCGTCATCCTTGCAACTGCGAAATCCGACGCTCATCGTGCCGTCATCTTCATACTGTTGTCGTCATGCCATCGTCGTCACGCTCTCGTTTCAGCATAGTCATCGATTCAGTATTGTTATTCCATTGCCGTCATGCCGTCATCATCATATTACTTTCGTAGATCGACCAACATCATTCTTTGTTCGTCATTCTATCTGTAGTCGTGCTGTCCAACATTCCATCGTGTTTATGCCACCGTTGTCATGCCGCCTCACAATCGCGTTGTCGTCCCATAGACGCTATAACTCATCTGTTCTCATACCATCATCATGTCGTCTTGATCGTGTCATCGTCGTCATTACCGCTTCTTTATCCGTTTGTCGTCATACCGTCGTCGTCGTGCTATTGTCGTCATCTGATTGTCCGCATGTCAGCGTAGGCGGTATGATGACGGTATGACAACGTATGATAGTTTGGATATCAAAGTAAGCGCGCAATCATCCACGTATAGTTTAATATAAACTAGAATGTATTTAACAAAATCGTTTATATAAAAGATGAACATGAGTGGCCGAAGCACCCAACCCGGAGTGAGGCTAGAGTCAACAGAAGCAGACTGAAATGAAGGATCACGAGAAGTGACATATTGTTGGTGGTTATGCAAGTATGTTGAAATCGAATTAGTCACTTTGCCATTCTTTATTGTGCTATTAATTTTGGAAAGCAGCCTTTTACGAGAAACGTTATCACATGCTTTTGCGAAATGCATAAAAAAGGCATCTGTTTGGTTTCCGTTATTAATAGAAGTACCAAAGTGACGTACAGTTTGGACTAATTGAGTTCAAGTAGACTTGTAAGTAGACAAGCAAATTTGTAATGCAATTATGTTTTCGGAGAAAATCAAAAATTTGCGTATGTATTATGCACTGCAAAATTTTGCAAGTTGTCGGTGTTAATGTAATCGATCGTTAATTGTGGATACTCTCTCTCTTATGGTTTCTATGAACTGGTTAACTCTGGCCCTCCTCCAGCCGTCCGAAACCTGCGTTCGTTTAAAGGCATTGAAAACAATATAAACAATACTTGGCTACTTATTCTGCATACCACGCGTATGAGAGAACTGTACTGAAGAATTTACACGCATGAGAGAACTTTACACCCGTGAGAGAACTGTACTGAAGAATTAGAATTTAGCTACCTGTACCGGAAGAACCAGAGCCACTGTGATCAAATTCGCTTAATATGGACGAACAATATGGCTGGTAATTCGACTGTGTGTGGACGAAGTACGGGCTTTGCCGAAAATTTATCTGGTTCAAAAGTGTCATATGCGGGCGATTTTTTAAAAGGTTGGGTTCAAATATCCGTGAAAGTTTAGTTCTTAATGCAACTTTTCCAATGAAACGCCTTCGCTGAATGTAGAGCTGTGATTATGCAGTCACGCAATTTTCTGGGATTTCGGAGCTTCCTTTTTTGGGGGGGAGGGGGCATAAAAAATTATGATTTTTACAACGAAGCTGTATATGGCTAGGGTTATGTGCATATTGTTCTCCGTGAACAAAAACTATCATCATAAATGGCTCATAACCCCGTAAGCATTTATGCTCCTGTAAGCAAGCAAAAAATGCAATGATTCATAGCCCAGTAATGTTCATGGCTACTCACTTTGCGTGAATTAGCGGCGATAACACTACGCCTGTTGTTGTCGGCGATTTCAATGTGGATGTGTCGGTAGAGAAAAGGGAGCGGTTTACGCGTTCCGTGTTGGAGACACATTCCTTGCGATGCTGCATCGGCCCAACCGGCCACCCAGCGGCCTAGGTGCATCGATTTGACTTTATCAAAAAAATTTGATTGCAGCTGTGAGTGAAATAATGACCGTCGATTAAGGCAATAAATGAGTGTACTCATTGAGTGTAATCAAGACAATAAATGAGTTCGTACCTATGGTCAAAATTATGTGTCCGCTCCGTGTCGTGTGCTAAGCAGCTTCACTGGTCAACAACCTTCATAGAATAGAATGGCTCACGATTTCTTTATACAGATTCTTTTTCTTTCTTTATACTTTCGGGATCCCTAAGCACCTTAGAGAAAATACTATGTTTCTTTTGCGAGTGCTTTCACTACGTTATTTATTGTTCTCCTCTAAATATATTAGCCATAAATTAATGAATTCTAGAAGTGTTTCCAAGGTTGTCTTAGTTGCGGCTGCTCACTACAGCGAAACTATATTACGTGTTCTCTTACAACTCGGCGCTGTCCTTTATTTTTGCGAACTGGCAGCGTAGTGAATTGTAATTAAAGTCCAGATGAGGTATATTAACCTTTTTCTACAGAATAATGCGAACAACGAGCGCGAGCCGCTTTAGAGAAGTGCTAGCGCAACATTGTTTCTAGTTGCGCGTTTTTCTGTATTGAATAGCTGTAAATTCAGAATTCCTTCAACGCGCAAGAAATCCTTAATTACAGCTTATTTTCGTGTGATCTGTTTAAAGATCGCAATAAATGAGGCGTGGCGTTTTGGCGTAAGGTTTTGTTTACAAGGGCTCCACTGCACGTCACGATATAGCATAGGAAAAACATATTTAATAGCCTCACAGGGCACCACGAATCCCCCTGAATGTACAAATTCGACATCTCTATGTGCAACAGTGCCTGGTTCCAAATTTTGTGCGATATTCATAAATTTAATGACCGCGCAAAAGAAAACGGTTCCCAGTAGTTCTAACCCAACCAAACTTGTCTTTCCAAATCTACCGCGCGTTCTTGAGGAAACCAGAGGCGCATGCGCGTGAACGCCTTTTTTTTCCCTTCGAACCCGTTGCAACCCTGGTTAACCGGCTCACAAAGCTCTGGACAGGCTCCAATTGTTATAATTTTTGTTCCGTAGTTGAACCTGAATCGCACCGAAAAGCGTGAACACAAATCCGAAGCGAACCAAAAAAAACCTTCGCTTTGACACCCTGGCCAGAACGTCTCGAAGTCTCGCTCACCCAGAAAAGTAGAAATCAAAGGCGGCCAAAGAAAAACGAAGGCAAAGGCTGCCATTCAATGCAGAAACATCTGAAGCAATAAAGAGGCCTAGCGGCACGACGCACACCTAAAAGCACAGGCAGAGCTCGGTCTGCAAGTTGTGCAGACTCTGTAGCAATTCAGTGCAAAAGATGCGGCTAGCGCGCCCATGAAGCCTGCGTGGGGGACCATGTGGGCTACTGCAAGTGCCTCAGTTGCAAGCAATCATTGGTGTTATTGGTCAAGATCTTATCATTCTATCCACTCTAGCTGTCTCGTCTTGCCTATATCGCAGGTTAAGCTGATAACATTTTATTGACTCCTTTACAAATAACTTTTCACTTACTACTTACGCCAGTTGCAGCGCCAATAATTTTTTGCTGACAAAGAAGGCAATGACACCAAAAACAATTCGAATTACCGATGTAAACAAAACAACAGCGTGAATTTGAAAACTGGCATCATCTTGAGTGTGTCGGTTTCCATTTTAAGGACGCTTTTCGGGGTTAAAGCATCAGGCGGAAAGTACTGAGCTCACTTTATGTCATCTTCTTTCACCTACCTACTTGTGTCTTCCTTTTCATCAGTTGCGGAGTAACATACCACTGGCATGCCGCTCCGGGCATCCTCTTAGAATCGCTTTATTTTTCAAAACGTTTACATTACTTCACTAGTTTTTCGTTCGTTACGTTTTTTTTTGGCTTGTTCTTCTCTCTACTTCTTCCGAAATGTATACTTTGGCCAATACCTTGTTTTGTTATTATACTTCATTACAGTATATTGTTTATTGATAACTTCTTTAGCATTCGCTTTTTGTGTTCTCTTTGTTATTAGTTCTTTCTTCGTATGTGCTGCTTTGTTGCCAACCTATATAACTCATTCAGTTTTGTTTTATTCCCCAAACCAGGGTCCCGTTTCCAATAACACTACGTACTCTGGAACCCTCGTCTGTATACACGCACTTTCTAGCTTCTGTTTCATGAAAAAAAAGAAACTTACTGACCACCTACCTACCCACGTACCTCTCACTAAATATTTTTCAGCTCGGCTTCGCAAATTCCAGTGAATTACTTGTGTCGGAGATCATCGCGGGTTCCAGTACCGCGTTGGACAGATCCCCACAACTTCTAAGTTATTCCATTTACATGCTTTGTTTTATAGATGTGAGATTTGCATTTGCTCTTATCCCAGTTTTCCTAATCCCAAACTCGCGTGCGGAGCCTCGAACATGAGTTGTATGGAAAAAAGGCGGTGAGGCGTGCAGACAGGACACAAGCGTAGAGAAGTGGACAACACGAACGCCGTATTGTCCACTTCTCTACTCTTGTGTCCTGTCTGCACGCCTCACCTCTTTTTTGCATAACGAATCCTTGCCAACTAGCTCAGCTTTCTGTCGTTCTAAGCTTCATAAGTTGTATGCGAGTTTCATTTCAATATTTGCAATTTTCTCTTTTAACTACATGAGGTTGCTTTTGTATAGAGTTCCAAAAGTTGTAAGTACTTGAATTTTGAAGCTTTATGCGCCAGTAATGCAAATCTGCACTATAACGGCCTGACGGGGAAAACTGCCATACAAAAGAATGTTTTAGTTCCTACTAAGACACCGCGATATCATCGTAAATGAAAGTAAGAACGAAGCGAGCTGCTTATTCCTTCGCAAAGCCGAGTGTACATGGATTCTGTTGTGAAGAAGTGACGCAGCACGGCCCCCTACTACATCGCGTTAAGGAAGCGCAATATACCGGATTTAATCATGCAGTGCCGACACAAAATATAGGTGGAGTGATTACAGAATGAAGGGCAATAAAACAAGTGCATTGGTAATTTGTGCTATGCCAAGCGCACTTTACGACTTCAAGTGGCATGAAGTGTATACCGCAGCAAGAACAAAGGCACAAGAAGTCAAACATGCACACATCGCAGTCCTTGTCGATTGAACAAGCACGCTCAAGAACATGAAAATGCTGGGACTCTGGACTCTATCGTCCTCTTCACAGAAAGCAAGTACAGGAAATACCGCGTTTTTTAAAGAGGGCTGCACAGTGTGGCTGCATTTTATTGCGCAGAGAACGCTTTTGTTTGCATTAACGCGCATCACCCCTCGCTACTCCTACATTTCATTTTATTCCTCTTTCCCCCCAGTCTAGTTTGCGA
Organism: Dermacentor variabilis; assembly: GCF_050947875.1. Taxonomy (NCBI): domain Eukaryota; kingdom Metazoa; phylum Arthropoda; class Arachnida; order Ixodida; family Ixodidae; genus Dermacentor; species Dermacentor variabilis. The sequence continues at coordinate 76,745,435 of NC_134574.1, forward strand.
GTGAGTAACTTAGTTGTATAGAATTATCTTATTTTTTATTCTATTAGTCTATTAGTGTTGCAGGATGCCTGCCAGGACAAGGGAAGCGTATAGTCATAAACGGCAGACAGCTGCGCTATGTTATGAAATTGCTAAATAAGCAGTTTTAAGCCGGGCTTAGCTAGCGCAAGATAGTGGTAATGGGAGATCGCTAGGATAGGCCTTCTTTGCAGTGGACATAAATAGTATGACCACGATGACGATTATTTGCATTCTTTCCAGCTACCACTTGTACGGTTTATTCATGACAACAATTCTAAATAATTCAATGTTCTAAGCGTCGCTTTTAAAGGATGCGACAGCAATTTGTATATTTCCTAAGGCGTCGCCTCTGCATAATCGACATTGAAATTACCCTTTAAGCCTGCCCCTTCAATCCAGACATTGTAGTTTGCTCAATATGTGCGTAGTATTCTGCGAAGAGCAAAAATTTTTTTTCACCCGGAAGGCACCGTGTAGAAGCATAATGAAAGCAAATTTAGTACTATCCCTACGGTTCTTACAAAGACATAATTTCTACAGCATAATAACTAGAGACGCACTTTACTCCTACCACTTTTTCTCCACGACAAGCACAATGGCTTGGAAGCAATCCACTATTGAACAGCCCACATTGATACAAAGCTGAATTATCAGACATACGGTAGTTAGCCCCAATGAGTCAGACTGCCCCATACACTTCTTGCTTTGCGCACGCCTCACTCTTAACATGCTCAGTATCGTCGTTAAGTCTAACTTCTCGAGCTCCAGTGGTTTCTTACTGAATTTTCGTCTACATCTGGAGCGGCCGCACATCACCGCATATAGTCAAAACAGCAGCGTCGCTGTAAAACTGCGCCATGGATCAGCGATAAGCGTAGTAACTAACGCCTGTGCACCACAAGAATTTCCTACATGCCGGACGCGTCCGCGGCACATAAAAAGCAATAAGCAAAAGAGCGCGTGTGCTATAAACATGACAGAGATAGGCGCACCTCGTTCGAGCTGAAGATACAATTGCTTCCGCGTTACGAAGTGACGCAAACAAGTTTAACGGCTCGACTGTCCAATAAGTCTGTCGTTTTGACTGTTCTTTCCTAATAGAACGGCTCTTCTGGAACTTCCCTGAAGACTTCACACGAGCCGATATTTACCTCAAATATTTGAAATAGCGTCTGGGTACTGGTACACTCATCCACTGAGAGTGTGTTGCGGTTAGAAAGACTAAATCAGAGACATCTCTGTGTCTAGATTTCCTTTTTCTTTTTGATCAAACGCACGTCGTTTTTTTGCTCAGCACCTGCTCCTCTCTACATTGACCTCGGTTTCTGCACACGGAGTGCCTGCAACGGAGCCAACTTGCGAAACAAATCACGTTACACAGTCCGCTGCCTTTCTATGTCATGTGCTTTTCTTTTCGTTACACTCCTGTCCACGCGTGCCCTCCTGTTTTCCAATATTGATAATGCGGCTTCAGCCCCAGCCACGAAACTTGATTTCGTAAGGTAGCCCCGTATAAACCACGCTACTTGAACCATGCTTCCAACCCCGATCCACATGGACGGCAAGGATTTCTTTTTTTTAGAAAATAGCTGAAATTCCACGAGGGACCCCAGAAACAATAAAACAGAAAGAGAGAGAAAATAATGCAGAGAAAGGCAGGGAGGTTAACCAGAGGTAGTTCCGGTTGGCTACCCTAAGCAGGGGGAAGGGTTAAGGAGGATAAAAAGAGAAACAGAGTGGAAGGGTGAGATAGAAAGAAAGAGAGACAAGCACGAACAAAGCGCGTACACTACAGAGCGGTAGGGGGCGGCATTCTTAAATTCTGTCGTGAAGCCCTGTAGACCGCAAGAACCTTAATAGCGGGAGTAAGGCCTTCAACGCGGATGTTCTTTCGGAGCATTGGCCTAAAGTTCTGAAAGCGGACGATTGTCCAACTGGTCCAGTACTCTGCACATCACTTGTCTCTCAGCACTGTATCGCGGGCAGACACAGATAATGTGTGCGAGCGTCTCGTCGATGTTACATGTGTCGCACGTGGGGCTGTTGGCCATTCCTATGAGGAAAGAATATGAGTTTGTAAAGGCAATGCCTAGCCACAGACAGTAGAGCATGGTCTGTTCACGTCGTGGTAATCAAATTCGGCAGTAGCTCACTCGGACGTCTCCTTTTATATGTCGGAAACCTGCTAGTCTCAGTCTTATATATATTTGAAGACAAGAGCTGAGAAGGGGGACATTGTTCCTACTATATCGATGTCTCGACAAGCTCGCTTTAAGTGAACGGCCGCTTATTGATCAGGAACTCTGGAGCTATAGCAGAATTCCATGCAAATCTAACGGCACGGCGAAGTTTTATTTATTTATTTATCTATTTATTTACTTATTTATTTCATTATTCATATGGAAATCCCATCGCTCCTTTCTTTTTTACACTGGAAGTCTCTACGAATTAGAGCAAAACAAGCAGTAAAACTGTGTTGGCGAGTGAAATTCCCCCCCAAAAAAGGCGGAATGTCAATTGCAGCTTTTATTTTCCTCGTTTTTCTTCTTGCTGGTGCAAAACAAGAAAGTGACATATATAGACCGAATAAAACAAAACAAAAAAACTGCACGTTTTGCAACACAAAAAATAAAAACGCATGTATTGCCATCACAAGCACTGCACCGGAAGCACAACGTAGCTTTAAATGCGCTAGCATTTCTATGCTTGCCCAATGAGAACAACGGTCTGTCCTTCCCGTAAGAAGATCGCTTTCAAGATAGCACCAGCAGCAGCGAGCGAATTCACCTTCGTACTGCCTCTCGCGTCAACGCGACCTACCTGGCGACAACACAGAGCCCACGAAGGCTTCAGCAATCGCCGCACTGTGCTCCCATCGCAGATTGCTTTAAAGATGGGGCCTGCGCGTCTCTCCCCCTCCTCCTCCTCCTCATCATCATCAGCCTGGCTACGCCCACTGCAGGGCAAAGGCCTCTCCCATACTTCTTCAAGTACCCCGGTCACGTGCTGATTGTGGCCATGTTCTCCCTGCAAACTTCTTAATCTCATTCACCCACCTAACTTTCTGCCACCCCCTGCTACGCTTCCCTTCTCTTGGAATCCAGTGCGTAACCATTAAAGACCATCGGTTATCTTCCCTCCTCATTACATGTCCTGTCCATGCCCATTTATTTTTCTTGATTTCAACTAAGATGTCATTAACTCGCGTTTGTTCCCTTACCCAATCTGCTCTTTTCTTATCCCTTAACGTTACACCCATGATTATTCTTTCCATAGCTCGTTGCGTCGTCCCCAATTTAAGTAGAACCCTATTCGTAAGCCTCGCGGTTTCTGCCCCGTAGGTGAGTAATGGTAAGAGACAGCTGTTGTACACATTTCTTTTGAAAGATAATGGCAACCTGCTGTTCATGATCTGATCATGGTCTCTCCTCAACGCGAACTCAACGGCGAGAACATAGGGCACACGAGGCTGCCAGCCGTCTGCTCTCTCTGTCGCCATCGCAGATCACTTCCAAGATACAGCCCTCGAGGTCGCGCCGCACCAGACGCGGATGCCTGCGGAGTGCGGTTGATCATGATTCAGAATAGCTCGAATTGGACGGATAAGACGCTAAACAGCGATAAGGGCTTATAACGATCGAAACATCATCAGCGCACCTGGCTCCGCCACCTGCAATGCTTTGCTTGCGTGGTCATTTCACCTTGCGCCGCCGCCGGCAGCAGTTCGTGTCCCTGGAGCGCTGTCATTTGTAATGGTCGGATGAAGTTTCGTATTGATAACGACATCGGGCTGCGTGGAGATGAGCAGGTGGCACAATGCTTACGCATACTTACTCCCAGAAGAGTTTCTCCGTGAGTGAGTGAGTGAGTGAGTGAGTGAGTGAGTGAGTGAGTGAGTGAGTGAGTGAGTGAGTGAGTGAGTGAGTGAGTGAGTGAGTGAGTGAGTGAAGAAACTTTGTTGTGAATGCCTGCAGAACGGTTAGCCTTCCCCTGTTAGGGAGGCGTTGCCGTGACGCGGCCATGACGTCTTCGCGGCGTGTGGCGCCCCTACTTCGGCCGCGGCCGCACTATTCCCTTTGGTCGACCTCGCCTGCCCCTCTTTTGGGGTGGCAGCCTCCCTCCGGTTTCGCTCGGTCGTTGCCTTTCGAGGGCCGCGAGATCTGCTGGATGGCCTAAGTTTGGACATCTTCGTCATAGCACCTCGTTGCGGCCTCGAGCCGGGCGGGATGGTTGTCATCGTTGCAGCGTCGTGCGGATTCTTAGCACAATCCCAAAGGATGTAAGCTGCAGTGGCTCATTCCTTTCGGCACACACAACACAGATCACTTTCATAAACACTTGGACACACATGCGTGAAACTTTTTGTGCTGTTGCCTTCAATCTAGACTCATTTGCCGCTGCTGTGTCGTCGTTCTTGTTAATGCGTAAGCATTCCAGAGCTATTTCCCTCAGAAATCAGTCCGTCCATGTGTCTGAAACGCGTGACATCATGCGCTTCATATGTATAGATGGTGTCATATGGAGGTATATATATATATATATATATATATATAGTATGCGTGTGTGTGAGCGACTGACAAGAATGCTTGCCAAGTATCTGCCAAGTCCTACTAGGGAGTTTCTGCAGCGACGTTTGTTGGTGCTGCTGCCGCCGCCGTCATGTTCGTCGTCGTTCTTGTTGTGGTTGCAGCGTCATCTTGTTCATCGCGCATTATCATATGTCACCATCGTGCCGCTTATCTCGCGTGGCTGGAGTCAAAAGCAAATAGAACGCGCTCTTGCTCCCAGCGCAGTTGGTCGCCGCCCCCTCTTCGCTTTCCCGCGTAAATGTAGGGACGACGGCGCGGCTCGTATGCCCCCGTCACGTTTTCCTACATGGTTGTTGTTCTGCTGCCACGACGTCACCGTCGTCGCCATTGTTATTGTTGTAGTTGCAGTTTCTGTCGCAGTCACTGTCGTCGTCGTGGTGGTGGTTCTTGCTACTGTTGCCGCCGCCTCCGTCAACATTGTCGTTTTTTTGCCATGGTTGTTATGGTTTATGCTGCCGCTGCATTGTTGTGGATGCTCTAGCTACTGCCGCCGCCGTCATTGTTGTTGCGGTTGCTGCTTGTTCTTGTTCCCTAGCGAAACGGCGCGACCCACTTTGCGGGATCAGCCATGAATCGGACGGTGAAGGAACTGTTATCAATTTTTTTTCTCAATAATTTAGAGTGAGAGCCGTTGCCGCATCGCCCCCGTCGCCGTCGTCGTCGTCGTCGTAGAAGTAGTAGTAGTAGTAGTAGTCGTAGTAGTAGTAGTAGTAGTAGTAGAAGTAGTAGTAGTAGTAGTAGTAGTAGTAGTAGTAGTAGTATCGTACCGTAAGTTTTGAAGAAAGCTCGACACAATCAAATATAAACCGCCCTCCGTTCGCCAGCGATGCGTGCGTTCGCCTTCGATATCGGGACAGCGCCTCGACGGCGGCGTAAACGCGCCTCGACCATCCGTGTAATTTCCATAGCAGTAATTGACTAGAAGAATGCTTGAAGTCAGGGAGCTTGCCTCGGGAAGCCAACCTCATCAGACTCCACCCCTCTATCTTTTCGAAGCCTGTCTTGGCGTTGGCTCTTGCGAAGCCAGCCCTCCGTAGTTGCGGGGCCTTTCGAAGCATCGTTTGCGTTGTCGTAGCACTTTCTCACGCCCTTGTCGCAATCGGCCCCTGCCAGCAGCACTCACCACCAGCCTAAACCTGGAGCGATGGATCACAGAGACCCTGTCAAAACTATGGCCGATGTGCACTAGAAAACATCGGTGCGGATCCACTCGATATGTTCGTTGGAGTGACGTAAACGCGTGATGCTTCAAATGCCTTGGCGAATTGCCTTACCCTTTCTTTTGTATCCGCCTTATAAACATAATAAAATAAACTAGGCGGTCTAAATGAACTAGGCGGCCAGAGGGGCGGGGGACCAATCCCATCATCTTGTGTTTGGAATTAGGACGCCGTAGCCACGGATACACGCCGGCGGGTAAGACAGAAGAAAAAAGGAAGGTAGGAAGGAAGGTGGACACCTTTTAGGTAGAACTGTATCTACGTGAGCTGCCATCTTCACGCGCCTGTCAGGAAAGTGGTAAAAAAATAAAAATAAAGAAGTAATCAAACACGAGCAAGTTTTGGAGATAAAAACAAACGCCATATTGAAGTTCAACTTCTGCAATGATTCTCCCCGATTCAGCATCAAGGTCTCCGAGATCAAGAAAAAGATGAAACGGCTTCAATCTTCCACAGACCTCGTCGTCCGATATGGGACAAAACTCATTTTACACTCCTGGAATTGAGTTGTCAACGTGTCAAGCACTCTGAAACACAGAAGTCAGGAAGCGATACCGACGCACTACAGATCAAAGTAGATCGACCTCGCCTTTAGTCGACGGGTGAGGACTCGTGAGAAGAATAGCCTATAATTCTGCAAGATTGAATCTGCCATTCTGAAGCACTTTTACGTGCAGCCCGCTGGCTCTGTCGTGCAGGTGATGCAGTGCGGAATTCTTTCAGTACAGAGCAAAATATTGGTTCGGTGTGCTAGTCAATGCCCTCTTACGAAATGAGGTCGTGTCAACAGATATTCATGGTGAAGGAATCACCTATATCTCCTTCGAGCGATGATAAATAATTTCTGTTGAATGTTTATGCTGAACACGTTTCGTTCCTCTTCACTATTATTACAGAAGAGCAGCAACAGATGAGATTTGCAATCGAGAATTCTTTTTCTGTGAGTTTTGTCAAAAAAGTGTGGACTACGCACTCAAGCTCTCAAAGATATTTGAGGCACACAAATGGTATCATCTATATCACGTGAATTTGGTTTGCAAAACAGTATGCTTCTTTTGCAATAGGAGCAAACCATTACTGTCAAGGAAATGAGAGAACCTTCCTGCATGGAAACTTACTGTAGAATTGCAGCAGATGCGCGCATGCCTTGTAACTCATTTCAGTAACGCCACATGGTCCATACTGCCGCAAATTTCCAGTACAGATACAATCGGTAATACCTTAATATAGGTTTAAAGACAAAAACAACGTTATTTTCTATCGTTTTTCCGATTGAAGTGGTTGTTCCTACGTAACGTTCAAACCGACGCAGAGAGTGCGCAACATCGTTCTTGTTCCAGTATTTGACAATAGTTCTTGGTAGCGCTTCTCGTCTAACTGACCCAGTTTCTTTGACTGCAATTTGCCGCGATGTCAGGTACCACGCTACTTTCTTTCTGAATATATATACCGTATTTGCACGATTATAAAGCGCATTTTTTTCCCGGAGCGATTCATTTACGTATCTCGCGTGCGTTATAAGCAGACGTGTACGTGACGAATTACACGTATTTACTTTTAATTCATTACATTTCCTAGTAAACGTGTAAGTTAACGATTATTTTCTTTACTCCGGTAACACTCACTGTAATTCAAGTTTTTTTTTTTTCATTAAGCAACTACATGTAACCAGTCACATTACCGATGGGACAAGCTGTGACAGGTAACGCAGCTTTGAGAACCTGAATATGTCGGGTAGTAAAGTAGGAAGCTCGAAGTAGCGCCACGCATCTGATTCGCGCATATTTAGAGGCAAACTCGGGAGCTCCATATTTACTTCCTCATCTTAACGCTCGAACAGATGTTGGCCGAAGAACTGAACCGGCGCTGGTGGGTCTCGATTAGCGACTTTTCGTTGGCCCGATCAGGAGCATCTTCTCCAAGTATCAGCAACAATGAAACGCTGCGCCTTATAAAGAGGACCCTCATGCTGAGTGACCACAATCAATCGCGATGTTTTGTGCAAGGTTCGTGTACGCTAGTAGCGCGCTGGCCCCCAGCGCGCACATCGAGCAAGTTTTCCGTGTTCCTGCTGCTGTCTCCACAACAGAAACGAGGGATATTGACCAACTAAATTATTGAAAAGCACTTCTTACAGAACGTACACAACGTGTAAAGGATTGCGTCGGACGCAGTGAAAGTGCCAGGCTAGGTGATTCTGTTTACTATCTGTGCAATGCTAATGAAAGTTCGGAGGAAAGTAACGTAAAATATACTCCAATACTTTTTATAGTTACTCAGTTACTGTCGTGGGACAGTAATTGGTAACTGTAATCAATTGTATTTTTGAATTAATTTTAATTGTAATCGGTTACTTTTTTTCTGGAACACATACAAGGGGCCCTATAACGTAAAACTATTTCAATTTATCTTTATTCCAATCTCCTGACGTCAAATTCCCCTAACCACCGACGCAAGCATCGGGAGGTAACCCACAGCGTTCTTTGAAAAGACCAATCAACGCCCAGCTCTCTTTAGGATGTCTCTTTTGCTTTCAAAGGGAATAGCACTGCCTACATGGAGAATTTTTTCTTATCTGATTGGCTGAGAAGAAGCGAAGAGCACGCTGAAATGGCGAGAGTTTCGGGGGGGCCGAGCCAGCGCAGTGAAAGAACATAGCCGGATGAGGAGGGTGGTGCCGGCGTCCGCGATTGGTCCGCTTCCCCGAAGTTACCTTGCGGTGGCTGGCCGAAAGTCGCGGCGGCGTGCAACAGAAGGTTAGAAATGTCGTTAAAACGGATCCTCAGCAATGTGGAGTTGGCAGAGCGATGTAGTTCACGTGTCGAAAGGTCTTGATAACGTTACACTGCCAGGCAAAATCTTGTATTATACGTAAATAAATCCATGCTCCCTAGCAACTGCGACTAGCCAGTGCCAGCAATCGGCAGGCAGCTAGCATCTATTCCATTTGGAACGGGGCAGCCTCCGGCTATTCAGAAAAACTTTCAGTATTGTTCGGCATAATAATGCGTCTTTAACGCGTACAGCGTAACTATTACGTGGTAAGTTGCCGTGGTTTTGTAACGTCGCGTGACAGGCAGGTAAAATGGGCGCAGCCCGAAAAAGTTTGAACAATAGCAATTGGTCAAACGATCGACGCCCTCTTTGCTAACGACTAAAAAGGCGTCAAATCACATATTTTTTTTTCTTCGGTCTGATCATGCGTAATCAGTGTGCACATATATCATATCAGATGAGTCGTTTTTCGCGACTTCGCGTGACCGACAGGCGTAGTGGGTGGTCGCTCCATAATTTTCTGACCAATCGCGGAGGACTGATTGCAGGATTGGAACAGAAAAGTTATAGCACACAGTGGGCGGTATTACGGAAAGCTATTCCAAGCTCTTCTATTCAAATTCTGCAATCAGCCCTCCGCGACTGGTCAGAAAGCTTTCGGGCCACCGCCACTCCGTCTATCTCCCACGCGACGTCACGAAAACCGTGAAAACACCCCATCTGAGATGATGTATGCATACTAATTATGCATGATTAGACCGAACGAAAGAAAAATAATGATTTCTCATTCGACAGCTTTTTGGCTATAATACTCGGTCATTGATCAAACGTTTTCGGGCTGCGCCCACTTTGCCTGTAAGCCACGCGACATCACAAAACAACGAAAACTTGTAAGGTCAAAGTGACGTGTACGCGTTAAAGACACATTAGTCAGCCGAACAAAACTGATTCTTTTTCTCTGTATAGCTGGAGGGTGCCCAGTTCCAAAATGAATAGAAGATGGCTGCCCACCGAGTGCTCTGGCACTAGCTAGAGCACTAGGCCGCAGTGCATGGGTTTATTTGCGTACAATAAAGATTTTTCCATATCAGCGTAACGTTGTCGAGCCCTTTCGGCGCGTATACGACATGGCTCTGCCAACTCTTCTTTGCTGAGGATCCGTTTTGACGACATTTTCAACGTTCGTTGCATGCCACCGCGATTTTCGACCAGCCACCGCAAGTTAAGTAAGGGGAAGCGGATCAATCACAGACGCCGGCACCACCGACTTCAGTCAGTTATGTACTTTCTTAGCGGTTTGGGTGAGGAGAAAGGACGCCTATTCTGCATCCCATATCTACTTTCACTGCGCTGGCTCGGCCCCATCGAATCCCTGTCCACTTGAGCGTGCTCCTCAACTCTTGTCAGCCAATTCGAAAACAAAATATGCTCAATGGAGGCAATGCTATTGGGTTTGAAAGCAAAAAGAAATAACCTCCTATAAACGAAAAGCGCACTTGATTGGGCGTTCCAAACAACACCGCTGCTTACGCCCGTTGCTTGCGTCAGTGGATACGTAAATTTGACATCAGGCGATTAGAATAAAAACAGATTGGATTAGTTTTACGTTATAGGGCCCCAAGTCTGGTTAGAATTTAGCACGAAAGCAGAACTATAATGGTAATTTGGCTCACAACCTTTGCCGCCAATCTGTACTCCCGCCTTGTAATCTCGACGACCGTACTTTGCAGTGCTATGAGTGCCGCACTGGGCTGTGAGCACTAAGATATTGATTAATGAGCCCTCGGAAGGAGACGACGGATGATACCAGGTATTCTGTGGCTCGCATGCAAGTTTCTTTTTTTTCAAGGGAAAGCAAATAGCTACTCATAATTTCTACTATTAACATCTGGCGAGGGAAACGACAAGGGCCTGTCATTTTGCTTTTAATTATTATTTATGAAAATCAGGGCCCGCGTTACAATCGATAACATTGCACTTTGCATTTCTGACCATGATAAATTGGGCGTGCACTACCGTTGACAGCCCGTTCGCCTAGTAACGGTTAGATAGAGCCACAATTGTGGTGCAATCGAGCATGCACAGAAATGTTGCAATAACGTACAGTAATGTTACAGTAAGGTTACAGTACTTGCTAGATCGCACCATAAGACGGCGCTTGTGGCGCTATCTAGCAGGTCTGGGTACCTAGGATTAATAGATTGCCAACGATAGGCCGTAAAATTAGACACTCTGAGTGGCTGAAGAAAAAATATATATTGGGGCAATTACAGAGTCTTGTCAGGTGAGGACGACGCTTAGAAGATATTCTTGCGTTTACTCGGTGCATAGAGATTTCGATAGCTTGGAATATACCTTTGTGGATAACATTTTTGCGCATTAAAAGAACTTACGACGTCGTAGACAAGAAGTAGCTATGGGATATCCTCAAGTGAGAGGGCGTACATGACAATTTCGCGGAGCTGCTGAGGGAGATATAAAAAGACAGCGGAGTACAAATCGTATCCACACAGGACTGAAGCAAGGATTCCCTCTGTCGCCATCGCTGTTCACGCTTTGTGTTAAGAGCTCAAAAAGATGACTGCAAATCATTGAATTAGATTTTCGTTTATTTTACGTCCGTAATGGGGCAAGGGGTACTACAGAGGGTCGGTCCCTAGGATGTTATATGCGGATGACATAGTGCTGCTAACGGACAATGCAAGAGATTTTAAGAGACTTGCGAATACGTGTCGCGACGAAGGAACACATTTAGACCCTAATTTGGTTACAGCGAAATTGGGAATTATGATCTTTAATGAAGATATCAGTAATGACGTGGTATCACTTCAACAGCAAGTCATACCCATCGTCAAATAATATGAACACCTGGTTGCATATATAAACGAAGGTAATACTTGTTCGAACATACACCAATATAATCTAAGGAGGAAGCGGAATGCTACAATATTAAAACATAAAGCACGTTTCTGTTTTTTTTTTTTTTTTTTGAGACGCAGAAGGATAGGAAAGCAGGCTACGTCAGAGCTGGCTGTAACATATCTGTTGTATAGTCCCAAGCACTTTGAGGCTATAGTAAATGTGAGGTGGTGTTAGGAAATTGTAAAGCAAAAATTGGGGCCAGCGCTTAACGTCCGCAAATGCTATTCCGTGCTTAAAAGTAACAGATCCCGCGGAGTTGCCATTTCACCAAAGGTCGATTAGCCGTTTGGCACTAAGGGCCCACGGTGAAACCACAAATGAGGCAGTGTGATGTGTATGGTGAGATCAGTTAGGGCCTGTGTTGAAATCGGAGAAATGCAGAGGCGAAGTAGTTTTAAAGAAATTTCTAGGAAAATGAACGAAAAGTAATAGGGTGGTAAAGTGCACAAAATATATTTATACCTCATAAGCATAAACACGGAATAGAGGAAGAGGTCCAGAAATTTGGCAACCAACTACAGGGTAATAGAAATTTTGTATAGGCAACCTGGAGTCATCAATATGAAAGAGAAACAAAGACTGTAAATTGAATGCAAGGGATGGAAACAAAGAAATCCATGGATATTTATGAATTTTTACGCATTGAAATAACTAACATCCTTGTAGACGAAAAGTAGCTATAGGATATCTTCAAGGGAGAGGGCAGAGATGAGATTCAATGACAACACGGCAAAAAAAAAAAAATCCGCAGGGAAAAGCTGTAGAATTTGAGGCTCGAGCTGGGTGCCTGAGGACCGAAACGTACTGTAGCAATCATTAGCAGCAAGCTCAGGTAGCTGTCTGCTGCAGCAATACTCCGAGAATGACTCAGCATACTATAACGAAATGCCAAGATACCCACCCAAAATACCCATAGGGTGCATCCACCTTTATGAAGCACTGGGCTCCAACGCGCATGGAAGTAGTAACGGTTCAGCAGAGACAAGCAAGAGACGTTTCGAGTATTGGTGTGGAAAAAAAAATGCAGGGAAGAGGCTGATAAGACAGCAGTCGGTACAAGCGTAGATAACGTATAATATAGAGATTTTCATGAAGAGAGAAAAGATTCTGATAGTGTTCCATATAATGGAAAGAGAACAGATCAAGTAAAGATAGGCAAACCTCACGACTACTATGCATGTATATACGTATAGTACGTGACTAGCTCAAGCAGGCTGAGTGACTATATGTAAGCGGCCAGTTTCCAAGGCGACAATAACAGAAATAATCAAATCACCAACAGCGGTGATCACAAAACGTTCTGGAAGGCACGAAATGCAAAAGAATGGAAGGTTTTGCGAGTCGGCGTGACTGCATGTTTTAGGACAATGCAAACGACACTTCACAGGGACAGCGCTTGTCCCGTCACTTTCCCACGTCTCGTCTTTCTGCGCTGTCGTTATAAATTGGCTAGAACACCAATGCCCGTAGTTACAGTTTCTTACTAATCTAAGCTCGTAAGAGTGTGTCAGATTCACCAGCGAAGGCAATTACGGGTACGAGAGTGCCGCTTTGTGAGGGACAGAGTTGAGCTTGGAGAACGCAAACTCTTTCAGCCGCACTTTTGTGTGATGAGCATTGACTGTCTCTTCAAATTATTATTTTGTTTTAACCCCCAGGGAAGATCGTATAGCAGCTCAAGGGGAAAAACGAGGAAGCGGGATACGCTACCGCTGCCGTGTTCCGCTCTCGTAACCTCAACGCTTCTGATATACGGCACGTGCTGCAACGAATTGTGTTGACCTGGAAAGAACTGGGATCGGCAAAAGCTTAACGAAAACAACATTTCCGCAATTGAGTTGCGAGGTTTCTTATAAAACCCCAAAACTGCATTATCCGCAATTTTTTTCCTTTCCAGTTTCTACGCGTCAGGAATAACAATGTTGTAAGTGATCGCACTATCCGTTTCCGTGTCTTTTGCGCGTATCGTGTTTCGAAGAAAAAAAAAACCTATATATATAAAGCCGCCTTGTTTTCGTCCTTTCTTACATAAAGTTTCGCGTGAGTTTCAATTTCCGGTTCGGGAAAGGCTCCTAAATATCGCCCAAACTTCTCGGGCGAAGGCTGAGGCTTCAATTTTGCGATGACAAAAAAAAAAAAAAAACGTGCCCTTGGGACGATCGTCTGCACTACATGGCTGAAGATTTACGCGGAGAGAAGATTGTAAGAAAACTCCGCCGTTTTTATCGTGGGCGCCAACTACGCAGCGGTGTTACGCCTTGTAGAAAGGTAGGAAGAGAAAGTCATATGGCGGTCACGGGTATAGTGACAGTGATCGGGCAGAAAAGCACCAAGAAAGGTTAATTGGAAGGATGCAACTTTGTTGGGCGAGCTTGTTGCCAGGAAACCGTGTGTAGGATGATGTCGTGACTGCTCACATGACATCCGCTCGTTCGGACACTTCTATTTGGTAAGAGCGCGGCGGTGGCTACCGCGTGGTCGAGAATAACAGCGGGTGTCGTTTCGCTCGCGATTCGAGCCATCGGCGGTGATCGCTGAGGCGTGGGGTGAAAACTCGTGGTGAAGAAGACGACGGCTTGCACAATAGCTCCCTCAACTACATCTAGACTGAGGAGGCCTCAGCGCACGGCGAGGGACCTCACGCAGTCAGATTCGGCGGGGTGCACAGGAGTAGGCGTTCAATGAGGGAACTGCATTTTGCGAGCGCGTGTAAGGCGAAGTTTCGCCTAGCCGGAACGCGTTTTTTGTTGTTATTGGAGATAGCTGAATGTATGGCGCGTAGATGACGTTTAGGGCGGATTTCTCGGGCAGTATTTATTTACGTATAGCTTATCGCATCACTTACAGGTCACCACGTTATTGAACGGCGTAAAAAGGAAAGAAACAGAAGTATATAAAGACGTAGAATCTAACAAAAACATATACAACGACATGCATGATCACAGGTAGCGCCATACGTGTTGGAGCAAGTATCAAGGTGCTTAGAGCAACCGAAAGCTGTGCTATAGTACGTAAGGATTCATAATGCAAAGAAGGGGTAGGCGGGTAAGGCAGAGAAAAAAGAAGCAGGTGAAATGCAAGAAGATGACAGATATTTCTCCAGTGAGGTACATCAAGAAAAATAGTTTTACTGACTATTGTATGGGCGTGGTATATAAAGTTCCCCTTAGCTGTGGCCATTTCTAAGTAGGGCAAACGGGGCGGTGTATCTAATGGAGGCTAATGGAACATAAAAGGTCGTTAACCGGTGGATCGCCTTCTAACCTTTCTTCGCATTGCCAAGACTGCCAAGATTGTAACTGCACGCCTGAGTTAGACGAATGCGCGATATTGTACAGGCATAGGAATGAAGGTACGCGTCTTATGGTCGAGACATGGCATATCAATAATGGGGGAAGTGCGTGCGTGAGTCAGCCTTCGATTGTCTTACATAAGAAAGAGATCAAGTGACTTAACGCTTACCTCTCACGTAGACCGGCACATTTACCTGATTGACATGTGGTGCTACCATTCTCGAGCATGCGCAGATGAGTTTTGTGTCTTCTTTCTTTTTTCACCTCAGTGCTTCCTTCAGTTGATAGTTGATAGTCGGAGTTCGTGTTGCCCGCTTCTCTTGTGTCCGTGACCGCACGTGCTACCCCTTCTTTGCATTATGTATCACGGAGCTGTGTTATTCATAATAGTTGCTTATTTTGTTCGATTTGGTCGTTGGCGTCAAATACTGTCATTCATGCGACGTCAAAGGTTTCAAAAAATCTTCGTGCTACATCTTATCACATGCCTCATCACAACTTTGCTTGTGTCCTCCTTAACATGTGTCATAAATCTCAAGAGTCTTCCGTAGCAAGCATTTCTAGAGGTAGGTCCGTCACAAGTTTCCGCTGATTTGCTATCTTCACAAAATCCGTCTCATTAAACAGGTGCTGTTCAACAGCGAAGGAGTGGGCCACAGTACATAGGACACACATCGCGATAAATACCAGGCGACCTCGGTCAAACTCGTTTACAAGCCCATAGCGCTGCGTAGTACTTGCTCCGCCCACCCCCTTTCCCGTGAAGATGTTGAAAGAACAGTGGTATGGGGGCGTGTTTGTACCGGCGGAGGTAGGTTACAGATACTCTGGCCTACCCAGATTATCGATGGAAAGGTTTTAGGATAAAGCATGAACACCTTGGAAAATAATATTAGAGATTAGGTCATCAGTACTCAGCCTAAGGTATTTTCGCCGGGAAATGAACAACTCTTATTTACTAATTAACCTGGCATTCAAATTAACAGCAAAGGCACTTAATCTGTGAGTGTATTCCAGCCGAGAAAGCTCTATTTCAGCGGTGAACAGTGGGCTAACAACGGCTTCACCTCAGCTGGTAAGAGGCTGCACAAGCTTCTACGTCATGAATAAGAGCAACGCCGTACCACGATGTCGATGCAGTCTGATCTCGCACGCACAGCAAATGCCTCCTAGCTAGCAACCCTGTGCGCTCTACTTTATGACGTAATGCTACTTGGAGCAAAATTTCTGCTGTCAATGTCGGCGTGACGAAAGCGGTGACGTCGAAATTCCCGCGCCTTACTCGCGAGCATCCCCATCGATTATATGGCAGTCGGGCAAGGTATACCATGGCGTCATGGATCTAAGTGCGCAGAGCTTGTGCTATCTAGGAAGCGTTGGCACAGCGCTGTCTTGCGCTCCGGTCGATGCGGCTTGTAGACGGAGTGGAGAGCAGCTCTATGCTGAGAGAGGTGGTACTATCGAGGCACCCTGATGGTGCTCCTATGTGAGCAACGCCAGTGGTGCGTCCATGGTGCTGGCGCGAACGTTGTTGGCGGCACAATGCCGACCCACGCGTTCGTTAACGTGTGGGGCGTAGTTACGAACACTCCCGTTCACGGCACAGGATTAATTGCTGGGCGGATCACGAAACACACGCTGCAGCTGGACCAGGCGCGCTGTGTCTAGAGGCGAAGACGAGGCTGCGCAGACAACGACCTCTGGTGTGGGACCTCTGGTTTTTCTGGCTGCGCCAGCTTATGTGGCTCCGTCCTTTTTTCTACCATCGCCACGTGCCGTGTTAGCGTCGTTCAACATAGAGCGACCATCAAGTGACAGCAGTTACTTATTTGCATTGCCGGTCACGTGGGTACAGCCCAAAATTTAAGGATTTCACCGGCATCAAGAGACAAGCAGATCAGCGGACGTGCGATGTTGTGGAGGCATTCACCATTGTCATGCGTGGCCCTTCGTGTGTCAGCATGGTATTTATTCAATTACTAGAAAAGAAATCGCGTTTCTGCAAGCTTAACGCGTTGAGCCACATGGCTCACCATTCCCTCTACAACCCTGTGTCGTGAAGGAAATTGAGGCGAAGCCAGAACGCTTCCCCCTTAAGTATCCCATGTCCTCACAGGAACAAAATGTTACTTGTGAAACTGTGGCAAGTCACTCTACGTTTAGGCTCTTCCGTTAACACTTTGCGTTTAGAATAAATTTCACGACGCCTCAACAAATAATGGTCGGTGTCACCAACAGCTTGACAGTGCACAAATGACAAGTCCTGTCTTGCATCGCCGCACTGCAGTTAGCGCTCACGCAGCGCGGATATGACATAGAGGAAGGCAGTTTGGGCTCTCTCTAGTTTCTTATTTGTACGAGGTTAAGGTGCACCTTGAAGAAGAACATCAGGTGGTCGGAAATAATGCGAAGCTCTCCAGTAAGGAACGACATTCAAAGTACGAAATGATCTAACTTGGAGATCATCAGGCTGAATACTTATTTCAACCGCCATGAAATTTGCTGCCGGAAGCAGTATTTGCTAAGTTGCATGTTTTCATGCGTTGGGTTTACTCGTGCTTGTCGCCGTGTGCTGCCTGGCCGCCCGTCATCAGTCACCGAAGCTCTGCATTGCCTCAAGATTATCTGGGTTCTACAGCGAATTCCCCTGAGCCTGTATCACCGCTGGCGGAGGCAGGGCCACCTGGAGCTAAAGAAAGAAGTCCAGGATTGCATGAACTCATTGGAATTTGCGGCCACAAGCAGCATGTGCTAAATCGTTCCTTTTCCTGCCTTAGGTAGGGCATACGTACTTTTGAGTTGTTCAATTAACCCCGAGCGATTTTTGTGACCACTGATCACCCGTCTATGTGCCTGTTTTGCTGTACAAATGGGTTTGAACCTGTGCACATACCACGCACGCATTTTCCTGTAAGCATGCCGCCTGCCCAGCCACAGTTTGAACTTTGTCATGATATTTCACGCTTTATTCGCGCGCTTTGCCCCAGACCCTCACAAACTTCTCTCTGAATTTTTCTTACTCTGCTCTTACTTCTAGCTGGAGGCACGGAAAGTAACCCCGGGTCCAGGATCGAGGACGCCCTGACCTATCTGAAAGAGTTTCGCGAAGAAATGTCATTCCATCGAAAACAAGGGAACCAGGAAATTGCATGCTTAAACAGCCGGGTGACCACTACCGAAAAAACAGAATTTATAGTTTACCGCAAATCAAAAAGCACTTTGGCGCCGTCAAAAGTTCTGTTCAGGAAGTTAAGATGAACATGTCAAGAGCAAATGAAGAACTTGTTCAGGTCGGGGACGACATAAGTAACAGAATGAGGCGCAACAACCTTATAATCAAGGGTACACCCGAAGAAGGCCCCGAAGGATGTATCGAATCCGAAGCCATTAACAGGGAATTTTCTTCATCTCACTTGAAGGTCAACCTTGGCGACATTGAACACGTCCATCATCTTGGTCAGCGCCGTAATCGTTTTCACCGGCGTATAATTATTAAGTACGCCAACTTTAAATGAAAACCGGAAGTTCTACAAAACTCCCACATACTGAAAAACCTAGAGGCCCCTGGAGTGGTGATAGAGGAAGTCTTTTCGCCCAATGTACAGTTGACTCGCACGAAATTGCGCGACTTTGCTAAGGGCAATCATGAAGAAAACGAACGCTTTTCTACTCGTTTTACTTCCCTGCATTATCAAAGGCTCTGTTTAGCGGTATGACTCGGTCACTAATAATGTGTACAGGTTGCTCCAAGAAACCCTCCTTTCAGTACTTGACGAAAACCAACTGAAAGGCGTATGATTAGTCCACACATGCTGTCTCGTTGCTCTTGGCAAATTTCCGCAGCCTTTATTAGAAAACTAACGCACTATAAAAGCTCATACATTCTTGCACAACAGATGTAGTAATAGATACGGAAACGTGGCTTTCCGGTGACGTCACAGACAACGAACTTGCACTTGACCTATCTCTTTTTCGTTTTTCGTAAGGAAAGGGAAGGGGCGGGGCAGTGACTTTCATTACCCAGTTATCGAGTGGTCAACGTCGTCCGTGAAGACAAATAGCCACAGATATGAATGCGTTAATTTTCTACAAACGTTGCACTGGCATTAATTAACTCAAGTAGTGTGGGAACCAGCACGGGGTAACTACGTACGTACTAGACATTCTTTTAACAAATCATGAAGACTTTGCTGCGACACATCTACCAGAACCAATAAGTGATCATAAGGTGGCGCAGTGGCGCTTTTCACTGAAACCTACCGAATAAAACTTAGTGAAAAAAATCTATTCTCAACTACGCAGGGTCTTACACTGACAGAATTATTGGTATCTTAGCCTCATTTACAGCCGGCTTTGCAAACACTTTTCAAATCAGAACGGTAAATCATAACTGGGGCTAGTTGTGCAGTAAGCTCAAAGAACTTCAAACTCTTTGCAATAATAAAAAATAACCATCATCTCATGGCAGAACGATCCACGGTTCAACCGCAAAGTAAAGAAATGCATAAACAAGAAAAAAGAACGTTCAGGAATGCTGCCCGAACAAATTCTCTAGAAGACTGGCAAAGTTACAAAACCTTAGCGCGTTATACAGAAACTGCTGTTGTCGAAGCTAAAGGCAAGTTTTTTTTAATTGCACCCTTCTCAATATGATAAGAACTGACCCGAAAAATGTTTTGGCAAATAGTTAACCCAAAACCGAATCACACAGCTTCCTTAATAAGTTCCGAAAGAGGAGCCATGCTTAATTCAAGAGATAGCGCAGAGCAATTTCGCAAATTCCTCTCTGAAGTTTTCACTAAAGAACTGCCGCTTATTGGTGACAGTCACATGCTTGGAACAACCACCTATTCGATTCCCTTTTTATCCATCATAATATCGGAACATGGTGTCTCTCATGCAATTCACAGGCTTCCTCATAAACTCAGCCGAGTCCGAGACGGTATAAGTGCTAAATTTTTAAATTAATCTCGCACTGCTCGTCTTTTTGTCCTTCCTAGTATTTCGGCAATCCCTAAATACAGGATGCTCGCCGGAAGACTGCAAATCAGCATTAGTAATACTGGTACTTATATCTGGTGACGCAGCAGACCCTAATAATTACAGACCTATGTCACTGACGTCTGTCTGTTGCAACTTACTGGAACGCATTCTGTACACTCACATTAAAGCCTTTCGTAATGAAATTAGCCTGATTCTCAATAAACAACATGGTTTTCGTCAAAATCACACCTGTCAAACTGAACTATAGGATCTTGTAACAGATACTGACATCTCCTTGCACAAGTCGCTTTGCACAGACGCCACTTTCGTTGGTTTTTTAAAGCGTTCGTCCAGGTACCACATACTCGACTAAAACTGAAAGTCATGAACCCACCGCTTGATTATAACACGACGCCGTTGACTGAGGAGTCCCTAACGAATAGATTTCGACTAATCAATTAAATTTAACTGCTTTTCTAACCGCACTCACGTAATTTCGGGAGTTCCTCAAGCGTCTTTAATTGCTCAAATTCCTCAAAAGTGTATTTGGTCCAATGCTATTTTTAATTTACACCAATGACATCGCAACTAATATTACTTCACAAATGCGTACATTCGCAGATGACTGCGTCATGCGTAATGAAGTAAGCGGCCCTGCCGCCGTCACAGTGCTGCAGTCTGACTTAGCAAAGGTAACCCAATGGTGTGACGCATTGCAGATGCGAACTACTAACACAGCAAAAACTAAAAACGTAAAAATCGCCCCTATTACTCAACTTACCTCAGACCACTATAATATCTGCGGTATTACAATCAACTCAGGATCTCCAATGAAGTACTTGGGTGTTCTGTTCACCTCCAATTTAAGCTAAAATGCCTACATTGATCACATTACCACAGAAGGATGTACAAAACTTCGTTATCTCAAACGGAGCTTACACCTTGGAGGAGGAGAAGGAAGTAAACTTTATTGCTCTAGAAAGAGTAATTCAGCGGTCAAGCCGGATGCCTTCCTCTTCTGTTGGTTGATGACGATTTCCGGCCTGCAAGGTTGGTGCCCCTATTCCAGGGCACCACTGAGCGTGGCTGCTCGTCGCGCATGATCCAGCAGCCTCCGTTGAAGGCTGGGGTTGCCGCTGGAGAACACGCTCTCCCACTGCTCCGCACTCGGATTTTCTATTTTGTGGAATTCCTTATTCGTATTGCACTCCCATGCGATGTGATAAAGTGTGGGTATTGCGCCACACCACGGGCATGTGTCCCTGTATTGACTTGGGAACATTTTGTTTAGTATATGTAAATTTTGGAAAGTTCCTGTCTGAAGCTTTCGCCAGTAAACTGCCTGTTGTTGAGTAAGTGTATTGTGGGGCGGGGGATATCTGATCCTCGTCCCTCTATGGTAATTTAGTATGTCAGAGTACGTTGCGATCACTGTCATGAAATCCTCAGTATCTCTGTGTAGGACCGCTCGGTTTGTATGCTCGCGAGCGATCCTATCTACCCTTTGGTCGCCCTCAATCTAAGTGTGCCCCGGTACCCAAAAGGTGGTGTGTCTAATGCGTTTATTCTGTCGGCCAGTGCGGAGGAAGATTTGGAGCGCTTTTGACCGATTCTGCCGTTAATGTAATTTCGGCATGCTTTCTTGGAGTCTGTTAGAACTATAAGGGATCTATTTGTGCAGTAGCCCTCCACAGCTGCTAGAGCAACAGCCATTTCCTCTCCCTCGGTTACCGTACAATCCCGTGCCGACGTGCAAGCGATTTCCCCATAGTCCGAGTCTATTACTGCCGCGGCGACTCTTTGTTCTGTTTCCCTTCGTTCTCCAGGATATACCGCGGCGTCCGTGTATACCGTGTTCGCCTTGGTTGCTAGGTATTTTTCTACATATTTTGCCCTAGCGTTACGCCTGGCTGTGTGTAAATTCGGGTCCATGTTTCTTGGCAGAGACCCTACCTTGATGGTGCTGCGATACTCATCGGGTACGTTTGCCGTTCTTTGTTCTTCCCTTTGCGCCCCAGTTTTTTTAGGAGCTTTCTGCCAGTTTTAGACTGCTGGAGTCTCAGTAGCTGCGACCCTAATTGTGCTTCTTTGAGCTCCTCGAACGTGTTGTGAAGTACGAGATTCAGCAGCTTCTCTTTCGAGGTGCTGGCCGGCAGGTGAAGCACTGTTTTGTATGCTTTCGTTATGATGGCGTCGGCCTGGTCCCGTTCGCCTTTGTTTGTGTTGTAATATGGCAACACAGATACTAGACTTTACGCATACAGTTCTCTTACAGCCCCCTTTAGAATATCAGTCCTTAATCTGGCACCCCACTCACTGTAATATCTCGAATCTACTCGAATCAATCCACAATAAAGCTGCGCGGTTAATCTTATCTTCATATTCTAGCCATAAAAGTGTGCCCGCGTTGAAGATATTACTCAGCCTCCCTATTCTTGACACGCACAGGAAACTTACACGCTTGTTATTCTTCCATAGCCTTTACGATAGGAGCATTCCATTTGCTTGAGCCTACATTCTTCCCGCTCCTCATATCTCGGCCCGCGCAGACCATGTTCATGAAGCAAAACCTATATTGCCCTCTATAGGCTATACCGCCATCCGGATTAGAAACTGCCCCTTTCATACTCTCGTAACAGAAATGCCTGTGTGCATATCTTGTTTCGCGTTCGCAGACAGCATTATTGACGCGTGTAGTGAAAGTAATATAAAGACAGTGGACCATTAGGGTAGGTAAAAATTAAGGGTTAGTGTTTTACGTCTCAGAAGCATGATCTGATTATGAGGCACGCCGCAGTGGAGGACTCTTTGACCACCTGGGGCCCTTACTTACCTACTTCACTCGTCCCTAGTCGACTGCAAAAGCTAGCCACCTGAGGGTGTACTAACAACTATCACGGTGATTCCCTTTTAGTCAGCGCCGTGAGATCCATTCCATGGAGCTATAAGAACACGCCGAAGTATAGTTTCTGATACCTGGCCGACGAACGCACTACTACCCAGAATGGTTCCTATAATACCACGCGCTACACACGACATCATAGCACGACATTTAACAGAAGCGTAAAATGCGCTTTTCGAGCGGTAAGTTTCAAATATATTTTCATCTCCTTTACGCACGATACGCATGCGCAATCACTCAGAGTCTCCTCAGCTGTTTTAGAAGTGTCATGTCTATATATTCACTGTATGGCATATATGCACGGCCTCCAACGCAAGTATCGTGAGAGAATGCAGTGTTTTCCTTCTCAGTAAGAAGTTCCTGGTGCATCACTGCTAATTCTTTATGAGAATACTTTCAGTTTCACTCGCCGAAACAACCAGTTATCTTATGTCTGCGCAAATGTTTAAGTATTACACCTGGCCAATGCTTTCTGTACTTAATTTCAATAAATTGTGATTGCTCCAGAGTCATCGGGCACGAGTTATTATTATAGTCTGTACTCGTCGGCATGATTTCCTTCTTCTTTTTTCGGGCCATGCCTAATCATCCTGAGCCTTTGAGTGCTCGCCTTGATTCTGGGTTGCAGCGTGCATAACAGGATGCCAGGCATTATCCTCCGAAATGGTGGCCGGTCTCCGCAAGATAGAAATTGTGTAGACGTGCGCAATGTGCCGGTTAATAAATTTGTTGAGCAGAGACTTTGCAAGAATGAGAATAGTGGCCGGTCCACATTTTTCTGTTACCTCTGAAGAGTAGATGCTACCGAAATGATAGAAGGTACAAATAGAACGTACAATTTTTGAAATGCACGTGATACATTTGGTGAACAAAATTCGGTTTCAATTCATTTTTATGTGCTACGTTTGCTTATCATTTAACGGCGACAAATGTGTCACCTCACTAATCTGTACTACGACTCCCACCTTTCTTATTTGCCTGATTGGTTCCTTGGTGCAAACAGCGTCGAGGCAGGATATAGCCCGCTAAGTTGCTCACAAACTTTCTTTTTTCGCGCTCGTGCCGTTGTAACATCCCGCCCCTGTGCGGTTCTGTTTTATACACGCCCAGCGCTATCAGTCATTACAGATTGTCCTATTTCTTTAACTAACGGTACCTTCCTAACATCGGTGAAAAGGTGCCTTGTTCGGCAGTTCATTTAGACCCTGTTATCGAAGCAGAGATGGGGTCTGATTAAACGTATTCAACTTGGTGCTTTTTGAGCCTCTTCGTGGCTCTAGCAATACATTCCCATTATTTACATAAGTTAGGTTGTGCCAAGTTCTTTGCACCTAGTGTTCCTTTTACGATAAGCCATGATGAAGGAACACCGTCAAGTGAAGATCTGTGGACCCAAGGAGAGAACGAAGAGGACGATATGTCAGAAGCTGCAACATGGGTTCACGTCGTACGTGAACTTTAGGAGCATGTGGCTGACCAATAAATCATCGTATGGGTCATACGATAATTAGCTAAAAGTTAATTAATGTATTCTTGTTTATTAGTTGGTTTCGGATTTCGATTTTTTGCGCAAGTACTGTCCGCCTCTTGGAGCAGACCGGCTCATAAACTAGAGTTGAGCTATCAGCCACAGGCAACCTGCAAAACCTTTGAAAGTGTTCGCCGAAACACCCTGTATATATATATCCGCTTTAGATAGAGTATTGGCTCCCGTTTTCCTTTGTAGCTTTCTGATACTGTCTGCCGAATTGCAATTTGTCCCTTCTATGAAACTTCCTCCACCTTGTGGATTTCCCTAGAAACCGTTTGCCGAAAGGAAACATTACCGTTTCGGTTTTCTCCAGGCATAATACACTACCCAAATTATCGAAATTGTGTCTCCAGAAAGCTTGAAGCGGAGGACTAAATCAATTTCCGAAGGTGATCAGCATTTTTTTTAATCGATACCACCAGCATTGCGGAACTTGTATTCATGGTTACGTCCATCTATATTCGTGCCCAAAGTTTACAGACCGCTGGATCTGAGAAAACCTTGAGTTTCGTTGTTGTTTATCACCTTAACCCTGAAAACCTTAAACGAAATCTGGCTCGCACATACATACCATAAACACTGACAACTCTTATACCAAACTGAGTGCCAAAGCTTCGGAAAGTATGCAGCGTTTCTTTTTTTCGCAGATCCCGAAATTTGGCAACTTTTCACTCCGAGTGTACTTAAAAGCGAGTGAAATATCGAACATTCCTGCACTATGAGTGTCCCATATATGCTGTTTAGATAACTCACTGTCCTCACTGGGGATTAGGTCGCTTTGTCTTACGCTTGCCTTTTCAACGCTTTTTACTTTCAAAAATATCCTGCGCTCCTCGGGGCCTACGTTCCTAAGGGGCTCACTCAGCGTCGTGCAACCATGCGTTATTTAATCATTTTGGGAGCGCATTAGTTGTAAACGCAATAAAATTTCTGTTACATGGTCATTATGATTTATTTAAAAAAAAAGTTGCAGTTTCGTCCGAAAGGCGAAGCATCGATTTCGATAGCAAATTAGTAGGCAGCTATAAGAAGGAAGGATAGTAGTTTTATCGGCCACGTAAACTTGGTAAC
The DNA here is from genome assembly GCF_050947875.1 of Dermacentor variabilis. Lineage (NCBI taxonomy): Eukaryota > Metazoa > Arthropoda > Arachnida > Ixodida > Ixodidae > Dermacentor > Dermacentor variabilis. The sequence goes on from NC_134574.1 coordinate 76,770,742, forward strand.
ATCAGCTTACTAATTGAATTAACAAGCATGGTGTTAGCGCGCAACAATCAAGCATGAACACATCACGTTCGATGAAGCGCGGACACTCGCCGTCATAACGCTGGCGCGAATAAGCGCTCCAGTAGCAGCGCGCAAAGTGACTTTCGTGCTGTCTACTGCTTCAACGCAATGTGAGCGGCGAGAACACAGCACGCGCAGAGGTGTGAGCAGTCTCCAGATCGTTTTCAAGACACGGCGCGTGCGAAGTACGCAATTGATGGCGGAGCAGAAGCCGCCCGTCTCCCTCCCGCGCTGCCTCCCCGCTTACCTCCCTTTCGCGCGCGAGATTGAGCGCAATCGTCAGTTTATCTTGCGGCCGGTCGCGAAATACGTAGTTGCTGCCAGAGCACAACGCCGCCGCTCTCCCTCCGGTCTCCCCCCGGCCTTTCGCGCGACGCAAGAAGGCGCGTTTGCTTTCCTCTTTCCTCCCTCGCGCGCGCCAGATTAAACCGCGATCGTCGGCTCTCCTTGCATGTGTTCACTCGCACATACAGCATACGGCACCCGGCGACGGAGTTATTGCCCTTAGACTTTATACGGTGCATTACGGCGACGGTGACGCCAACGGCAACGCCAACGGCAAAGATGCGAATGGAGTGTCCATGTAATAGGTATCTCAACAAAATATATATTATTAGGAACGTATCTGGGTGCTTTTTCTTTCACTGAAATATTCCGAAGTTTACAACGGTGAACTCTGCCTGGATAGAAAAAGTTTCTGCAAATTTAGGCGCGAAATTCGCTTGCTCATGTTCCGCGTATTTCGATAGGTTCCAGATAGTGATGTTCGCCTATTTAAACCGTTATGCAAGTAAAAAACAGGGCTTGCCAAATGGTGACACTCTGGCGGTGGAAGAGACCCAGTTGTTATTGTGGTAGCAGATATATTGACACTTGCGGTGCCTTTCTGCTATCGGCGTAGCCGTCACCGTGAGGTTGCTTATAAAGTCCAAGGGCGATAAAATCAACGCCGCACGCCGTATGCTTTATGTTCGAGCGAAAGCGTGCGAGGGTGAGCCAGGGATCACGGCTCAATCTCGCGTACTCAACGGAGGAACGCGGGGAGGAAGCGCGCCGTCTTCCCTCGCGCGCAAGGCTCCGAGTGGAGGATAGGGAGAGTCGAAGGAAGAAAACCAGTCACAAAAGACAAAAGACAAGAAGAGCGGGTCACACCACAATGACTGGACTATCAACTGAGCTTTATTACAAACGGCGTAGTCCCAGCAAGGCTAGCAGAACATGCTCAACAAAGGCATCGCTAATTACAGAGCATGAAACAAGTTATTAAATCACCCCTGACGGACCTAAAGAAGGAAATTCTTTTTCATTTAAGCACACCGAGGTTGTACTAATGTAGTCGTCAGCTAATACACCCATGTAATACGCTTCTGGTCTTTTGTGACTGTTTTTTTTTCTTTCAACTATGTGACGACTGGCCCGGATTTCAGCCCTTCTGCGAGGAAAGGGAGGGGGGAGGGCGTTGTACTCGGTACGGCCCGGGCAGCCGCGCCCACCCGCCCAGGCTGCTGTATCTTGAAAACCGTCTACGACGGGGACAGAATCCGCCGCGCGCTGTGCTTTAGCGGCTTAGTTCGCGTTAATGCGATACACAGCACAAAGGTCAATTCGCTCACTGGTGCTGCCGCGCTTCGTCACTGCAGCGTTCTGACAGCGAGTTTCCGCGTCCATCGAGAAAGATGTGGTCATGTTTGCTTGTGCGCGCGTGACACCGTTCCTGCTAATTTAGTTAGCATGTCTATGTTTACAAGTTAGTACGTGCGATAAAACTACTATCGTCACTTTTTATCGCGCTCCACTAAGTTGCTATCCCAATGAATTCTTCGCCTATTCGGTTGGCACGGCGACTTTGTTTATCTTCCCAAGCCTTCTCTAACATATTGTTGCAGGAAGAAAGCAGGCCCACGAGTGTAAAATAATGTATATTTACAACTGAGGTTAATGGCGTTCAGGCAACTGGCAGACTTCGTCTTCCGCTAGTCTAATCCAACTTCTTCCTTCACTTCACCGTAACATCCCCCCCGGCGGAGTAGCTCCGTCCCGGTGGAAGTTATAGAGCTTCACTTAATGGGGGGACATAGGGCTTCAGCCTGGTGACGTGAACGACATCGCTGGTGACGTTGGGAGGCACTGAAGGCTGACCGACCGGGGCGATCTCGTATGTCACGTTGGACAGTTGGCGTAAGATCTGGTACGGACCAGAATAACGGGAAAGTAGTTTTCCGGCAAGCCGACGCGACGTGAAGGCGTCCAGAGAAGGACAAGGGAACCAGGTGAAAAATGGGAGTCTCGGTGCCGAAGGTCGTAGCGTCGATTTTGAGAAGCTTGCGAGACTGTGAGGCGATGACGGGCGACTTCTCGGGCCTGGGCGGCTAAGTCAATAGCATCGCAAGCGTAACCAGTGCTGGGTGATTGTACTGCGGAAGGTAGCAACGTGTCAAAGGGCAAGGTGGGGTCGCGGCCATACAAGAGGTAAAATGGTGAAAATCCGGCAGTGTCGTGACGGGACGAGATGTATGCGAAAGTGATGTATGGTAAAGCGACGTCCCAGTCGCGGTGATCGTCGGAAACATACATGGCCAGCATTTCAGTTAGCCTGTGGTTGAGTCGCTCGGTGAGGCCGTTAGTTTGGGGGTGGTACGCGGTAGCAATCTGGTGTTCTGTAGAACAGGAGCGGAGCAGACCGTCGACGACCTTCGATAGAAAGTAGTGGCCGGGATCGGTTAGCAACTGGTGAGGGGCGCCTTGGTGCAGAATGACGTCGTATAGTAAGAAGTCGGTCACATCTGTAGCGCAGCTGGTTGGCAGCGCTCGTGCGATGGCATATCTCTTGGCATAATCGGTTGCTACAGCAATCCATTTGTTTCCTTTGATAGGAATTGGAAAGGAGCCAAGGAGGTCTAGGCCCACACGGAAGAAGGGCTCTGTAGGGATATACATTGGTTGCAGCAAACCAGCGGGAGGCATAGCAGGCGTCTTCCGGTGCTGACACAGGTTGCAAGAAGCGACATAACGACGCACAGAGCGATAAATGCCGGGCCAGAAGAAGCGTCGCCGCAGGTGGTCGTATGTACGAGTGATGCCCAGATGTCCAGCTGTAGGCGCGTCGTGAAGTTGCTGAAGCACGGCTAGTCGAAGGTGCTTGGGAACGACTAGGAGGAGCTCCGGGCCATCAGGACGAACGCTACGATGGTACAAAGTTCCATCGCGCAAGGTGGACATCCGGAGGGACGGGTCATTGGACGAGGAGCTTAGGCGTTTCATAAGTGTTCGAAGAACAGGATCTTTGCGCTGCTCGTCGCCAATATGAAGGAAGCCGGAGAGGGATAGAATACTGATGTCCGAGTCTGCATCGGTATCGTCCGGTTTGTCCACGGGATTGCGAGATAGGCAGTCAGCGTCTTTATGCAAGCGCCCTGACTTATACATAATAGAATATGTATATTCTTGTAGACGCAAGGCCCAACGTGCAAGTCGTCCAGTTGAGTCCTTCAGAGAGGAGAGCCAGCAGAGGGCGTGATGATCGATTACGACGCAGAAGCTCCGATCGAAAAGGTACGGCTGAAATTTCGCGACCGCCCTTACAAGCGCGAGACATTTTCTCTCAGTGATGGAGTAATTTCGCTCGGGCGTGGAAAGAAGGCGGCTAGCGTAAGCGATGGCACGGTCTTGGCCCTGTTGACGCTGAGCGAGGACAGCGCCGATGCCATGACCACTCGCGACAGTTCGTACTTCAGTGGGCACAGAACGGTCAAAGTGTGACAATTGGGGAAGTTGTTAGCCGCTCAATCAGGGTAGAGAACGCTTTCTCCTGCAGTGGTCCCCAAGAGAAAGAGACGTCTTTCTTAAGAAGGTCAGTGAGAGGGTGAGCGATGTCGGCAAATTTTTCACAAATCGCCAGAAATAAGAGCATAAGCAAAGAAAACTACGGACATCGTTTGTTGAACAAGGTACAGGAAAATTTCGCACGGCGTGAACTTTCTGTGGATCAGGTTGGATTCCGGCGGCGTTGACTAGATCGCCGAGCATGTTAATTTCATGGCGACCGAAATGGCACTTGGAGGAGTTTAGCTGAAGGCCAGCCCTGCGAAACACGGAGAGTATGGTTGTGAGGCGCCGCAGATGGCTCTCAAAGTTCGGCGAAAACACAATCACATCGTCGAGGTAACAGAGGCACGTAGACCACTTCAAGCCGCGCAAGAGGGAGTCGATCATGCGCTCGAATGTAGCTGGCGCATTGCATAATCCAAAGGGCATGACATTAAATTGGTACAGACCGTCCGGTGTGACGAAGGCGGTTTTCTCGCGGTCCATATCATCGACGCTAATCTGCCAATAGCCGGAGCGGAGGTAAATTGATTAAAAGTATTGGGATCCGTGAAGGTAGTCAAGAGCGCCATTAGTGCGAGGCAGGGGATAAACATCCTTCTTTGTTATCCTGTTGAGGTGACGGTAGTCAACGCAGAAGCGCCGCGAGTTGTCTTTTTCGTTACTAAGACAACCGGTGATGCCCACGGGCTACCGAAAGATTCAATGATGTCCTTGTCCATCAACCTGTCTACCTCTTTCTGTATGATGGCCCGTTCTGTTGTGGAGACACGATATGGCCGCCTATGAATGGGGCTGGCTGTGTTGATGCGATGCGTGACAACAGATGTATGGCCAAGTGGACGGTCGTCCAAATCAAAGATATCCCGATAAGATGACAGGAGGTGACGAAGAGCTGCTGTTTGCTCGGAAGGAAGGTCAGGGGCAATCATCTTAGAAACATCGTCCGCAGGCGTCGAGTACGGAGGAGTGGGTGACAAAGGTCCGTTGGTACTGAGGAAAGATTCAGAGGTCAAAGAAAAGAAGAAACCTCAAATTCTTCCAAAGGAGTGATATGCGCTATGGCGATATCGTGTGGCAGCACATGAGACAAAATCCAAAATTGAGGATGGGCACCGAGTGCAGTTTTCGTGGATCCGGATTAATGTGCTCGGCAGGGCAATATTGCGCGACAAAACCACGTCAGTAAGCAGCGACACGACGTACTCGCCATCAGGTACGGGAGGACAGGGCGTCAGGAGGACATTTGTAGCCGCCTGTGGAGAAAGCCTAGCAAACTCTGCAGAACATAAGCGGTGTGAAGCACAAGTTGTTCCGTCGGCAGGAAGCGGCAGATCCAACTGTACAACAGCTGCGGAGGAGTCAATTTGGGCAGAGTGTTTCGAAAGGAAGTCGAGGCCGAGAATTAGGTCGTGCGGACAGTGTTCAAGGACGATAAATAGAACAACGATATAATGACCCCCAATGGTCACACGTGCTGTGCCCATTCCAAGGACAGGTGAAATACTCCCATCCGTGACTCGCACAGTGCCCGGTATGGCAGGTGTCAGAACCTTTTTGAGCCTTCGGCGGATAGCAGCGCTCATAACTGAAAACTGCGCTCCTGTATCAATGAGAGATCTAACAGGAATTCCACCAACTTCAATGTCCAGTAGGTTTCCACATGTAGGCTGGGTCAACAGAGGATTTGTGGGCCGGGTGGGATTTGCAGCTTCACTTCCGGGAGCTGCACCGCCTAGTTTCCCGAAGCGAAGCGACCGGTTGCAGAAGGGGACGAAGAGCGGTGAACGAGAGGCGAACGGGACCTACGGCCTTGCGGAGACGGGGAGCGGCTGAATCTTGGTGGAGCACTGTCGGCGTTGATGTTCCTAGTCGGTGTATAGGGGCGAGAACGTACGATTGTCTGGTACTCGGCGGGAGTGACTCGGAGACGACCACCGAGGAGGCGACGACCAGTGGTTGCGGCAATGACGGGCGATGGTTCCAATACAGGAACAATTAAAACAGATAGGTTTATCATCCGCTGTGCGCCAGTCAGCTGGGTTGCGACGGGGTGGTGGAAAGCTTTGTGTCTGGGAGCGAGCGGCCGGAGAAATCTGGTAGGTGTTTGTATGGCGGACCGAGCAGAGAGATGGAATGCCCAAACTTGCTATTTCGTCCCGAACGACCGCTTGTATAAGGGAGATAGCGGGCACGCTTTCCCGACAGTCGGGACGAACTGGAGCCGGAGCGATGGCCTCAAGCTCACGGCGAACGATGCGCGTGATATCTTCCGGTCCTGCGGGCTGAACGAACCGCGGCGGGTCTTCGCAAGAAGATGTCGCGGCGGTATTGGGCAATCGGTCGCAATTTTGAACGACACGGCGGCCCTTCGCTTGTTCGAAGCGCCGGCACTCCTTTATAATTGCATCCACAGTGGCACAATCTTTGCACATCAGGAGATTGAAGGCATCGTCTGCAATACCTTTCAGTGTGTGACCAATCTTGTCTGCATCGGTCATGTCGTTATCAGCCTTGCGACAGAGGGCCAGCACATCCTGTATGTGCATGACACAGGATTCTGTGGACGTCTGAGCACGGCACGCAAGTTTTTTTGCTGCCAGCTGGCGATCGACAGGTCTGCCAAACAGGTCTCGCATTTTTTCTTTGCAGACATCCCAGCTCGTCAGGTCAGCTTCGTGTGTGTCGTACCATTGCTTCGCAGTTCCTCTTAGATAAAATATCACGTTTGCTAGCATCATTGTTGGATCCCACCTGTTGTTGTCGCACACTCGTTCGTACATCGTAAGCCAGTCCTCGACGTCGACACTGTCCGTGCCACAAAATGTCCCTGGGTCCCACGGATGAGTCAGGATGACCGTAGGCACGGGCTGCTGAGGCGTTGTGGCTTGTGTCGGTTGATTTGCCATTGTGGCGGCAGGTAGATGACGTCCGCTGCGAAGTTCCGTGATTGTACCCCGCACCTTTCACCAAAATGTTGCAGGAAGAAAGCAGGCCCACGAGTGTAAAATAATGTATATTTACAACTGAGGTGAATGGCGTTCAGGCAACTGGCAGACTTCGCCTTCCTCTAGTCTAATCCAACTTCTTCCTTCACTTCACCGTAAGAATATTTCTCATAAATAAAGGAAGTTGCGAGATCAGAAGTTTTGTAAAAAATTTGTGAAACGCTTAAAACGTCATTATCTCTGTCGCGGCTTTTTATTACCACATAATTATTATACTGGGACAATAGGCCACCGAAGGGCCAGCTATCTCAAATGTTAAATATGTGAAGAAAAATACGAAATACGATAATTTCACTAGAGAAGAGATATATTGTTGAATTATCATTAACACGTCAGCAATCCTGATCCTGGAAGGTAGATGGAGCACCGCAGAGTGCTAAGGTGACGTATTAAATTTTGTTCTGACCTGTTCAGCGGCTGCGTAGCGACAGTAACTCTACGCTTCCTAAACGTCTGGGACCTAATTCACAAGCTTGCGGTCTGCAAGCGTTTGTCATTGGTTGGCCGCCTACGCCTATGATATGTGCAGCACGGGGGCTGGCTGGCATCAACTCTTGCGAACAGTTTTTGCATCAAGACATTTTGTCGATACGTACCCTGGATGCAAAAATCAAACGAGCGCCCAAGCTAGATCTTCGTTTCGGCACCAAGCTTTGTTCTCGATACATACCCCTCGTGCAAAAACCATGGTGCGACGACGACGTGATTTAGTGACAATACATATTTCGTTGTATTTTACCGGATAACTGAACAAAAATTCGAATTTCACCCGTTGAATCTGTCCTTCAGAAATTATGCAGTAATTTTCCTCAATTATCAACTATCAGGCAGCCCTAACCACTCCTTCAAGCAACTTGTGACGTTACAGGCAGGTGATCCGGAAAGGCTAGGCCGGAGTCGCGATTAGCTATTCGCTCGTATGTCTTCCTCCTCCACACGAAGCACTCGAAAGGGATATTTTTTACGTCCGCCCGACGTTAGCGCATTGCTACGAAGGACACAGGTAAACGTGCCGTTTAACGAAAGTTCGACCTTCCACACGAATTTCTCCTTGAACAACGCCTTTCCGGAGGTGGTTGCTGTATACACCTGAGCCAACCAGGAGGCTAGCGGGTCGCAAAGAGGGGTCGAATTAATCGGAAACTCGAAGCGCCCACAGGTGGCACAACAAGCGCCCCTAGCTATGCGCTCCGCCTATCGCATTTGGATCACTGAGCACTGTTCGTAAACGAGTCCTAACGATAGAGCAACTCATGAGTCCATCTAAGGTATATGTAGACAATTCTGTGGAGCATATCATATAATGTACTCAATATGACTGACTCGCCTGCGTGATCATTTGAACACCCTTTACAGGCGTCCTTCAATATGGAGGAAAGTGCTTGGACCATGGTCGTACCGTGATAAGCAAAGGAATGCGGTAAGTTCCCTTCGGGTTAATATTATTTCTTTTTAATGGAGACCACTGTATGAACTGCCTATAGGTGACCTTACCACTTTGTATTTTACATTTGGATGTTTTTAACGAGCTGACCGCGCGGTAGTGTCATGCTTATATTTGAAGAAATTTGTACGGAATCGTTCGCTCCTGTGACCATGCTGTAGATAGAGGACTGATCTTTTGGTGCTGGTACATATGTTTTGACATTTTCTTCTTAGTTTCTTATTTTTATTCTTATTTGTATTTTTATTGCGTAATGAATCTAAAGTTTTCTGATAACTAGCTCCGACGTAGCCTACCCGTGCTGGCACATCTATACAGAAGTTTTTAAAATAATGTCTACGTTATTATTAAAATAGGGTTAGGTGAACACACAAAAAAAAACTAATAATTCTTGCGCACGCTAAGTTTTGCCCGCATCCGACTAGCCGAAACAGTTGTCCAATCTGGTCTTATCTGCATTCCCTTCGTGTTCCTTTGACTCTGAATTCAGCCGCACAATCGTTTCGGAGCTGCAACTTGCCTGCTGCTAGATCGGAAGATCGTAGTGCTTCAATTTCGTTTGACCGAGCTGCTGCAGTCGCACTTAAAATTCGCATGAACGAATCCAATACGGTAAGCGAATTATTGCTGTTGCTGCGCAGAGGAACAACGCGCGATATTAAAGTTATGCAGGCGTCACACTTTGATTCGGACAGTTCGCAGAAAACCGAACGTCTGATTTTACGCTTTCATGGAACACTTGCAGGAGTCGTTCCTTCTTCGCTACTGCGACTACTCCACAACGAAGAGAACGCATGTCTCTTTTACCGTTTCCATCACATTCCTTCACCTACTGGGAAACTGAACGTGACGGTTCGTCGCACATTTTCTCATCTGCGCAGTAATGGAAACGCACCGAAATCAGTCAGCTTTATCCTTCTCTTTTGAAGTAGGTTTTCAACAACCCTTTGCCACCCCTTGCGATTTATAATAAACCCGCAAAAGCACGCTACAGACAGGAAAACAAGCGAAGTAACAAGTGCAACAAAAGTAATTTGCTTGTGCCCTCGCTGCATAGCGCGCCTTTGCAAGTTTAATACGAATTACCGATTCGCCGAAGTTCCCGGCCTGTTCTCCCGTCCCACTTCTCTAGCTTATAGAGAAGATGCGAGCCAATTTCTGGTTCAGTGCGTGGTGATTGGCTGGAGCGCACTCACTCGGACGGCTTTTTCGCCGTCATCTAAAAAGAAGGGGGCATAAAAGAGAAGTGTGGAAGTCAATCGCAAACGATACCGGTTGGCTACCCCCCACTGGCAGAAAGCCACAAGAGCACCACTGCAGTTTATGAACTTTGCAGGACATAGTCGATGAGGCAATGCTAAATATCTCATGCTCTCCATCCATCGTGCTTTAACATTGCACTATCGCCACCTTTTTTTTTCTTTGTAAATAAGCTCTCTTCCTCTATGACCTGTGAAACCACTATCGAAGCCACTTGAATAACTGGTCGCTGTGTGGATTTTCTTCTACAGGGAGAAAAAATAAAAGTATTTATTGCTTTATTTCCTTCTTTTATTCCCGTGCTGCTTTTTTTTTCTTGTCATTATATGCCTTAAAAATAAGAGACGTGTTCGATTTCATGAACTTCTTTCGGCCATTCCTGCATTCATCAACTATCTGCTTCTCTCCACAGTGGTGCTATATCTTTCCTAATATTAGCGGAACGTGCTGCAAGGCATATGTATGCAAAAGTATTCCAAAAGCCACGTGAATTCATGATTGATTAAAAAAATGTTTGCTCCAAATTAAGAAATTAGCAGCAAAAGGATATAGACGTTTCTCCAGGTGGCATCTTAAGTATACACTGACCCAAATGAAGGGAGGCCCAGTCTGCTTGTCTCAGACGTCGTTGTAAACATCCGGCAGGGGTTCCCGGTTAGTGTTGCGCACTTTTGTTAATTTGTTACGTTAAGCCGGAGTAAAGTTTTTTTTTTTCACTCAAGGCATACGTAGTAGGAAAACATAACGAAAGGTCATCAAATAAACACATGCAGCCCAGTGTGATGCAGATGGTGCAGCAATGAATTAGTGAATTTGTTGTCCGTTATCCAACCAGTATAGTTCTCTAAGACGAATGTCTTAGAGAACTAGCGCAATGGTGATCATGATGATGGTGGTGGTGGTTCTTAAGACTTTTGGCTTTGGTTCCACCTCTGTGAGCATTTTGTTCCTATTGTGCCCTGAGTACGACAAGGCCCAGCCTGAAAAGGTGACGAATATATGCTGTAGACACAGGTGCAGGACACTTCAGACACGTTTTCGGGCCGTCACTTCCACATCCCCAAGCGCACGTGACAGCAGGTGTCAGGGCGACCACATTCCGAAGCCTGCGAAGACAAACGTTCTCCACCCGTAGAAAACAGCAGGAAAGGAAGCAGACACACGGCGGGTGTAGATATATGCATGTGCTTCTCGCCGGAAAAAGAACCTCTCCGCTTGGAGCAGAGCTCGGGAGGTCGGAAATGAAGCGACTCGTGAGGTGTCATATAAACATGGCGAGTGAGCGACTTGGTCGGTCAGGTTGTTGAACGGATTCCCGCTGTCTCCATGAATCCAACACACTGCAATGTCGAAGTGGGACGACTTGTTTAGCCTACGCATTTGTTGGCACATTCGGAATGCCTTTGCAAATTTCTTCAGTTCCTGCAATGCATAGAGAGAGGGAGTGTGGATAGTAGGTTCCGCTATATTTGGTAACGCTCCGAGAGACTCGACGGCGTCATGTGTGGCTTGTAGTTCTAGTAACAAGTTATGCGGCGTATCGGTGGCATAGCTGCGTGTATACTTACTGCGGCAGCAGTAGGTTTTACGAAGGAGATGAACCTTTGTAAAATTACAGTTGCATCTGGCTACACCACACAGTGTACTTGAGGAATGGTAGTTAGAGCTGTATAAGCTTGCTGATTACATCGGCGAGGATTGCTTAAAGAAGCAACGGAACGAAGTTCCTATCGTTGTTTTTGCGGATTTGTAGCGCGGGAAACAATGTGAAGTAGTATCACGACAAGAGATAACATCAGACGCTGCTTCGCATCTTATTACTCTGTAATCAGCATAGGCTATCTAAGTCAGCCATAAGTACTGATAAGTTACGCAACTTTCGAGAGACTTCATGCAACAGGCGTTCTGCGGGTGTGCCAAATCACAGGTAGTATTCAGCGTCTCTCTATCCAGGGCTTCCCCATCGCATTTGTCATCAAAAAGAACAGCTATGTTTTCATATGACACCAAAAATTTAATCGTGATTTTACCACAGACTAATAAGGGAAGTCCCCCTTTTGCTGAAAGAGTAATAAATGATACAAAGTTTTTTACGCTCAGAGTTGTGACATTATAATGTGTACCGAAAGCACATAAAATCGAACGGATACGACGGGGATCGAGCAGCAGCGCTAGTCGTAGAATCCACGGTTTTATCACGAAAGGTTGGAAAGTGGGAGAGAGAGGCAGGCGAAGGAATACAGTAAGGCATCGAGTTAATCAGAGAGGAAACTCCGGTTTGCTACCCTGCTCTGGTGTCCTGGAAGGGACAGAAAGTCAGATAAGAAAGAAGAAATAACACGTGGACGCAACGCACTGTTAGAATCGAAATTAAGGAAGGTTGCCAAAGCGAGAGAGGTAGACGCAGTAGACAAAAACACAGGCGCAGCGTCGTTGCCTGTAGCTGCTAGCAGTCGGCGTCATGAGCTTGAAGGCGATGTATGATGCAGTTCGAGGGAAGAGTACTGTTGAGAGGTGTATGGGCACAGAGAGGTACAACACATATCTAAGTACACTTAAGGCTTCATACACCCTCTGTCGACATGTCTATTCTGGATGATTCGCTAAGAAGGGGCACATCCCCACTGGCACATTGCCGTAGTTGTCTCTTAGGGCACTTACCAAATGGCACATTACCAGGGATTCAAGTTGCACTTTCTACTAGGTTAGACAGCAGCAGGCAGCAAGTTGTCTATTCGGGTACGTACCCAGCGGTCAAAATTGCATATATATTGCCACGGGTAGAGATGTAAACAGGAATGTATATACAAGCTCTCTTCACCGAGCTACTACACAACCAAAATGGCTTAAAAGACAATCTCTGTAATCGCCGTCCGCTTCCACCCAGTGACCAGCGTCGTCTGTGTCACATTGCTCGCAGTCTCGTGACATTGACTTCCGACCGGGAAAGCCCCGACCCGGTGCCTAAGACAGGGTGTTGCTCGAAACATGTGGTTTGAGACGGGAAACGTGAACGGTGCTGAGGAAGTAGAAGTGGTAGGATCGAGCAAGGCTATTTCATAAGTAACGTTTGTCACTTGTTGCAGGACACGGTTAGTGCCAGGGTATTTAGAAAGTAATTTTTCTGAGAGGCCAACGCACCGACAAGGCGACGAAAAAAATGTGACCCGCATTGAAGTGGACGTCTGGGTAGTTGACGTCGCACAACAACTTCTGGCATGTCTTCCACGCAGAGAGGCGAAAACGGACAATCTGACGTGCTTTCTCTGTTGTTGCAATGACGTCACGAGCGTGTTCAGTCGACTGTTATGCAAGGGTCGGAAGAAGCTTGTCAAAAGGGAGCATTGCTTCTCGTCCATACAGAAGATAGAAGGGAAACTAGCCGGCGGTGCTTTGGCGCGAGTAGCTAGCCATACGCAAAGGTGACAAAACTCAACGCAGTGTACCAGTCGCGATGATCAGATAAAACACACGTTGAGAGCATAGCAGTAATCGTGCGATTCAGGCGTTCGGTAGGACCATTCGCCAAAGGACGGCACGCAGTTGTAAGCTTGTGTTTGGTGCCTCGTTCAGCGTTTAGCAGAATTATTGCCGCCAACCACGCAAGTTTACCGTCAAACTTCACACCTGCAGCTAGACCATCTCTACCGCTGTGGTGCCTGCATCCACTCCAGGCCCTTCTTGTTATTCCCGGCATCAAAACGAAAACGGATATGTCATCTTTCGCCCTCAAACAAACCGTTCTTTCATTCCTACATGAAAAACACAACGAACGCACCCACGTTTACACGGACGGTTCTGTCTCCTCTAAAAGTTCAGCTGGAGCAGTGGTACTTCCCGCTCAATCTGTCAATATCAAATTCAAGACATCTCACGTTACATCATCGACGGCTGCAGAACTCGCAGCTATCCGTGCTGCTCTGGAGTTTATTGGTCCCAAATCACCATATTCATGGTCCATCTTTTGTGATTCAAAGGCAGCTCTCCAGTGTCTGCTGTCCCCTTTCAACCACGGACCAAATGTGCAATTAGTCGCAGACATCCGAATACTCCACCATTACGCAATCGACAAGGGACACAACATCATCTACCAGTGGATACCGGGTCACTGCGGAATTTCGGGAAATGACAGTGCGGATGACGCTGCCCGGTCAGCCCATGATGGTGCCCAGATTATACCCATACCGCTGTCAAGAACAGATGCAGCCACAAGTCTGCGCTCCCACGCACGCGAGCTTACGCTAACTCTGTGGAACACCAGTGAATTCACGAACACACGTCTTCACAGATTGGATCCAAGTTTGCAACTCCGTCTTCCAGCAGGGTTGCCACGAGTGGAAGCAACACTTCTGTGCCGCCTTTGACTCGGCGTGGCATTCACGAACTCATATTCCTTCCGCATTGGAAAGGCCGACAGCCCTGCTTGCGACACCTGCGGCTGCGAAGAGACGATCGCGCACCTCCTCTGCGACTGTCCACGTTACAGTGTGCCAAGGAAAGTGCTCGTGACCACACTCGAAAAACTGGACAATCGCCCCTTCACAGAAGAGAAAGTTCTGGGACACTGGTCCAGACGGGTTTCGGCACTCAAGGCTTTAAGGACTTTGCTCAAGTTCTTAAGGACATGTGAATTGTGCGACCACCTTTGACTATTGTTGCGCGTAACATCACGTTACTGTGTGCATTTTTCTTTCTTTTCTCTCTTCCTTCTCCTTTTATTCCCTTTACTCCTTTCCCCAGCACAGGTAGCCAGCCGGTATTTACACTGGCTAACCTCCCTGTCTTTCCTTCCCTTTTGTCTCTCCCTCTCTTGTGTTTGGTGGCACAAGAACAAAGTAAGTCTTCGATGACTTTACATAAGAATTAGCAATCCCGATCGGTGAAGAGCTGACGAGATGAGCCGTGATGTAAAATGACGTCTTGCATCAAGAAGTGCCCGGCGTCCATAGCGCAACTAGTCGGGAGATGTCTTGTAAAAACCTAGCGGGTCGCATAATCCGCAGCAACGGCAATCCATTTATTGCCAGCGATGGGAAGTAGGAACAGGCCAAGACGGTTGAGACGAACACGTAAAAATGGCTCGGCTGGTATATCAATAGGCTGTAGGAGCCAAGGAAGACGAAGAGCTGACCTTTTCTGTCATTGCCACTACTCGCAGGCAGCGACATAACGACTAACAGAGCGGTAGAGACTGGCCGAGAAAAATCGTCACCTTACACGGTCGTACGTCCCGAAAACGCCAAGTTGGCCGGATGTAGGGACGTGATGTAGTGACTCAAGTACGGTCGCTCGGAGATAAGAGGGAACGACGAGAATAGTTCCTGCCTCTAGGGGTACATGTTCCGCCGATATAAGGTGCTTTTTACGATGACGCACATCAGAAGTGACTGGGCCGACGAATGAGAATGTAGGCGGTTGATATAATCTCCCAGAGACGTGTCCTGCTGTTGCTCATCACCACTGTGGCTAAAAGCGGAGAGCAAGAAAATGTCCTCCGTGGGAGTGTCTGGGCCACCGGCGGGGGACCGAGACAAACAGTCGGCGTCCTGGTGTAGTCGGCCAACTTGTACATCACAGTGTAGGTGAATTTCTGGAGGCGCAGAACCCAGTAACCCAGGCGCCCAGTGGGGTCTTTGAGGTTCGAAAGCCAGCACATAGCGCGGTGGTCAGTGGTAACAGTGAAAGGCCGTCCATATAAGCAGGGTCAGAATTAGCTGACTCCCCAAACAAGTGCCAGGCAGTCGCGCTTGGTAATAGAATAATTGGGCTCGGCAGGGAAAAGAAGTCTGCTGGCATACGCAATACTTCGATCATGACCACGTTGGTATTCGGCGCTCGCATCTGTAGGTACTTCAGTTATAGCGGGGACATAGAGTTGGGCGAGAATCGGCGGAGTAGTGAGCAGCGTGATAAGTTGTGAAAAAGGCAGTGGCTTGATCGAAAGCCCAAGAAAACTGAAGGTTTTTCCTGAATAGATCACTTAGTGGATGTGCTATGTCATCAAACTTTTCGACCAATCGGCGCAAATACGAGCACCATCCCACAAAGCCACGAACGTCCTTGGCACAGGTTCGTACAGGAAGCTCCATGAGAGCACGATCCTTGGCGCGATCAGGGTGGACGCCAGATGAGTCGATGAGAAGCTTAAGGATGGTAATTTGGCGCTCACCAAAGTGATATTTACGAGAATTAAGTTGTCCCAGCCGCACAAAACACTAACAGGACGGACGAAAGGTAGATAAGGTGTGTTGCAAAGGTCGGAGGGAACATCATCGCATTGTATAGACAGCACAAACAAACAGACCGTTTATAGTTGTGCAAAAGCGTGTCAATAATTCTTTGGAACGTAACTGGGGCATGTGACAAGCCAAACAGCATAACTCAGAACTGGCAGAGGGTGTAAGGTGTAGACAAATTCGGTCTTTTCACGGTCTCTGATGTGGACGGTAATTTTCCAGTAACCAGAGCGCAGGTCAATGGAGGAAAAATGCCTCGCGCCGTAAAGGCAATCAAGAGCGCCACCAATGCATTGAACAAGATAGACATATTTCTTGGTTATCATAATGAGATGTCGATAACCTAAGCAAGATCGCCAACCACTGTCCACTTCTTTTTTCTAACAGGGGAAGCGCACGGACTCGCTGAGGGCTCAGTGATGCTTTTTGTAAGCATCTCGTCAAACTCTTGTTGACTAACTTGGCGCTCGGATGATGACACGCGAGAAAGTCGCCGGTGAATTCGAGGTGCATCGCCAGTAGTATGCTGTCTCGCATTAGATGTTTTACCCATGGGACGGCATTCAAAGTCGAAAATGTTGGAGTAGGTGACGAGCAATTGACGGAGGTCGTCCACTTGCGAGGGCAGAACATCCGAGGCCCTCGCAGAAGGGTCTTTGTGAGATCCTTCTGCACCGATGGAGAACTGAGTGCCTCGGCGGAAAAAATTGTCGAAGGAGGATCAGATGGCACTGATGAAATCTGGCACTCCTCTGATGGCGACAACGTTACCAAAGCCGTGCTTTGGGAAAGAACTTAAGGACAGAATCCGAAATTCGAGAGAAGCAGACAAGTCTGGTTGGTCGCTATAGCCACAGTGACGTGTGGAAGGACACGTTGTGAAACAAAAGTACATTGGGAGACGGAGTAACCACATAGTCGCCAACCGGTACACTGGGGCAGGGTACAACAATAATACAAGTCAGTGCTTGGGGCGGCACAACAAACACAGCACATGAGGGCTTACTCCGAACTTTGTCATGTACATCTAGTGAGGCGAGCAAGTCAAGTTCCACGAGACAACGCCCAAGAGCGAGATAGAGAGAGATGAAGAGGAAAGGCAGGGAGGTTAACCAGATATCAGCATCCGGTTTGCTACCCTACATTGGAGATGGGAGATAGGGGTTAGAAAGATGACAGAGGGGAAAACGCTAAAGAAAACAAAAAAAAATTACCGACGATTACGTTACTTCCTAATGCGAAATTTGAGCGCAGCAAATAAGCTGTTTCACCTTTTCGATAGATTGAGGCAAAGAAATCGAGCAACACATGTATGCGCTATCACAGAATTTTTTTTTATATTTCCCGTACTCCTGGATCATCTCGACGGCGGCGACGGTAAGCTTCTGCTTCGGCGGCACGCACCTCTGGATTCTGACGGCGACGGCGCTGGGCCTCTGCTCTGGCAGCTCGTTTAGCAGCAGCAGCAGCAGCAGCAGACGGAGGACTTCCATCGGTCGTCTCGCTCATGGCTCAGAAAGAACTGGCAGATAATTTCGCAGTGGCGAACGGCAGCGGCAATTTCGGCTCGGGCGGTGCACATATACAGATCCGCCGCCACCGATCTGGCTCTCTGATTGCCACCGCACAGGGCGAACGGCAGCGGCAATTTCGGCTCGGGCGGTGCACATATACAGATCCGCCGCCACCGATCTGGCTCTCTGATTGCCACCGCACAGGGGTTGCATTGGAGGAGGAGCGAAGAAAGGAATTAAGTTCGAGCCGGCGCTTTGACAACCGGAGCCTCGCAGGAAGAGGGGGGAGGGGGGCGGCGTGTACACCCAGCGGCAAACGATGGGGGCAGAAGCGCGCGCAGCAAGCGGACAACACGATAAAGGGAGGAGGGAAGAGATAGCAGCGACTGACTGATGCCGCTGACGCCGATACAGGGGGGGGGGGACCCTTTCCTCCTCTTTCTGCATGGCGGCGACGGTGTTCTATGCAGTCACGTTATCTTGACTCTCTAGCGGCGTCAGCGGCATCCAGCGGTATCAGTCGGTCGCTGCTAGCGCTGGGGGGATGAAAGGGGGGCGGAGCTGGTTACGAGGCCGACGACGACGCGAAACCCAGGAACGGACGCCAAAGAGCTGCGCTCTAAAACACGAATACATGAAGACACACACACACACAAAAAGCGTTCCAGTTAAAGACATTTGCAAAGGCCGGTAGATCGCAGAAAGCGTAATAGCGCTGGCACGGCCTTCTGTGACGTTAGGTCCCTCCGGCAGTGTAGAATTCTTTTTTCCGATAGCGGTTGGTCGTCCAGTTGGTCAAGTTCTTGGCGAAGGCATTCCCTCTGTGGACTGCACTGTGGGCAAGCGCACAAAATATGGTCGATTGACTCATCATGGCCGCAGTAGTCACAGGTTGCGGTGTCGGTAATCCCTATGCCGAATGCATAGGCTTTAGTGAAGGCAACGCCCAGCCACAGTCGATACAGGAGCGTGGCGTCTCCACGGCGAAGCTGCGATGGCGCTTGGAGACTTAATGTTGGATCAAGGGAGTACAGTCGAGTATTTCTTAAATGTGGCTCATTCCATTGCGACGTGGCGCACTGCCGAGCAAGCAGGCGGAGCTTCCGTGCTGCGTCAATTCTAGAAAGTGGAATTGGTACGTGGTGCTCCTCAATATGGGCTGAGCGGGCAGCTTGATCGGCCCGCTCATTGCCGATAATCCCGCAGTGACTTGGAAGCCATTGGAAAGCTATTTCGTGGTCTGCATCACTTATATGGTGTAACGTCTCTGTAATGTGAAATATTAGCGACTCGTGTGGTCCGCGTCGTAAAGGCGACAGTAGAGACTGCAGTGCCACCTTCGAATCGCAGAACACCGTCCACTTGTGTGGCTGTTCATTACCGATGTGATGAAGGGCAGTAAAGAGCTCTGCGAGCTCAGCTGCCGTCGACGTTGTCGCACGAGTCTTCTTAAATATGATCGTTGCGGCTGTCGCTGGTATCACGATTGCCGCCGCGGAGCTGTTTCACAAGACAGATCCATCAGTGTAGATATGTGTGGAGCCACGGTAGCTCTCATACAAAAATAGTAGTGTGAGCTGTTTAAGGGCTGGTGATGATAGATCAGCTTTTTTCGCGATGCCAGGTATTGTAAGGTTGATTTTCAGCTGAGTCAGGCACCATGGAGGAATCGAAGGTTTCGCAGCAGGAGTGAAACAAGATGACCAGTCATGTATGGCAATCGTTTGGCTGAAAGATGCTCTAGGTCTGTCCGCTCGTAGAGAGGCTAAGTGGTGACGAGGAGTCCTGGTTAGAATGCCTTATATGGGTGCTGAGCACTTCAATTTCAATGTAGGTCTATCGTAGCCACTGTTGAAGCACTCTGAGGCAGGCCTAGACAGATCCGGAGCACTTGAACCTGAAGACCTTGTATTGTGCGTAGATTCGTTTTACCCGTGTTGCTTATTGCTGGCAAGTTGTATCGCAGAAATCCTAGAAAGAGCACCCTCTACAGCTGCAACATGGCACTTGGCGACATTCCCTAGGTCTTGCCAGCGAAAAACTTGAACAGGTGGCAGATTCCTATAAACCGTTTTTTCACATATGATACCTGAGGGCTTCATGACAAGTACCTGTCGATTATGACGCCTAGAAACTTGTGCGATCGAACACGTGGTATTATTTGGCCATTCATCATTATGCTGTAGTTTGCCATGGGTTTCCGCGTAAATGGCACTAGTGCGCATTAATTGGAGTAAATTTTCAGGCCTCGATTACGGAGGTAGATAGCAGTTTGGGTGGCGGCCCTCTGGGTTCTCGTTCGCAACTGTAGGCGTGTTTAGTGCAGACGTCCATATGCAGATGTCATCCGCGTACATTGATGACCTGACTGCACTTGGCACGCGCTCAAGGAGAGCAATTACAGTTAGATTAAATAACACAGGGCTAAGTACACCGCCCTGGGGGACGTCGCGGCAGATATAATGTAGAGAAGTATGGCCTTCCTCGGTGCTTACAAAAAAGGGTCGCATGGAGAGATAGCTCTGTATCTATTGAAACATCCGACCACCCACTTCTACGTTTGCGAGAGCAGAAAGGATGGCTTCATGCGTAACGTTGTTATACGCCCCTTTGACCTCGAGGAACAAAGAAGCGCAGAGGCGCTTACGGTATTTCTCATGCTTAATGTAGGTGACCAGGTCGACGACGTTACCAATTGATGATCGATCACGTCGAAAGCCCGCCATGGCATCCGGGTAGATGTTGTGGTACTCCAAGTACCACTCCGGGCGCCCTACGACCACGCTCTCCATTACTTTGCCCACACAGCTCGTCAAAGCGATCGGGCGATATTACGAGAGTTCCAACGGCGACTTGCCAGGCTTCAGCAGTGGAACAAGGCGACTTGTCTTCCAGCTTGTTGGTAGCGCACCATCTCTCCAAGATTCATTCTACAGCTCAAGGAGAGCACCTCTCGCTCGTTCACCTAGGTGACACAGAGCTCGGTAGGAAATTCCATCAGGTCCTGGAGCTGATGCGCGGCCACACAAAGATAATGTTGCCTTAAGTTCGTGGATTAAGAAGGGTAAATCTATGCGGTGGTCACGTGGTGGCGGACAACTACTCGAAGGCGTTGGGATATAGGGAGCTGTGAATTGGCTGGATAATCTGGCGCAGAAATCCTCTGCCACGTCAGTCTCCGATCTCTTTTGAGAAAGGGCAAGAGCCAGTGAATGGTAATCGCTGTACGGGGAGTGTCCGGAGACCGCGCACCGTTCTCCATAGGTTGCGACAAAGTCTTGCGTCGATCTAGCGACTCACAGAATGCAGTCCAACCTTGGGATTCGAACTTGTTTAACCGGCGCTGGATCTTTCTTTTGCGTGCGTCTGGCGGTCCGTAAATCGTTCACTGTCTTCGTTCGGCACGTCGTTGGATTGCTCGAAGGCGTTCTAGTTCCTCATCGAATTCCGTCAGTTTCGAAGAGCATGTGAGAGTGCGCATAGTGTCTTGCACCGCGCTCTTGATTGCCTCTTCCAAGTCGAAAGATGGATTGGCGTCGCAGTGTTCTTCCATTTAGACCAGTCCACTCTCTGGATCGTATCTCGCATTTTGTAAGGAGACAATCCTCTGATCTTGGCGTACGTGGGGATATGGTCACTTCCGTGCGTCTCTATGTCCGCAAACCACCCAGCACGTCTGACAAGGCTTCGAGAGACAAAAGCCAAGTCAAGACAGCTGCTGTATGTGGGACCACGTAGAAACGTAGGGCTTCCATCATTCAGCAGCCAAAGTTCATTACTGGAGGCGAAAGATACCAGAGATCTGCCTCTCGCCTTGACCTTCGAACTTCCCCAGAGTGTATGATGGGCGTTGAAATCTCCAATGATGACATAGGGATCCGGAGTTGAGGATAGGAAGCCTTCCAGTCTTTTGTGACCAAATGGACTTGACGGAGATAGGTAGGCGCTCACAAAAGTAAAGGTGAAGTTCTTTTTACGCATTGTTAGGCATACATATTGATTATCGTCGTTAGGTGGCACAGGCTGATGAAGGTAAGTGAGGTCACGGCGGATAAACACCAAAACTTTACTGTTTTCACCAACTGTTCGCGACATAAACGATTCATATCCAGAAAGCCTGATTGGGTCTGATGAGTTCGGCTCTCAAATGACAATAATCGGAAACATATTGGCATACACGAAGCGACGGAAATCCGAAATGCGCGCTCTGAGTCCGCGAGTATTCCACTGAAAAATAGCTGCTTGTCGGACCTCATACCTGAAAGACAGTGGCTGGGGAGCCATGGTCTACTCTAGGGTTGCCAGCACCGGACTCAGAGCGTCCAGTACTTCAAGCGCACTTGTGGCAGACGGTGTGTGCATGTTGTTTAGCAACACGCGAACGGCATTCATTAAAGGCCTAAAAGAGCTATCACTTGCTCATCCGTTTTCCGCGACTCCTCGGATACAGCACCTTGCTGTACTGGGGGCGGCTTCTTCTGCGGCTTTTCTGCCGGTTGTGTACGCGAAAGTGGCGGCCATTTCTTTGTAAAAAGAGATCTGGCAGTTTTCTCCTTTCCAACATCGGTGTTTGGGGTGCTGGAGACTCCCGCTGATGGCGCTGCATGACGAGTTGACTTTTCTTGAAAAGTTGATATTCTCCGTCGCGAAGTACTTCGATGGCGACGTCGTCTTCGCCGCACTTTCACCACGGCCTCTTTGTGGGTAGAGCTGCCTTTTACCATTTGTTTAAGAATGGTGATCTCTTTCTTGATCTGGGGACAGTCTTTGGATGAGGCGCAGTGATCACCCTGATAGTTAGGACACTTCAAATTGATAGCGCTGCAATTGTCTTCAGAGTGGGGTTCGGCGCATCGAAAGCACACGGCGGAATTTCTGAAAACACCCTTCACATCGCCCATCTTCTGACAATTGAAGCATTGCATTGACCTTGGAATAAATGGTCGAACTTGGTGGCGAAAGTGGCCAACCTTCACGTAGGATGGAAGGCAGTCACCTTTCAACGTTATCCTGACATAATGTGTGTTACAGAGGCGACCAACATGCACAATGACTTTATGTTCACTTGCTGGTTTTATGAGAACTGGGAAGTCTGCATTAGGTACTTCATTGTCAATGTCATAGATGACTCCTGTTATTGTGGCACCATTCGCTGGCACGATGGAGCCGACCTTGATGTTACCCAGCTGTGTTACATGTTGTAGTATGCTCAGCGCGCTCGGGTTCATAACATCGATTGCCGGGATATTTAGCCTAGTGTTTATCATGGCGTCCTTGAGCTCGTTCGGCACGGTGTTTTCTAGATACACGGAGAGCGCTTGCCTGTTTAGGACGCGTAGGTTGTCAGTAGCGTTCTGTGGCACAAACAGGATGGAACGAGACCACTGAGGTGCAGTTCTAACGGTGTTCGAGCTGGACGCCGGAGATTCGTTGATAATTCTTCGTTTGGCCTTGCGGTACTGGACAAGTCGAAAGCTGTCTTCCGAAGACTCGTCACCTTATACGGAGTACAGCTTTGTGTCCTCGCTATTACTCGATGTATTTCCTCGCATCCTCTAACTGATGTCCGTGGGTGAACGGGCACCGTGAGGGTCCTCGGGGGCCTGTACATCCATCACCGCGATATAGGGGGCGGTAGGCCCCACACGTGCAGTGAGAGGTCCACAAATGCACGGAGACGGACAAGATGTGTTCCACAAGAGAAGCACAAGGCCCAAACAGTCAATTACAGTGGAGTGGTCTTAAAAGAAATCAAGTCCAAGAATTACATCATGAGGGCAGTGGAGAAGAACATAACGAAACGCAAGTCACTCGCACGTGCGGTGCACAATGCAAGAAGGCCAGAGTACCGCCGCCAGCGACACGCACAACGCGATATTGGAGAGGTGTTAGCCATAAGTTTAACCGTTCACAAAGATCAAAGCTCATGACACAATTATGTACGCCGGTGACGATAAGGGTAGTAACGGTCAGGCCATCCACCTTTACGGCAAGTAGGTTCTCGTAGATCGGCAAGATAAAAAGAGGATTCGCAGGTCGGGGGTCCAATGTAGCATTACCTTTAGAGGCTGTAACCTTTAGTTTTGCTCTGAAAAGCGTTCAGTGAGATGCGATGATGAACAGCGGCGGGGCAGAGGTGGCCGCGGACGACGATCATGCGGGGGCGATGAACGTCCGGAGCGCCCGGTTGGTGTACGAGCTCCTCGCAGCCACGAGCTGGTGCGAGCGAAAAACTGCAGGAGCTGGCTGTCATCGCATCAATGGTCTGAATATGAGCGAGGGGATGAAGGTTAGGTTGATATTGGCAGTAACGAGAATTATGTCCCTCGCCGTGGCAACCAATGCAGATGGGCTTGTCGTCCTGGGTTCTCCGCCGGGCCGGATCATGATTGTGGCGAAACGTTGCAGTATTTCTTGACGGCGCAACAAAACTAACCAGAGGGTGAGTATGGGAACCGATGGGCGGTAGTTCTACGTTAGCCAGCTCTTCCCTCAGGACAGCTTCAATTAGAGAGATTGTCGACAGGACGGGGGAAAAAGGAAGGTGGCGACGCCGCCTCAATTTCACGACGTACGATGTGGACAATGTTACCGGTGGTGGCCAGCGGAATGGGCAGCTGAACAACCACGCAGGAAGATGCCGCGACAGCCTTTGGAAGCCGCTTGAACTGTCGGCCAGTGCGGCGACACGTCAGTCCTTCAAAACACCTGCACTACTTAATTAAATCTTCAACGGTTGAGCAGTCCTTAAAGAGCGACCAGTTGAACACATCATCAGCGATGTCTTTAATGAGGAAACTTACTTTGCCCGCCTCGGTCATATCAACTTGGCATCAAGTATGTACGACGTGTCTAACTTCGCGGGAGTTTGAGCGCGACAGGAAAGGTCTTTCGAAACGGAGGGCTGGCAACAATTGATTTGTGAAATAGGTCACGGTGCTTCCGCCTGCTCAGATCCCAACTGGTCATCTCTACTTCGTGAGTGTCGCACCGGACGCGCGCTGTCCTGATGAGGTAGAAAGCGGCATTGGAGAGCGTCACTGTCGGTTTCCATCCAATGCTCGTTGCAGCGCGCTAGTAATTCCCAAGCGAGTCATCGACGTCGACACTGCCAGTGCCGCAAAAAGAACCAGGGTCACGGGGTTTGATCAAGATCACCGACTATAGGGTGCCGGTGATGAGGCTGAAGCAGCGTGCCCGTCGGCTAACAAGGCTGAACTGGCCAGGAGACGTCCGCTGGGGAGTTCCGTCTTGCGGAGCAAGATGACACAGCGCGTCCACCAAAATGTCACAGGAAGACATATAAATATAAATGTACTTACAAGCTATGACTGTTTATTTTATTTTCATTTCAATAAAGAAAGAATATTTACAAGCTCTCCATCGAGCTACTACACAGCCAATATAGCGGAAAGGCAATCTCTATATAATCGTCGTTCTCTTCCACCCAGTCATCAACGTCGTATTTGTCACATCGATCATTACTCGCAGTCTCGTGACAACGTATATATATATATATATATATATATATAATAAGGCATTTTGTTCACCAAACTTGAAGCATACGGTTGATCGTGCTTATTAAGTGTGACACAGATGCTCATGTACCATCAATTCCATATCCTATGCTTAAGGGCTTCGGTTTTTATATTGTGCTCTAACGTGGATGTTGCTGTTGACCATACTGTCTAATGTATAATTGTATTAAATTAGGTCATGACGCTGTTACGTTTCTAAGCATTTTGTTTTGATGCCATCAAATGATTCAAAATTTATTCGGGTTCAAGAAATAGTGGCCTACTCCTAGCCTATCGTATGATGCATACAAATCTACTCATAAAACGAATATTCTCTTCCAGTCCAACAATTGGATTTTCCTTACTAAAGGGATCCTCCATGTCGTCGAACTCGGCAAGTATTCTATCACGTTAGCTACGAACTATTATCCCTCTACGCTCGTGGTTTTCTACCGAGCCCAAGTGCTAAGAACGCGCATGCTGCTTTTGCGCCACTTTCATGTACACGACCGGCAGAAAAGCCGCAGAAGAAGCCGCCCCCAGTACAGCAAGGTGCTGTATCCGAGGAGTCGCGGAAAACAGATGCGCTAGTGATAGCTCTTATTAGGCCTTTAATGAACGCCATTCGCGTGTTTCTAAACAGCATGCGCACACCGTCAGCCACAAGTAATACCGTATGCGTTTGGTGAACAAAATGCTTTAATATATATATTAGAGCATTTTGTTCACCAAACTTGAAGCATACGGTATTACTGGTTCCCCCTTAACTCTATTGAAAAGCTATTCGTTGGATCGGCAGTGCGTGGGTTCTGTAGCGGGTGCCTTTTCTCAAGCTAAAATAAATAACTTAGGTTTACCCTAGGGGTCCATTCTCCGTCCAATACCTGTTTATTATTTACATTAATGACCTACCGCCTTCGAGGTGGCGTGCTATACCGCTACGTTTACCGCCCAACAGGTCACTGGTGGGTCCCAGTTCGACCTCGCAGCCTTCGCTTGCGAGTATTAGAGGCACTTCACAACGACATATCAACTGGCCACTTAGGCTTCCACAAGACTTACTACCGCATCAAGACCCGCTGCTTCTGACCTGGCCTATCCACAACGGTGGCCAAATACATTGCCTCTTGTGCGTCATGTCAGCACCGCAAACGCTCGACATCCCCTCCTGCCGGTTCATTAGAACCTCTCCCTTGCCCGGACGTACCTTTTGAATTTGTTGGTATTGATTTGTATGGTCCCTTGCCGTTGACACCCTCCGGTCACCGTTGGATTGTGACCTCGGTTGACCATTTAGCAAGATATGCCGAGACTGCCCCTCTGCGATCCGGTACCGCTTCTGAGGTCGCTGATATTTTCTTGCGCTCCATCGTCTTGCGCCACGGGGCTCCTCGCGTTCTTCTCAGTGACCGTGGCAAGGAGTTCATTTCCCAAGTTCTCGAGGAAGCTCTTTGGGCCGCTAATGCCGTCCACAAATCTACTTCTACCTATCATCCGCAAACCAACGGCCTTACTGAGCGCTTCCACCGTACGCTGTCTGACATGATTTCCATGTACATCCGTCCTGACCATACTGACTGGGATAAAATTCTTCCTTTTGTGACATTCGCATATAATACTGCTATTCAACGGACTACCGGCTACAGCCCTTTCTTCCTTGTATATGAACGATCTCCTTCCACCATATAAGAATTCTTTTTAGCACCTTCTTCGCCTAACGCGTCGCTTCCAGAAGATTTTGCTGCCCGAATTGCACATTGCCGTCAAATCGCCCGGCGAAGCACAGAAGCTGCCCAAGCTGAGCGCAAACGTCACTGCGACAACAAACGCCGTGACGTACGTTTTCACCATGGAGACCAAGTCCTGCTTTGGACTCCAGAGCGCACTGCAGGCTTCTGTGAGAAGTTTCTTAAACGCTACATTGGCCCATACACCGTTGTGCAGCAAACATCTGCAGTGAACTATCTCGTCCGCCCAGTACACTCCGTCACTGACCGGCGCCGCCGGAATGCCGAAATTGTTCACGTCTCGCGGATGAAGCCCTTCACTCCCCGTTTAGATAACATCTAATCTGCGGCCAGGCTGGCCGCTTCCATGACGGGGGGAAGTTAGTGTAAGCACTATTGACGTACTCGTCGTTTTTATTTGTACATAGGCATCATCATCTTCCCTGTTCTTCGACGTCTTCGCGCATGAGCTGGGGCGTTGCCTTTTTTGGGAATAAACAGAGCTGGACAACTTGATCGGTCTCGGTATTATAATATATATATATATATATATATATATATATATATATATATATATATATATATATATATATCAGCAGGTATCTCTGTCGAGGAAACAACCACCAACGTCGCACCACGGGAGAGAGGCAAAGAAAGCTTTGCTCTACTAAAGAGAAAGCTGGAACGAGAGTACAGACAGGTAATAACAGCTTGGCAATGGAGAATTAGGTCCGCTTATGGATAGGTTGTGGCGGGAAGCACTCAGGTCATGATCAGTTATTTCGTTAATTGATCGAATCATTTATTGATTGATTGACTGAACTGCTAACAACTTGTGTCACCAGCTTTATGGCAAGTGGCTGGCAAACGGACGAGCCAATAGATAGAAATAAAGCAAACTCATCAAAGAAGAACAATTCCGAGCATCTTAAAAAAAGGCGGACTGGCTTCCAGAAGTACCATTATATACGCGTAAGTGTACAAGAACAATGCCGATGGGTCACGGTTGCAAATTCATTCTCTCGGAAACATTCATTTGACCGAGACGCCAGCCCGGCGGGAGAAAGCAGCCACCGCCTCGGTTAGACGCGTGAACCTGCATTAAACAAGGGGTCTGAGAAACAACGGCGCGAATCAATGGGCGCTCCTATTTGCTAAAGTGGCCGCAGACGTGCTGGCCGGATTTTACAGCGCACGAAGGAATAGGCAAGTTGTCGGATGAAGCACCTTCTTCGTTTTGTTATGTGTTTAGAAACACGCCTTCGTGCCCTCGAGCAAAACCAACAGCGAGAGCTTTGAGAGCAGTGTAAACAGAAAGCAAGGAGTATTTTCTTTTCCCGTTTGGCGAGAAAAAGGAGTTTCGTTTCGCCAGAAAAGCAAGACCTCAAATTCTCTGCCACGCATGGGGAGGGGGGGGGGGGGGTTGAGAAGAAAGATCGGAACATTTATTCGAGCAGTTACGCTTGCGGAAAGAGCGCCAGAGTCCCAGACAAGGTGGCCTAACACTCCGCCGCACTTCGACGAACAATCCTCGCAGCTGGAGCTGGCTGAATCATTAATCGACGTCGCTGGCGCAGGCGCTAATTTAATCTACGCTGGCGTTGAAAGCGCTGCACGTTTAGATGCCAGAGAACCAGTGCGGGTCGTCTTTTCACATTCCCATTTTCTTTTTATCCCTTGTTGCTTTTTTTTTCCCTTTATCTAGCACTGTCATACAGTAGCCAGACTGCTTCGGTAAGCAGTCGCGGCTGTTTGTGTACTTCGCTTTGTTCCGTGCGCACAGCCTCTCGAAAACTAAGTAAAGGCCGGTCGAACAAGGCCGAAAAGGGGCTAACTCAACTGTACTTTCTTTCTCCGATACAAGGTAGTTCCCGAGATTAAACTGCATTACGGGGAAAAACGTGGAGAAACGTGGAGAAACGTGGAGAATTGTGGAGCACTGAGCACCTGTTCATTTTCCCACGCAGTATAAACGCTTTCTATGCCGCACAGGAAACAACCGTCCTGCAAAAAAAAGTGTTTATTGCCAGCAATATGCTGCAACAAACACTTTTTTGCTTTCTGTTCTGTGATGTGCGTACCTCTATCTCTCTCTCTCTCTTTCTGTCTCTCTCTATCTCTTCGCAATGCTTACTGGTTTCTGTAACCAACACAACTCTGAATATACTCGCTAATATACTAGACATATTTTCTGTTCGCCTAGATCAACCCACATTTATGTACAATTACAACTATAAAACGAGCGTAGGTTTCAGTTGCGATTATTTTCAGCCTATGCTTCGGCACTGTATTCCATGAACACTTCTTCCGCGCTTCGGCTCGAGCATTTCAGCGAGTAATTCTTGAAGATTGTCATCCTCGGTCGAAGCTGTGTTCAGAAACGGCTGGCAAAAGCAAATAAATAAATAAAAAAGAAAGAAAATGCAAGCAGAACCAAAGTAGTGTCGGAATTCAAATGACTTGAAGATTATTTCAGTTTGCGAGGTAGCAGCAGTAGAGAGTGTTACAATGGCGGGTAGATGACCTCAGAAAGTTTGACCTCACCTCAATTTGCAGTCAGATTTGATGACCTCACTCACTCTTCCTCAACTAATGAGACTGAAGTGTATTTAGAAGACCTCAGCTCAGCACACAGGGGCCGCCATAAACCTCACCTCGACCTAACGTCAGGCTCATTACTGAGGTTGAGGTCGGCTTCTCAGCCCCAACATAATTTCATGAGTTCGTTATTGCGTATTCACCGGCAAAGGCGTTACCTGTGCGTAGACCTGCGCCAGCACATTCTGATGCCTGTGATACAGGTTACTCAAGCCCAATGTACATAAAATAAAATGCGCACAAGACTTCAGGAAAAACTTTGTTCAGAACTAGGTTCCAGCTTCGAAACATGCTACGTTAACGGTGTCCAGTGGCTTAGTTATACTGTCGGTATCGTGAAGAAGCGGTAGTGGCACTGCGAACGGTATCCCGGTGACGTCAGCTTGCGTAATCGCCGTTGTCTTCTGCTATACTCCGGCTGCAATACCTAAATTTTAATTAGTTTGTTCCCGCAAGCGAGAGAGAGAAAAGGCAGGAAATGATTGCTCGCGGGCTCAATGCGTGTTTGCGTAGCATGACATTATGTTTTTAGAGTTAATTTTGTATATGTCAGTATTATGTGGTAAACAAGGGTTATATTTTGTATGTGCCTTCCATAAAAATACGGCCGTTCCGATCAGCAACACGTTTTTGTGACTCAGTCGCAAGACATCACGCCAAGTAATCACTCTGGGGTCAGCACAGCTTTGGAACCGAAGCATGGCCTACATGCGCAAAGTAGCACGTCGGCTAAGCTGCGCTGTAAATAAACAGTAATTTTTCATTTATGGCATAATTCCACTTCTTTGTCTCTACATAAGTAAAGCTAGTATTCAATAAATATCCCTAATTTCTACTGTCAAGCGATTATTCTGGAACACCTTTAGCATATTTCGAAGCCGCCAAGTATGTCTTGCACTACATTCCCCCAAAGAAACGCGTGATCACTTTCGAATGCAAGAACTCAATATTAATTTTGATTAGCAAGATGAAACTTATCAAAGTGCATTAATTTCTATACACTGTCACTAAACATGAAACCAGTCGTAAAATGATTTTTGTCAGTGGAAAATGCTTGTTCTATTTGCTAAAGTAAATGCGCAGTAAAACATATTAAGGCAGCATTGTTGTTTACCCTATAAAGTTGGAATTCTTCCAGCTCTCTGGGCATTGCGTATAAAGGGCCGCAAGCTTTTCAAGCATAAAGATATATTCTCCATCGTTGACTAAATCGACTCTTATTCCATGTTCTCCTGCCGCCTTTCCCCTGGAAATGTCTTGCAGAGCCCTCATAACATCATCGCTAGTTATATCAGGAGCCTCTGTATCCTGTTCATCAGCACTTCCAGTGAAGACAGCATGAATGCTGTCAGTACTGTACAGGTGAGTATATAATTATTGTGCTGTATTCACTGCAACATCGAAATTTTTAATTGCAATACTAATCCTTAAGAAGCGAGACACTAAACAATTGAAGACTTATAGGTCCATTAGCTTGCTTTCAGTATTGTACAAAATATTTACCAAGATCATTTCCAATATAATCAGGGCAACACTTGACTTCAATCAACCAAGTCAACAGGCTGACTTCAGGAAGGAATATTATACAATGCATCACATTCATGTCATCAAGCATGTAATTGAGAAATCCGCGGAGCACAGACAGCCTCTCTATATGACCTCCAGAGACTACGAAAAGCCATTTGATGCATTACAGATATCAGCAGTCATGGAGCCATTGCGTAATGAAGGAGTACGAGAGCCACACGTGAATATCTTTAGAAATATCTACAAGTATTCTACAGCTACCTTGGTTTTCTGCAAGAAAAGCAGAAATTTATTTATCCAGAAAGGGGTCATGCAAGGAGCCACAGTCTCGCCAATGCTATTCACTGCATGCTTAGAAGTATGCAAGTTATTAGATGGGGCAAGCTTAGGAGTGAGGACCAACGGCAAATATCTCAGCAACATTTGGTTTGCAGATGCTAATGTCCTGTTCAGCGACACTACAGATGCACTGCGACAAATGGTTGAGTACCTTAACCAAGAACGTGCAAGAGTGGTGTTGAAGATTAATACGTGGAAGACAAAGGTAACGTTCAATAGTCTGGCAGGGGAACAAACTAAATGTGGAAGGTGGCAACAACAACGATTCATGACCGTCAGTCAGCCTATAGTGTCTGCACAAGAGTATATTTAGCTAGGTTGAGTACTCATAGGGCACGCCCCCCCCCCCCCCCCATGAGAACCAAATTTACAAAAGAATAAAAATGGGTTGGAGTGCATACGGCAAGCATTACCAAATTCAGACTGGGAGCGTAACACTGTCGTTGAAACTGCGCACAAGCATTGCAGTCTACCGGCGCTAACATATGAGGCAGAAACTTGAAGGTTAACAAAGAAGCTCGATAACAACTTAGGGACCTCGTAAAGAGGGATGGAACGAAAAATGTTAGGCGTAACATTAAGACAGAAGAAGACAGTGCTGTGAATAATAGAGCAAACGGGGATAACGTATGTTCTAGTTGACATTAAGGCAAAAAAATAGGGCTGTGAAGTAATGTAATGCGTGCTACAGTGGACATAAAAATTGGATGCTGATGATGATTGCTTACCGTATGGGTACAGCGCCAAGGTTAAAGGAAAGACGCAGACGAGGCAAGGATGAGCGCTGACTCTAAACTGAGCTTTTATTATCCACTGCGTCATGCAGCTGCCTGAAAAAAGCCAAAATCAATATTTCAAGGACATGTGAATAGCAAGGAGCTACAGCAAAAAGAAAAAGTTGAAAGGCGATTCAACCTTCAGTTGAAGTCGATGAAATAGTCGTCCTGAGCAAGTTGGGAGTGAAATAAGGGCGGAATCACCGCGCACGGCACTCTACTGCATCGACCCTCGAGTGAGGGAAGGAGGAGCGCCAGATTTGACTACAATACCTATCGATCAATACCGAATAGACTGCCATACCGAACTGATCGGCACGCCTTTTTATACTGCACTATGTTCGGAATCGGGGCTAAATTTCGAGGCTATTTTCTCAATCAGCCAGCATTTTGACTTATGATGACGTTTTAAATAATATTAAACAATTTTTCAGTCCTTTGCGTGCAAAACTACGATCTGATTATGAGGCACGCCGTTGTGGGGGAAAAGCATCCGTGGTATAATGGTTACAGTATGGGGCCTTGTGCTAGAGGTTATCTGCTCGAATTCGGGCGTCGGAAAATTTCACTGATTGGTGCATTTAACAAGTAGCAGTTTGACCTGAAGAGTGAACCAGTGACACCACTAGTAAGGTGCAGCATTGTGCTTGGATTCTTTGGACGTAGTTCAAAGTTATATGCGGGCTCGACATCTCGGCGCGAAGCAGCACTTGAGGCGCCCTGTCTGCTACTTAACGTCTGACAACGCTGGCACGATGAATAGCGCCTTCAGTGGTGTTGTACGTGTCGCACATTACCGATTCACGAGGTGAGACCAACGGGAAACGTGCGAAAAACGCGCCAAGCGTCTCAGCGTACTGGCTTGCATATAAGAAAAGGATCTTGCGACGAGTTCGCGTCCTCGCCGGACCTGCAATACACTTTATTCACTCACTCCCTCAAGGATACTATGCTCTGCCTCTTGTCCGGCGGAATGGGTAGAATATATATATATATATATATATATATATATATATATATATATATATATATATATATATGTATGTATGTATGTATCCAGAACAACATAGAGGGAAGTGGTCCAGTAGCGCATGTCATCCCACGTTTTGGCTGCCCTATATCCGGGATCGACCCATTAAAGAGGCCAGAAACACACCCGATAAGGCAAAGTTGTGCTAACTAGCTAAGAGGAGATTTATATTTTTAAGGAATCGGGGGAATAGTTCACTAACATGCGCTTTTCGTACGCGATTTCTTAGCCAGAAAGTTCTTACGCCGAGATAAGGGTGCAACCGAAGTGGTAGTGCATTTATCTTGCGACGTCGTATCACAGCGAGGAGGAAGCAAAGCTCGATTAAACTACAAGAAACGAAAAAAAAGGGCGGTGAATTGACAGCATGATCACACACCACGCATACGTAGTTGAAGCTATATTCTTAAGGCAAATCACTGCACACCCATGTGCGGCTCCTACGTTTTCCGGGCGTCTGCTACAGCGCCGAGAAGCGCAGCCGCGCTTGCCCGTTCACCGCACCGCTATCAGAAGTATTGCAGTGGAAGTGTTACGCAATTTTCTCGCATTTCTGCGAGAGGCAGGAACTGATATGGACACAACGTGACATATTTCGCGCAGAAAGGGATGCTTAGTCAGAGCAATCGGCGGCCAGGTCTGCCAGGCTAACGCCGCCTGTATCTATCAGTACCACCACCACCCTATTACAAAGCGGCGAAATGCCGTTATTTCGATACAGATTATGGAAATAAAAAAAAAAGGTTCATAATATATATATATATATATATATATATATATATATATATATATATATATCGTGATACCTCACGGCCAGGGGCCCAGCATCCATACGTTCATCGATAACCACACCTGCACGCGGTTGCAGGTGTGGTTCTAATGCCGCGCATAGGGTCAATATCGGCTCCCTAGGCAGCCAGTACCGTCCAAGGTCCTGGTCGACCGCCAACCGCCGACAAAACGCGTGCTCCCTTCGCAAAGGATCACTATCACGGGCACGGAGAGCTCTGAAAGCAGCTCAGCAGCTCTAAAAAAAAAAGGAATGCAGGATGCGGTGGCTATACCGACGCTCTCAAATTATGACAGAAAACTATACTACGTAACATCCACATCCGCAAGTTTCGCAGCCTATCGGACTTTGACATCGTATCAGCGTTCATCGCTTCTTTCTAAGGTCTCCTCCGCTGATAAAACACGATGTTGCCTCGCATCAAGTCAAGATTTCGTTTTGTAGGTTCGGGCGCCCGCATTCCGACAGAGGCAAAATGCACAAGGGCGCGTACACGTCAATTTTGGAGACCGGTAATAAATCATAGGTTGGTGATGTCACGGCCTGGAGCCCCTAACTACGCTGTCTGTAATATAGTCCAAGTAGCACCTCATATAAGTCAAGGCTGATCGGTCAACATCACCACGATGCTCAGCGCCAACGTCACCATAAGTTTACCAGCCTGCCAAGAGCACATGTTCAAGTGCACGTCAGAAAATTGCACGGCACCGTATACGAAGCACACTGCAGTTCAACATTCTAGCTGATTTCCGATCAAATCGGTTCAAGTCATTCGATCTTCCCACACTGACGCACTCTGTTCTGAGCAGTCACTGCACATGCCCGACAAGTCACGTCATTTCGCCTAGGAGTTAGTCTGGGCTTTACAATAGGCCTCTTCAGCCACTCATATGACGACGTTGGTTGTCCTCTGCTGTCGCTCTTGTTTGTCATCTGGTCTTCCCATGGCTTGTTGCCTGTTGCAAGCTTTCTGCATACAAAACGAAAAATTTGTGGCGTTTTAAGAGCGTTATGCTGCGCGCTTTTGTTACCAAAAACGACGTGTCTCCAATCACACTCGTCCGTGTAGTTATATAAATATAAATCGTGTGTGTGTGTGTGTGTGTGTGTGTGTGTGTGTGTGTGTGTGTGTGTGTGTGTGTGTGTGTGTGTGTGTGTGTGTGTGTGTGTGTGTGTGTGTGTGTGTGTGCGTGTGTGTGTGTGTGTGTGTGTGTGTGTGTGTGTGTGTGTGTGTGTGTGTGTGTGTGCGTGTGTGTGTGTGTGTGTGTGTGTGTGTGTGTTCGCAGAACGACTAATTTGAATTATGGTGTTTAAGTGCTAAATCCACGATCTGATTATTAGGCGCGCCGTTCTTTAACAGGTTCTTTAACATGCACCGAAATCTAAGTACGCGGGTGTTTTTGCACTTCTCCCCCACAGAAATGTGACCACAGTGGCCGGGATTTCAATATGCTTTACACGCTGCGGCGCAGTTCCGCAAGCATCCGATTTTACATCCGCGATCACTTGCGAAAGCAATCGATCTAGCGTAGCTAGCTAGCTTCTTTACCGTAATCGCTTCTGAACTAATTTTGAAAGTGGATGAATACAACGTTCGTTAGATTATAGACATTGAATGTATACGAGAATATTGTAGGTGGGTGAAATTAGCTTTTGGCCTTAAGGGATGAGACCTTGCAGGTTACCATGCGCCTGACGAAGAGTTCAAATTGGAACATGCTCACCCAGAAAGGCTTCACTGCTGTGTCCCCCTCCTTCTCGATATGATCAGCGACGGCTCATCTCGCGCCTCCCGCAGCCTTCTTCTGTCTGGCACTGCCGCCTTGTGCGGCGCGCTGATGACCTCGAGCCCCATTAAGTCCCCTCATCTCTGCAGCCTGGCTGCGGCCCGCCATAATCTTGTCCGGAGGCGAAATCGATCGATATCAGACTGGGGACATGCCGATCTGTTCGACTAATTGTTTTCCTGAGCCCAACGGCTTCGGGCTGGTCGCTGTCTGTCTTCTTGGCACGTTCGTGTTCTTATCATGCGCAGCTTCATCCCGCTTGCACAGGGGTCAAGCTTAGGGAGGAATTAACCGTTTGTTGATTGGGCCACGCAATGAGAGCTGACAGGAGGGAAAAAACACGATGTATAACTGAAGGCACGAACCCTAGATATATTAGCTAAGTCTCGATAAAACAAAGACCGAAGAGCCAGGAGCTTTTTGCAAAGCTCAGGGCAGCAGTACAGCCATGGCTTAATAAAAGGACGGTCAACCGTTTTTCACGGACCTCATATTTTGTAACCCAATAGAAAGCATACCATTTGAGGATTCTAGATGTTACAATGATTTCTTTGGAATGCGAGTAATCAATTTTCAAAACAGAATTTATTGGTCTGCGTAGTCTCTCTTCTTAAAAGTGTCTACGGATGCCCTCAACAATGATTATTGGACGCGACGAGAACGGCATGTCATTGAAAGTGAGAAACTGGAAGTGCAAAGGATTTCCGCAGGAATGACTGCGCCATTCCGCAGGAATGGCACAATCATTCAAGTACAAAGTCACGCGCTGGCTTAACGAAGTTAAGCCAGCGCGTGACTGTGTACAGAGGACTAGCAAGGAGATAACGATTGTCACGGCACGCGCGAGGTGCGCCGGTGAGACATGGGTAGAGAGAGAGAGAGATAGAGAGAGAGGAATATAGGAAAGCAGGGATATTAGCCAGTCAAGAGTCCGGTTGGCTACCCTACGCTGGGGCAAGGGAGAAGGAAAAAAGAGATAAGGGAGGGAGAAGGTGTAGATACGTGTACGGGCAGAGACATGGGTAGACACTAAAAAAAAGAAAAAAAAAGATGGATCTACTTTTTTTTAGGCATGGGTAGAAACTAAATAAAGTAGATCCATCTTATAAGTTGGTGCAAGCACAGAGCTTCCAACAAAATTAATTGAGGGTACTCTGGCGCTGCGATCGATCAGCCACCATGGGAAGGATGGGTAGCACATGGGTTTGTCTCATCTTCGTGCGTGTGGCTTCAGACGTTCTTGTGGCTTCGTGTATTGATCGACATTCATTGGCCTAACATTCAAAGCAAACTACACTTCGTTTTACAGCGAAGCTGTATATGGGCTACGTTCTGGAAAAAAAATTGCGTACGTCTATGGAACCCCATACGTGGGCCGATACCGAAGATAGTACAATACCGGTCCGATCCGCGGCGGAGTCAAGGTAGCCTTTAGGCACTCCGCCAACTTGCAAAATTAAGTTTAATATCTTAGATCCAAATACAATGCGTATCAGATATTAAGCTGATAAGAGGAGATACTACTAGACTTTAACCTGCGTCGGCCACGTCTACGTTTGCATCGCCCTCTCTTTGTCGGCGTTCCAAGCGCTTGCGTATCTCCTTTCCTTTCCTTCCGCTCCCCGGAGTGGCGGTCCTGTAAGCGTGCTGCCCGCCGGGACCGCGTGGCGGAAAGAAATGCGAACCGCCCATTCGGCCGCAATCCCGCAAATTTCGAACGTTTCTTTTGGGGAAAGACCGTTTATTAAATGTCGATAGGTTCTAGCAACATTTGTCTAAAGACGGTTTTTTTCAATATTACTAGAAAATTTTGTAAGGGCAATAGACAGTTCGCCATTAAGGGGCCCACACGCACAGCTTCGCTGGTCATGTACCTTCACAGAGTGTACTGCCACTGATGTTTTTTAATGCGGAGGGCAATAAAACTCGGGAAACACGCATAATCGCTGCTAATTGCAGTTGTTCCGATTGCCCATGCATCCGTAGCACAGAAACCGTATCGGGCTTCTGTGCTAGAGGTCCTGTGTTCGAATCTTTCTATGAGGTAATTTTAATCATGTTTACTTAATCATTTATAACGCATTACTTTCTCGAAAACGACCAATTTGCGAAGTCAGGACGCTGTTTTAAGCGACAAGGAAGAAGTTTAGGCACATCCATGCACGAACCGTCGTCTCACGCTGACTATACCGCCCTGCTTGCAGCTCCCGTAGACCCTAGCGCCACAATTCCCTCTAATAATTGTTTGAAACTCCGTGTATAAAAGACTGAAGAACAGCCTTCGCTTCATATGTCCCGGCGCAGCATCCGAGTGGCTATGTCGTTGCGCCACTGAGCTCGATGTCGCGGGTTCTATCCTGGCCGCCATGCCAGTTTAAAAATCGACATCTCGTTGCCGCCATGCCGTCATCGCGATACTGTTTTGTCCATATCACATTCCTTCTTCGTCATTCCATCGTCAATGTGTCGGCGTCGTACAGTTGTCGTCATGCCTCCATGTTCGTGAGCGACCTTGGCAAGCGAGTGCCATAGCAAAGTGAGATGGATGGGTGGATGGATGGATGGAGGGATGCAAAACTTTAATGAAGGCCCTGAGGTACGCGACTCAGCGCGCTGCGGGCCGCTCCCACGTTGGGACAGTCAGGCCATGCCCGACCGCCGCATCGTGGGCCGTCTGGACAGCCCATAGTTGCACCCCGGCATAGGGGCTCTTGATAACGGAGAACCACTTGTCCTCATTGATTTGTTCTGTGCCTCGTAACGAGGGGCAACGCCAGAGCATATGGTCTAGGCTAGCGATGTCATTGCAGTGCCTGCAAGAACTAGTGGCATAGGTGTCGGGATAAATTTTGTGGAATAAAGCCGGGCTGGGATGTGAGCCTGTTTGCAATAATCTGAGGATAAATGCTTGCGCTCTATTTAACTTCTTGTGTGGAAGGGGAAAGTCTCTCTTGCCGAGATAAAAGTGCTGCGCAGTTTCGTTGTATGTGGTCGGTTTATCTCTGTTCTCCACCACTGCGGGCCGGCGTTGGAGTTCTCCATGGGCGCAGAAAGCGAGACCTCGCGCCTTGGAGTGGGCCAGCTCGTTGAAGTTTGTGGGGCCTCCCATGACGGATCCCATGTGAGCGGGCAACCACGTGAGATGATATCGAAGTATTTAGTATATAGCGGTAGCAATGAAAATCTTAGAATTACCACTACATGTGTTAAAACAACGCGAATTCCCGAATATGATCTGTCACTACATCGCTCGGCTGCTATTCGCAGCACCAGCGACCGTCATCGTGAGATAAGTTATGCCGCAATTATGTTCTTCTGAATAAGTAGATGGATAAGTAGATGGATACAAACAGCCAAATATCCTTCCATGGTATTTATGTTTGTTCGATTGTGGAACCGCCGATTACCATTGCAAAATAGCAGCTGCGATGTCAAAAAAATAAACAAATAAAACATGGCCCACTTTTCAGTGCTCTGGTCTTGTTTCTTTCCTTTTCTTTTATTGTGGGTAGCTATACATTCTTGTCCAAGAAATTTGTTATTTGCCCCATGAAATAGAATTCATTTCACGTGAAACGTCTGTTTCAGCTCCGAAGCGGTTTATTAACGTTGTTCGACAACTTTTCAAAGATCAGAGTAACGCTGCAATGCGACTTGGAAACCTCTTTTTGTATCTAAACCTGAGGACCACACGCGCTGAACGCGAATGAACAGGAAACCCCGAAGAATGCAACAACAGGTAATTCTGGCAAGTTTCTACGTCTTTCGGCTATTCAGATTTCGAATAAGGGCATGACCTTTGTTTTTTTTGTTTTTTTGTGCTTCTCGGAGATTTGCACAAACAAAAACGCAGTCATCAGTTCGCTCCCCAGTTCGCATTTGCCCACTCACTAAATAGATCGCTCAAACGCTTTGGTGGCGAAAGGTCAGATAAAGTCCCCGACTTTAATCCTGAAGCAATTTTTCAGGATCTGCAACCTTTAGCACCTATACCTTCAAGCCGCGCTATAGAACGGAAAGAATTACGAAGCCGCAAGAAAACCCGAGAGTGATAAGCGGTAGGTGGCAGGTAGAAGACAAAAAAGAGAACTAATATAAGTGACATTGGTTGCTAATAAAGGTTCCATCCGGATTGCCTCGGGTCGAAAAGGCCGCAGTGGCCTCAAGATTAACCCTACACAAGAGGTAAAAAAAAAAAAGATATT
Source organism: Dermacentor variabilis (assembly GCF_050947875.1). Taxonomy (NCBI): domain Eukaryota; kingdom Metazoa; phylum Arthropoda; class Arachnida; order Ixodida; family Ixodidae; genus Dermacentor; species Dermacentor variabilis. The sequence continues at coordinate 76,810,385 of NC_134574.1, forward strand.
CGCGCAACGAATAATTTTAAAAACAGAAAAACACAAACAAAGTTCGTTCTCAATTTCTTTCTTCTGCTTTAACCTCGGCAAAAGTAAGTAACACACCGCAATATCTTTCTGAGAGCTTCCACGGTGAGCTTGAAGCCTTGGGAAATACGCGCCCCGGGTTGCATGCTTTAAACGGAACGGAAGCTACCCGTCTTTTTTTTTTTTTTAGAGGTTTCGAATGGCGAGAAGTGTGGCAGTGACGCAGGTACGGAGCTAGTTTCTTTCGACATCCGAAAAGTAAACTCTGGCCGATTTCCCTGCTTAGTTTCCCACACGTGCGTCGGTGTACTGAAGGCGTGCGCAGAAATTGCCGCTATTTCGCGCTCTGTTCAGAAGCCTCACGGTTCCCCGAATACATATCCGAGAATTCCATAACGCAAGCCCTTGAAATAGGATTCAGTTTAGGTAGAATGCTGTTGCCGAGGTCGGCCCTGAGCCGCTGTTCCCAGCCTGCTTCCCATTGAAAGCCGCCTCTTTCTTTTTAATTTTTTTGCGCAGACAGAGTTTAAGTTGGATTTGTCACCAAATCCTGAGAGCTTGTGGCTAACTTATTTTACGTTTAGTTCGCGTTGAGCACACGCTTCTTCCAGGTTGCTGAATCAGCGAGTGCTCAACTAAGGATTTAGCGTAATGGTTCCACTATGGCTTCCTGGAAGAAAACCAAAATGGTAAGGCTCGGTGGCCTGCGCCAAATGTGAAACACCAGCAAACCTGTGCACTCCCGGAATCTCGGTACCTGCTGGGAGGCCATTAGGGGAAAAAGTTTCGAGAGAATTGAGACTGCGCTCAGTAGAACATCTCCGACGGATTATTTTTTTAGTCGTCATTGACGCGTTTAATATGACGTGTCATTATTACGCTGAATTTTTTTATTTTACGTTTTACTTACGTTGCCTCAAGGGCATTAAGTTTAGAGTAAGCAGCACAATGCATCGCCCACACACCATAAATGTAACACTTTCTCGGTTGCGAGCATTAAAAAAAATAAAAATATATTAAGAGCACATTCACGCGCACCATATGAACACAAAAATACCAGAATTATACGTGACATTTTTTTTGTTTTAAAGAAATGGTCTCTGATTCACATTGCGAAGGTGGTCGGACAGCGAAGCTGTAAACGAAAACTAGAACGAGTACCCATTGTGACATAGATTGAAATTATTCACGTGGCGACCTATCATGTATTTCTCCTAATTATTAGCCCAACGCTTTCCGACGGCCTGCGATTTGGCTTGCGCGGCTATTTCGTGGACCTACAAAGAATGGACCAGAGAGTAGAGAAATTACCCGCGCCTCGCATACTCTATACCCGTCACGAGACCTTACTGTACGTGGCCTTCCCATAGCACCATCAGAACACAAATTGGTTGCCAGGGGGGCTTCTACTTTTACGTACGAAAATGTAGTTACGTCACTTCCTGCCTCGTATGCTACGCTCAAGCTGCCGCCACCGCGGCAGCTTGCGCAGCAGCCATCTTTACCGCGAAACATATGCGGGGCGCGCTACGTGCTTCGCATTCCATGCAGCTCGCTTTGAAGTTGTTCTTTGTTGAAACGTATGCTGCTCTGCATGTTGTATGCGTGATTACAAAGAATGTACGCAATTATTGCTTCACTTTGCTGTGTGCTTGTAGCCTCAACCATACGGGGTTATGAGCCATTGCATATGCGGGCATGAGCCATAGATGGTGATGGTTTCTGTCCACGCCACGAGAATTTCTGAGATCCTAGCCATAGACAGCTTCGCTGTAAAAAAACAATTCATTTAATTTCGCATTGCCGCAGAAAAAAAATGCCCGTTCGGTTACTATATCATGTCGTATGGTCACTATATTATCTGGTAGCCTGGTTTACTCTCGTCTTTTCCATATTGAAAACGAATAGCCATAAAAGGCGATAGTGCGCACACTCTGATATTCAAGTGCGTGACCTCGTTAATTTCTTACTTTTTTTTCTTTTGCTTTCTTCTGTGTGTTTATTTATCGGTAAACCACGCATTAAGGAAGACCAACGGGCACGTTTGCTTTACTAATGACACGAGGGATTGTACAAAGTTAAACTAATGAAGGAAGCACAATTATAGTTTTGACAACGTGGATTCTTGCAGAGCGTAACATTTGAACATGTTTTTGTTTACTTGCCTGGACTAAAAGAGGGAAAGGGGAATAACGAGGTGGTGGGTGGATAGAAAGACAGAAGTTACACGGATTTCTTTATTATCTTGTTTAGCGCATAATTTTCGAATGCCAGTACGGCCGACGTAGTTACAAGAGAACGTAGACCGGTGCCCTTCTCCATCCCGGGTACAACCGGTGTTGGGAATGAAGAATAACTTGAAGTTTTGAAGAAACAGGAACGGTAGCAGTGAAAATATGCGCAAGTAAAAACGAACGCGCACGTTCAACGCAGTGTTTGAATATTAATGACGCGCAGGTTACTTTTTTATAGAACATTCTGGCGCGGCTACATTTTGCTCACACGTACACAGCAGGGGACAAACACAAGCTCTCCCCTCCTGTGTCCGCTTGAAAAAAGAAGAAAAAAGTATTTGCGCTAAAATACTAGATCAAGCATGTCGCCTCAACAAGCTCAGAAGTCGATCCTTGCGAAGCTTAATTGCTTGAGTTAGCGAGGTACCATCAGTAGCAGATGACACGAGGACAAAGGCGATCCACTTATAATGCTTGTGTAACACGCGCGCGCGCGCGCGCTGACCAATGAGCACGCATATCTGCCCCTGGATGAGCTTGAGCTTCAGGGTAACGCCTGTTCAGGAAAGAGCTGGTCCTCACCCGGAAGACTCTTGCACAAGTAATCACGCAGCTCAGTAAAAAGTGCCCCTCGCCTCAACGCTCCTCGTCCATGCGTGTCGGGGGAGCGCTCTTTCTACCTCTTCGAACGCAGCTGCCGCAAAAAAAAAGCTATGGGCAAAAAAAAAAACGCACATTCAACGAACATGCTGGAATCTATATGTGAACCGTAGCTCTAGCCAAGACGTGTATATTAAATTCCATAAAGCTAATGGTGATGCGTGCAATCATGTTTAGTTCCACCCTATACAGCATACAACCTTATGAAATGTTTGTTTTTATATCCGTTACAAAAAAATACAACGCTTATTTCATCGATTTTTTTTTTACGTTTGTGCACTAAACCGCTCATAAACTATTTCGAAATGCAAGCACCAAACAGGTAGATGCACAGCGTGAGACGTCGAAGCACCTTTCTCGCTATAGGATGAGAGCGATGTATGATGCTGGTCGAAGGAAGAATGGTGATGACAGGGGTGGAGACAAAAAATTACGATGCGTATAAAGCGACATTTAGGGCAAGTCTTGCCTCACAGTGGTGCATACCCGTTCAGGGAGATTGTCCAAAGATAGGCACCCACCCAACGGCTAAATAAAAGAAAATCAAGTAAATAAAAGGAACAAGTTCGCATAAGGCGCTATTTCTTGGTCTGCTTTAAAGCATACTTGCCGACTCTCCCGTATTTTTCGTAAAGTTTATGAAGATGTGCTAGATTTACACTTTTCTGAGCTTTGCGCCAAGCATTACAAAAAATACAGTTCGCGGAAAAGTCTCGCTAGTCCATCTCGAACCTTCTAGTGGAAGCCTTTCGACGATGAAATGACAAAGGCAGGATACTTGCTTCGAGAAAGTCTATATAGGCACGTTACTGAGCAGGTAAGACCGTCAAAAGCAAACTCGCTGCGTCGTTAAAACGATGTTTTGTGTCAGTATTTGCATGTGCCGAGTTTCTTGCTGCTGTTGTGCTGTGTCGTATTATTATTATTATTATTATTATTATTATTATTATTATTATTATTATTATTATTATTATTATTATTATTATTATTATTATTATTATTATTATTATTATTATTATTATTATTATTATTATTATTATTATTATTATTGATATGAAAACACATATCCTATGCTATACGATGATACAATGATGTCATTATAATATGATATTGTTGTATACTGATATCGCGTGTCACACTACGTTTTCATGATAATCGCTTATCGGCCACGCAAGCAGCAGTCGGCAGATCACATGTTCATCACCCTATAAAAAGGGCACGGCATCAATAAACGTTCTCTGTTCCACCCTGGCGTCCGGCTGATACGCTACAGTTGGCGACGAGGATGGGATTCGAACCCACGCGGGCAAAGCCCGCGTGGGTTCGAATCCCATCCGAATCGTATCTTCGGATCTTCGGCTAGCTTCCGAAGCGCCTACGTCACGGCGCTTCGGAAGCTAGCCGAAGACTGCGGTTTTGGCGTCGTGCAGCTCTCGATGGACATCATGATGCGAGATCGTTTCGTATGCGGCCTCCAGAACGAAGCAGTTCAACAGCGACTTCTCGCAGAACACGACCTTACGTTCAACGTTGCGTACGACATGGCCGCGACCGCAGAAGCGACAGCCAAGCAACAACGAGACATACGGATGCACGGCCGAGACGAGGCGAAGGACTGCCAGGGCATGATACAAGCAACCCGCACGAAGCAAGACGCCACGGCAGAGGGATCTAGTTGCTACCGTTGCAACGGCAAGCACGCTCCGCATTTATGCAGTTTTAGAAAAGCGGCATGCTTCAAATGCAAAAGGGTTGGACATATTGCGAGGGCTTGTCGTTCAAAAGACGAAAGTAGAGCGGCCCGGAAGACGCCTGAGCAAAAGAGGAAAGTTGAAAAGAGCAAGGGCGTGTACGAAATGAGTGCATTGTTTTCACTTTGCGAAGTGAATGAGCAAGAACAGAAGTTTATGGTTAATGTACCGATACAAAGACAAGAAGTCCCGATGGAGGTTGATTCTGGAGCATCGTGCTCAATTGTGAGTGAAGATACATTTAGAGTAATCGAGAGAAGTCGGGGTGAAATACCACTACAAGATTCTGGAACAACTCTCGTAACCTGGTCAAAGGAGGCGTTACCACTGCTGGGTCGAGCAACCGTCTTGGTAGAATTCAAGGGCCGGAAGGCAAAGCTGCCATTGTTGGTAGTAAAGAATCGAGGCAACAGCCTGATTGGGCGAAACTGGTTTAGGCCGTTAGGCATTTGCTTGCGGGGAATCGAGCAAGTAAACGCGGAAGACGTGCCCTCACGATTTTCCGAGGTGTTTCGCAGGGACCTTCCTGGCTTCAGCGGACCACCAATTCACATCGAACTGAAAGACGACGCTCAACCAGTGTTTCTCAAAAGTCGACCAGTTCCACTGGCTCTCAAGGACGACGTGGGCAAGGAAGTGGATCGCTTGCTGCAACAAGGGATATGGGAACCTGTCGCGTACTCCAACTGGGCCACGCCACTGGTAGTGGTAAGAAAAAAAGACGGAACTTTACGCCTGTGCGGTGACTACCGTAGCACCGTAAACAAAGCCATTAAATGCAGCGGGTATCCTTTGCCCACTACCGCTGAAATGCTCGCAGCTCTGTGTTCAAGCAAATTTTTTACAAAGCTAGATCTAGCTCAAGCTTATCAACAGCTAACGCTAGACGACGAATCGGCTGAAGTGCTCACAGTTAACACGATAATGGGGCTGTACAAAGTCAAACGGCTGCCGTTTGGAATTTCGGTGGCGCCATGGGTATTTCAACGAGTCATTGATACGCTGTTAGCAGGCATTCCCGGCGTGAAAGCCTATCTTGATGATATCTTGATTTCTGGCCGTAACGCGGAAGAGCACGCCGAGAGATTAGAAACCGTGCTATCGCGTCTGCAGAATGCGCAGTTAAGAGTAAACAAAGACAAGTGCGAATTCAACAAGCCGAGCATTGAATTCTTGGGTCACAGGATTGACGCCACGGGAATACATACGAGCCGAAGCAAGACTGACGCCATCCATAAAGCGCCCGCACCCACAAGCAAAAAGGAGCTGCAAGCGTTCTTGGGGTTACTAAATTTTTACAGCAGTTTTCTCAAGGGCAAGACTGAAGTGGCAGAACCCCTCTATCGACTGCTCGACCATGACCACGAATGGAAGTGGACAGGTGAGCACCAACGTGCGTTTGAGAGACTAAAAAAATTGCTTAGCTCCGACTCTGTACTTGTGCCCTATGACACCAAGCTTCCTTTAATTTTGTGCTGCGACGCATCTCCTGTGGGAGTGGGGGCAGTGCTAGCCCATTATACGACTGATGGGAAGGAACAGCCCATAGCGTATGCTTCCCGGACGCTTGGAGCCAGTGAACGTAACTATGCTCAGATTGACAAAGAGGGCTTAGCTGTTGTCTTTGGCGTGGAACGGTTCCACCAGTACCTTGCTGGGCGAGAATTTACGGTCATAACGGACCACAAGCCATTACTCGGCCTGTTTAACACGGACAAGAGGGTGCCTGAAGTTGTGTCGCCCAGAACGCTCCGTTGGATTTTATATTTGTCTGCGTATAACTACAGCCTTCAGTACAGGCGAGGCCAAGAAAACTTCAACGCCGACGCACTCAGTCGTCTGCCAGCTCCGGGAGACGAAGACGAGCCACAGCCATCTGGGGACGTGCTCCTGTTGGAAGCGGTCGAGTGCGCACCGCTGCAGGCGGCAGACATCGCTGCGCTGATCAAGAAGGACAAAGTATTATCCATGGTAAAGGAATGGATCCTTAGTGGCTGGCCGTCAACACAAATGGACAACAAGTTCGCGCCTTACGAGGTGAGGAAGACGGAGTTGTCGTTGCATCGTGATTGCATACTGTGGGGGAATCGCGTTGTAATTCCTAACGCAGCAAGAGAAAGTGTGCTTCAACTCCTACATGCAAATCACCCTGGGATGAGTGCTATGAAAGCGTTAGCTAGAGGTCTCATGTGGTGGTCGAAAATAGACCACGAAATTGAAGAGTTTGTACGACACTGTCAGCCATGTCAGAGTAACCGGCAAAGCGATCCCAAGGTTCCAGTGCATTTTTGGATCAAGCCAGATCAACCTTGGAGTCGCCTACACATTGATTTCGCTGGTCCAGTTAATTGAGAAGTATTTTTAATCGTGGTAGACGCGTACAGCAACTGGGCTGAGGTCGAAATCATGTCATCCATGAAAGCTACAGCTGTCGTCACCAGCTTAAGGAAGATGTTTGCGACACACGGTGTGCCTGACGTTATCGTTTCGGATAATGGCACAGCATTCACTAGCTCGGAGTTGCAAACGTTTTTAAAGTGCAATGGTGTGCGTGCTATTTTCACTGCTCCTTACAATCCCGCCAGTAATGGTAGGGCGGAGAGAATGGTAAGAGAAGTTAAAGAAGCGTTAAAGAAGCAACAGGATGGTTCAACGCAGTGCAAGATTTCGCGGTTCCTGTTTAAACAGCACACGACGCCGCATTCGGTCACGGGGAAATCTCCGGCAGAATTGATGTTCGGACGAAGGCTGAGGACAGCCTTGGACAGACTTCATCCGGACCGGCAATACGTGCCGGAACCGCAACGACCGGAGATTAAGAGGTTCCACGTCGGTGACGCGGTCTATGCTAAATGCTTTTGTCCAGGTCCAAGGTGGAAGGCGGCCAGAGTTGTGGCAGTGCGAGGCCCGGTGTCGTACATCGTCCAGCTGGACAACGGCGAACGCCATCACAGGCACCGGAACCAGTTGAGGAGCGCCTGGACGAGGCTCGAAGCCGATCCAGTCTCAAGTGCAGACTACCACGTCAGGCTTCCTCTACAGCCAGAGGGCCACGACAGTTGCTGGCCAGCATGGAAGCAGCCACAGGGGCAAGTCTGCGCCAAGCTATCGAAGACCCGGTCGAGACGCGAAGATCAACACGCGTTAGACGGCCTATCGCACGTTATGGCATTGATGACTAACCAGACATTTTGCAATTGTGTAACGAATCTTAGGGGAAAGGAATGTTGTATACTGATATCGCGTGTCACACTACGTTTTCATGATAATCGCTACCCGCCGTGGTTGCTCAGTGGCTATGGTGTTAGGCTGCTGAGCACGAGGTCGCGGGATCGAATCCCGGCTACGGCGGCCGCATTTCGATGGGGGCGAAATGCGAAAACACCCGTGTGCTTAGATTTAGGTGCACGTTAAAGAACCCCAGGTGGTCAAAATTTCCGGAGTCCTCCACTACGGCGTGCCTCATAATCAGAAAGTGGTTTTGGCACGTAAAACCCCAAATATTATTATTATGATAATCGCTTATCGGCCACGCAAGCAGCAGTCGGCAGATCACATGTTCATCACCCTACAAAAAGGGCACGGCATCAATAAACGTTGTCTGTTCCACCCTGGCGTCCGGCTGATACGCTACAGATATCAAACCAACTGCCGTGAAACACGTAATGGACATAATTTCTAGCCCTGTAGCACATAGTGTAATCGTATGGTCGAATGTGGCGTGTTCCCGGGAGCACTCAAGCTAGCTAGAGTGTGCGCAGTGCACAAAGGTGGTACAGATGACACTTTTAACAATTACCGCCCCATATCTATATTACCGGTAATGTCAAAAAATTTTTTTAGACAATCATAAACGTCCGCCTTGCAACTTTTATCGAGAAGTACTCTATTCTGTCGAATGCGCAGTATGGATGGATGGATGGATGGATGGATGAAAAACTTTATTAGGGTCCTTTAGGGCGCGCCCTAGCGCGCAGCGGGCCGCTCCCACGTCGGCACAGAGAGGCCGAGCCTCTCCGCCGCGTCGCGGGCCCGTTGGACAGCCCAAAACTGTTCTTCGAGGTTGGGGCTGTGTAGGACAGCATCCCAGCGTGAAGAAGTGTTACTTTCATCGCCGCGTAACGCGGGACATCGCCAGAGCATATGAGGTAAGTTCGCTAAGCCATTGCATAGTGCACATGCATTTGTCGTCTGAATTTCGGGGTACATATTGTGAAGAAGTAGGTGGTTTGGGTATGCCCTCGTCTGTAGAAGCCTTGGTGTCAAAGCCTGAGGTCTATTGAGCTTGCAATGTGGGAGGGGGTAGATCCTCCGAGCCAAGTAAAAGCGCTTAGTAATTTCGGTGTACGAGGAAGGAGAACTGTTCTCCGAAGCCCTTTCACGAGCCTTTTCCAGGAGAGCCTTCGCGCGCGCCCGACGTCTTCCCACGTTGTGTTCTGGATGGACGTGTCGTGGGATAGGGGCGACAGTGATGCGGTCACGCTGCTCTCGAGCGATGCTGCAGAACTTTCTTTTGATTACTCTGGGGAGAACGCCCAGCTCCTGTATGTCTTCCAGCTTGCGTGATAGATAGCATGACGCACTGGGCCCTCTCCTGTGCTTCCGCTATTTCCTCTAGCGCGTTATGCATGCCAAGTTGAAGTAAGCGTTCCGTGGGAGTGTATATGGGGAGGCCGAGAGCTCTCTTGATTGCCTTCCTGATTAATGCATTGAGCTTATCCCGCTCCGATCTTTGCCATTTGTGCATGGCCGCGACGTAAGTGAAATGACACATTACGAACGCATGTACCAATCTCACGAGGTTATCTTCTCCGAGGCGTTGCTGCCGGTTGGCCACTCTTCTGATTAGCCTGATGGCATTGTCCGTCTTCTTAGTGAGTCGCAGCACTGTCTGGTTGTTTGAACCACTCGACTCTACCATCCTGCCGAGAATCCGGATAGCATCCAACCTCGGAAGATAGCCTGCGTCTTTTGTGCGCAGTTTTATGTCGCATTCGGCGAGTGGCTTCCATCCCTTTGGTTTCGGGCCTCTGCGCTTGGCTCGATAAAGTAGCAGTTCCGACTTGTGCGGTGAGCACCGAAGGCCCGTGGACTCAAGGTATCTCTCGGTAGCATCAATCGCCTCTTGCAGGGCGTCTCTACCTGTCCGTCACTACCTCCCGTACACCAGGTGGTAACGTCGTCTGCGTATATGGCATGACTGATACCATCGATAGAAGAGAGTGTCCTGGATAGACCAATCATGGCGAGGTTAAAGAGGGTTGGGGATATGACTGCCCCTGTGGCGTCCCCTTAGACCCCAGCTTGATCATGTCTGAAGTCAGGTCCCCGATCTTAAGGGTGTCTTCTCTGTCTGACAGGAAAGATCTCGTGTAGGAATTAAAGTGCTTCCCCAGGTTTAGGCTCGAGATTGTGTTTAAAACGCGCGAGTGAAGAATGTTATCACATGCCTTTTCCAGATCTAGACATAGTATGGCTCTCGTGTCCCGCGTATTACAGTCAATAATGTGATGCTTGATTAGCTTCATCGCGTCTTGCGTCGAGAGTCCGACCTTGAAGCCGATCATGTTGCGTGGGTAAATGTCGTGGTTCTCCAGGTATCGTGAAAGCCTGTTTAGGATTGCGCGCTCAGCAACCTTCCCCACGCACGATGTGAGCGAAATTGGGCGGATGTTATCGAGGCTGGGCGGCTTGCCTGGCTTGGGGATGAGAATGGTGTTGGCCGATTTCCACATTTCCGGGACTTTACCACTGCTCCATGCTTGGTTAATGATGTCCGTTAGGTATTCGATGGACTTATCGTCCAGGTTCAACATTCAACAGAGAATATACACCGTTGGTCTCTTTTTAGATCACAGAAACGCTTTCATTTCTGTAAACTATGCCATTTTGTTGACCAAGATTTATCATTATGCTATAAGAGGGACAGCATGGGACATAAATGGCAGCTCTTTAGAATACGGATATCGGTGCGTATCAATTATCAATTCAAGGTCTCCGAAATTAAATATATCACAAGGTTTCCTACAAGGCTCTATACTTGAACCTTTGTTATTTAACCTGTACATCAATGACCTTTCTTACATAGCATGTACTCAAAGTTTAATCATGTATGCTGGTGACACAAATATGTTTCTCACAGACAAGTCATTGCAAACGTTGCACATTTCAATAAATAATTACTTAAACCTCCTGTTTTCACGCCTACACTGCAACAAATTGCAATTAAATGTCAACAAAGCCGAACATATAATATTTGCACCAATTAATAAACCGATGAATTTCAAGTTAGCAATATGGTTTTGAGACGTGCAAATATCACAAGTATAAGCTCATAACTTGCTCGGTATCGGGTCTAAAGTTGATATGTCCTGAAAGACACACGTGGTAAATTTGTCTGCTGAACTTAGCAAAATTCCGGCATCTTTTAACAAAATCAGGGATCTGATTCCACATTGTCTTAAAAAGGAGTTATATTACTCCATGTTTTATTCACGACTTACATATTGTTTACGTGTATAGGGTACAACATACTCACAAAATTATCGATAACTGATAGTCTTACAAAAAAGAGTCCTTAGATATTTAGAAATCTACAGGGATAGGCTTGAAGATTTGAAAAAGCGTACTCAATTCATTAAACACACTATGCTGAAAGCTAACCAGATACACTCTTATAAGTTATTGTTATGTTATAACTAACTAGCTGCAACCATTAAAACCATCTGAATCAAAATCTCACTATTGCCTACGCAAGGAAAACAGGGAAACTCCAAAGTCTAGAACAGTTTATGGCAGACGGCATTTGAATCACCAGGTTCCTCAATTATTAAATCACCTAGGTTTACCTTATTACAGTAAATTACCTAATAAATCCACGAAAATGCACATTATAGCACACGAAATGCATTATAAATGATATGTATATTTTAGGAATTTACCTCGTAACACATTGTTAATGTTTTGGGAACTGAACAATACAGTTCACTTACGTTTAGTCTGTTACTTATTTCCCTTACTCGGGAAATTGTATCTACAGATTTATAGTAAATCTTTGTTATAATTCTGTAATGTACGTATTTCTTTTTGCATTTCACGCTACTAGTCTGTTCAACTTTATTTGAATATGTTTACCTCCTTACTGCACATGTAACATTGATTTCATGTAATGTGACCGATGTATTTCATATTATGCCCCACAGTGCTGAATGCCAGCAGGAGCGGGAGCGGTTTGTCACGCCTTTGTAGCCTTTTGCTCCTGCTGTAGTTTCTGTAATAGAAGTAAAAATAAACATTCACCTTTCACATAGACACAAACAGAGGGAAATAGGCAGGGAGTGGATTGGCAACTGCCAATAAAAGGGGCACAAAGCCTGCCTACTCTTTAGGAACTAAATAGAAATACAAAAGAAAGAAAAAGAAATAGAATATAAATAGAAATTAGGAATAGAAAAGCAAATTGACGATAAGGAGAAGGGAAGTAAAGAAGAAAAAAAACAGCAAGAGGACAGGCCCTAAAGACGAAGTTACAACAAGAACATGCAGTGAGCAGGTAGGATGAGAACGTACACGCAGGAACTGAAAAAAAAGGGTGCGTTCAGGGCAACAAACATGTTAACCAGCACGAAAGGCTGGACAGAAAGAAGACATGGACCACACGAACCGATGTTGTCCAGGGCAAGCGCCAAAAAAAATTCTGTCTCCGTCATCCCTCCTCCTTTCCGCCCTTCCTTAAAGAAGTCAAAGAATATTAGTGTTCACAGATGGGCCGCTATGTTTTTTGACACCTATGAGCCGACATTATATGTTCTGCTTTTAAGTCTATCGGAATTTATCTTTTTTTTTTTATTGTGCAGAACAGGAGATGCGTGCTAACTTGCAGTATTTCACAGTTTGGCATACAGGGATTATACACAAGCCCGTTTACGGAACTTGCACTTGGCGCCTGTATGACATTCGTGCACATATATTGGCAAGTATATTCACCGATAAAGCGACCGATCCAGATGCAGCCAATTGATACGCGCGAGCGTAGACAGAGGCGGATTCGGTATAAGACTGCCACAGCAAAATGCTCACATAGAAACTCCTCTGCTACTAGCCTTCCATGTAGCTTTATCGTGAGTTTAAAAAATGAGAAAAATTCTTCGGAAATGTTTGCCAATCTGAACAACTGATACGTCAAAGCGACGTTAAGCGAGTTCTCACACCCTTCTTCGGAAGTTCCAGTGGTCTGTCTGCTGGCTATTGACCCTCTTCATGGCGATTCTGTGGACGCTGCCATATTTGATCATACGGTGACGCGTCCATTGCTTGCCTCAGTGGCTTCCGTTGCATCTGTGTTTACAATGAGTGTATAGGACGCCGATGCGGCTCTGCAAGCCTCTGTTTCGGCGGATATCCTAGACGGTGATTGGGTGGACCCTGACACGGAAAGCTTAGGCTACAACTTCAAATGACGTGTAAGCGCTTTCGGAGCTCATTACGCTTTTTCCAAACGGCGCCAGCAGCGTATACGGTGTTTCTAATGGAAGCGGGACTGAAAATATATTCCAAGCTATCCTCACTTTTCGCTTATGAAGGGAATCAGTATCAGTGTTTTTAGCTCTTCGTCCTTTATTTAGAAAATACATTTAAGCACCGGCTTGTCGCGTTTCTGACTGTAAAGTTCCCTGGAGGGCCAATATCTGATCGTTTATTTTCTGCCTGATAGCTCGCGGGTGTGCTCGGTTGCGATAGATTTGTTATTACTGGCCACAAGTCTTGTAACGTAGGTGTTCTGTACGTTGTAATATCTTATAAGCAGTTCGTGTTATCACTTGTCACTTGCTCACTGTGCCACCGTCACCCCTGTTTCCTCGCATTGATCCAAGCGTGCGCCCGTTCGCCGATTCTCGATACGTTGGAGATAAAGTCAGTGTAAGTTTGCGTGTTAGTTGGGGCGGATCTGCGTAGATAACATGTGAAAAACTTACTATATGCAATGCAGCGCTGCCACTCCCTTTGTTACCGTACAACGAACAGTACTCACTCGTACAGACGTTTCCGAGGTGCAGTCTTTCCTTGGAGGTTAGCGTTACAAGGCTTGCGGATGAGTGAAATTTTTTTTATCCTCGAAAGAAGCCACGCGTCACAAAAAGCCGGCAACGCAGGCAGTCCTTATACAGCAGCCATCAGTGAACTTGGACACTCACATTCATTCCATAACTTAATATGCCAGTCACAATTTTTGCAGCCATCTGCTGCACACATCTTCGCTCTACTGCTCGATACTTTGCAGCATGAATGGAGCTCGGTGCACTAGCGAAAACCCACTTGCATTTCCGACAGCTGATCGCACAGAAGCAGGGCAGAAAGAAGTGATGGTTTCGTATTCGAGCGCCTTCGCTGAGGCAACCTGCGGCGTGCCGCCGAAAGCCCGTCTCGTTTTTCTAAAGCATTTGCTTCGCGGAAAGCGTCAATACTTGGTGATCATTCATGTCACTGATATCCTGTGCTTGCAGTCTCTTCAGGTTTGCGAGCTGCGTTGCCGGACCACGCCTACGTCTTCCTCTGCCACGGACATAGACCCCTGGCTAACCTCCAACGTGGAGCCGATAAACTGCGACGAGAGAAACAAAAATTACAGGTTAGTGGCTGATAACAATCGCGCAAGGAAGTTGGCGTAGTTACTCGAGCAGCAAGGTAACCTTTATTTGATATAATTGATGATTACGTTTCCAAGCGAAAATTCAGGACAGCCATAAAGGCTGCCTTGTGGTCTATTCTTTGATTAGCATTTGATACCGAGCGCATCATCGCGCGTCACCTTCAGATTTGCTGTATAAGTGCGTCATTCACTGCCTCACGATGCACTGCAGTGATGAGGCATAAACGTCGCCGAGGGTTCGCGAAAGTTGTGTCCATAAGCCGTTTATTCATGGGCGCCGCCATATTGCGTAGGTAGTGGTGTCATCTATAGGACGTCGCCATGCTGGCTAGGGCGAGCGCTCCGTGTTGTACGCCAGGTATGCGCTTGGGGGCATTTTCTGGAGGTTGTTTTCCCCTCGCGTGGTCTATTTAGTAGGACGTGGTGTCTGCTAAGTGGGAAAAGGTTCTGTGACACGTACTGAAATGGTTTAAGTCAACATAGTCGGAGTTTATGCTGTCGTCGGCACGGACGGAGTACCCATCGCGATGTGTACGCGCGTGTTGGTTTGATCCTACGAGCAACTTCGGAGATCGCGTCCCGAATTCGCAAAGGTTTTCGTTCGTAAGTGATATTTGCCATTGGCCTGCGGCCTCTTCTAATAATATGTTCAGCATCGGGATGGGCTAGAGTTTGCTGTTACGAAACATTCCAGCGTAAGAACGCTTTGTGAACACGGCCCCAGCTGTGTGTACCTGAATTTATTTTTCAGGAATGCGACATTACTATAGCATTCCCACTGTAATTCTTAGCTGTGATTTAGCACCAACGAGTAACTACGAAACATATGACGATGCAGAGAGCATGGGTGCCATTCTTCTGCGGAATAAGTCGTGCTGTTTACTTTTACAAGTGTACAAACTATTATCTGTAGATACATTGTGCGACTATCTCGTTTGTAGGACGCGGTTTCCACCCACAAAAAAGATAGTTTTCGTTACTACTAACCGCGTACCGTACAGAGGCAATCACGCTTGCCTTGTGGTCGAGCGACAGGTTGCGGACTGCGAAAGCGCCCGAAACAGTGGTGAGATGCTTCGTTATGGAGATTTTTGTTTTATATCGCATGGTAAAAGCAAGTGGCATCACTATGGGAAGTCTCATTGCGGCGCTTGGCCATGTTTCCTTCTGGTTGTTGGTGGCGATGATAAAGAAGAGGATGAAACATATCTTTTCTTCTTCGGTCTCGTTCTTCGCGTCCTCTACGGCTAACTATAGCGTTTTACGGAAATTGTGTCCTCACAAACAGCCGTCGAATTATTTTTCCGCGATCCCCTTTAGATATTACTGCTTTACAGGTAACGGCGACGCACAAATTTGATATATGTATCTTGCTAGTTTACGAACCGCAGTGATCGCTGTGTTGAGCAAAGCCGTCAGCCTCACAAGGGAGGCTAACGCAGACAGAGCACACTGATTTCAAGTCTACTAAGACTTGAAATCCGCGACAACGATTTCGGTGGATGACGCAAATGTTTAATCAGGATTGGCGCTGGGACGTTTCGGGATTGCATTGGGTTGGCCGCACCAGAGCACTCTTATGCTTTAGTTCCCCACGCCAAGCATTTAGATAGCGAAAATACCTTCCAAATCACGGTGGCAGTTCACCGAATCCTGTTCTCTTCGTCGAGTGAAAACCGACACCGCGAAAACCGTTCCCAACACGCACGCACACCACGGCTGACGATGCACGTTGCTTGGTCGCACAGCCAAGAGAAGTTTCCGCATACTGTGGTCACTGCTGCGCTTAAAGGCTACGCAGCGGTTCTTCGACCTCCTTCTATGAAGTGGCATCGAGTGAATTTCACAGAGAACGAGCTAAAACACCTCGAAATCTGTTGCCCAGCACGCGGCGGCCACGCACTCAAGCAGCGCCGCAATGGCGCACCCCAAGCCGCAGAGGAGGAAAGGCTCGCCGTGCGCCCTCCGCTCCTCGCCCGACGGAACGGCGCCAACTGGGAAGCACTCTATACGGCACCTTGATCTCTTTAACAGATTCGCTTGAGCGATTAGTATACACCAGCGTACATTGCAGCTTCTTCTGCTAGATTTATCAATTAACGAACACGCCGAAGCGAACACTGGAAACGACCGAAAAAGGTTATTAATTACTGAACACGCGACACTCGACACCGAAGGTCGTGGCCGCTAACCGCTCCCCGCGGCGCCTGCAGCCGCCACTCGCGACAACGATCTATTTCGCATCACTCACTTTGCCGCTGCTTTTGGTTTCTCCTTCATATTTCTTTTAAAGGAAACCTCCCGTCTCCACGGCAACCATTGGAGCACTTTTGGAGGAGGAATAAACTTTATGTGTAGAAACGAGCGGACGTTGCAATCATCCGAGGTGGCCGGCTTCCCTAGTCCAGGGGCAACCAAAAATAGTAATATTAATAATAATTTGGCGACTCAGCCCCGTATCAAGCTGAGTGTTATGAGCGCTCACGCGTCTGAGCACGTTGCAAAACAAGTCTGCCGCTGCACGTATATACTTATACTTTTATGCTGCTCATAGTCTACTCGTATAACGAATGCGATAGATGTGATGCGACAACGAGCTTGTTGGGAGATCCGATCGGCAACATCGGTAAAACATGTCCGTCCTCCTGGCGGCTCACCTTTGTAAGGAAAGAGCCCGATGAGGAGCGACTGTAGGCGTTAACTATGATGCAGAAAAGAATTTTACGTATATTTTATGGAAAACTTGTTCACAACGGCAAAAGGCTTTTGAAAAAAACAACTTAACGCAAACAACGCGGTGAAAGCAGCGAGTTTTGATGTCCGCAATAAATCCAGCAACGGCCGCCTACATATTTCAACATTGGTGTGTAATCCTCCCTTGCTATACCGATACCTCACGCCGTCAGCTTCATTATTTTGCCAGGTCTGCCTGACAAGACAAAGCAAGCATTTGTCACCACTCTCACATCCCACGTGAGCATGGTGAAAATTCGCTAGCTCTCTATTACCGTTGCAATGATAATGCACTGATTGTGGGGCCGCTCTCCGCGGCAACATTTGCAGCTTTTTCAACCGTCATGCTGCACAATGAACAAATGTGATGGCTCGAAATGCTAGAGTTTTCGTCTCATTTAGATTGATAATATGTTGCGGTAGCAATTATATGGACACTCCAGGCACGTTCTTGTCGTCGCCGTCGTCGTGATGTTCCGTATAAAATCCGAGGGCGATAACACCGTCACCACGGGCCGTATGCGGTATGTGCGAGTGAAATAGTCCAAGGTAAGCCTATGATCGCTGCTTAAGCTCACGCGCGCAAGGGAGGAAAGAAGAAAGTGAGCACGCAGCCTTCTGACGCGCGCTAGGTTCTGGGGAGAGGGGAGGGAGAGGCGGCGTTTACTGCGCGCTCCGCGGCAGCGCGCGCCATATCTTCGAAACGATTTGCGTTGAGTGCAGAGGCTTTGACGGCTCATACCTTTGTACGTGCAGCGTTCTCGCCGCAGAGTTTGCGTTCAAGCCCGATAGGCAGCGCGAAGGTCACTTCGCTCTCTGCTACGCGGCAGAGTCTAGGTGCGACGATGACTCATACTTCTGTGCGTGCTGCGTTCTCGCCGCTCAGTTTAGGTTGAAGAGGTAGACAGCACGAAGGTCACTTCGCTTGCTGCTGCTGCGCGCGCTTCCTCACGTTATCATTTTCACGGCGAGTGTGCGCGCTGATTGAGTGTGATGTGTTAATGTTTGCCTGTGCGCGCTGGCACGATGCTTGTTAATTTTCTTAGTGAACGAATGTTTTTATGTTTATGCAGCCGATAAAGCTATCATTAAGTTGTGCAGCTGTCTATTACGGTACTTCGGTATCGCAATTGATGCTTCGCCTATCGGGCGAAACTGCGGCTTCTTTAGTTGACAAATCAGGTGAATAAGCAGGAACTGTGTGCTCCCGGCCCCTGCAATTCATATAAACTAAAAAATGATAATTACCGTAGAGAAAATGAGAAGAATGAAATGTTGAGTGACATGATGTCAAACTTGAAGTGATCGAGGCTGGGAAAAGAAGCAATAAAGACCTCCGACGATTACGATACTCCCTAATGCGAAATTTGAGAGAAGTTTTGTGCGTGTCTTCATTTCGCGATATTCGAGATATCCAGCAGTCGGATCGTCATGTAGTGCATGCAGTGCTTCTGGAGGCATCACCGAGGGAACAACAAGAAAGTAGTTGGCGCGGACTCGTGAGAAGTTCTTCTTTACGAGTAGGTTGTTTTAAAGCGAGAACGAAGGCAATCCTCGCCTAAACAGTCCCTCACCAGGCCCAATACCAAAGTTTGGTTATACGCTGGAAGATTGCACGTGTCCTCTGCGGCAAAAATTTTTCAGGTTGGCTCATTAATAGTCGAGGCAGAAATATTTCAGTGCCGAGAACCCATGATTTCAGCAGGTGGGCTCAACTGCATAGCGAGACTCCCTCTCCACTCGCCCCGTCTAGCCTTCGCTAGCCAAATTCCTTCCCTGCGCTCCCCTATGCCAGACCTCAAGGATCGCGTGACACATACGTCACGGGTGCCGCCTTCACTTTTTTTTTTCTCGCCTTTTTTCCGGCACTACGCATTTCCGCTGACGGCGTCGCGCGCAAGCTGTTGTCTCGTTCGCGCAGCGCACGATTTTCGCGCTTTGCACAAGGGAACATGACTAGCGGCATAATTCTGTGCGACACGAATACTGAGGCAGAACAAGCGGATCGCAGAGCGTGATCACGCACTGGAGCACGGTAGAAAATGGCATTGTTTCGGTACCTACGCACGTGACCGCATGACCATGGGAACAAGCAGACGAAGCGGAAGTACATCTCTCTTGCTTCGGTGCGAAGTACAGCAAAAAATACGCATACATTCCCTTTGTGTGTTTTATTATTTCTCTAAACTTCAGTTCCTCAATTCAGTCAACAGATACACAAATAACAGATGGTGCCTTGAATAGTTCTCGAAGTCACGTGTCACCACGAGTGACGTCACACTGCGGACTCGAGTACGTAGGCGGAGGGACGCGACTACGTCATCCTCCGGCTTGGAGCGCGGCGGCCACGAGAAGGAAAAACGGCGTTTGGTTCGTAATTTCAGATCTTTCCGCGGCGCGTAGCGATGTAATACTTTGCAGGCACGATTGTTATCGCGCAGTGTATGCTCTGCGCTTGTCAGCTCAAAATAACCAGACCTATTGAGGGGCCCTTTAAATGCCCTAAGGGCAACGTCCGTGTTCCCTTCCAAATACTCGACGATCCTTTTTAGTCTTCTTGTTACTGTTCAGCAAAGTGTTCCGCGCTTATAATTCCAAGGAAGGCATCATCTTGCAGTGGCGGATCAATAAGAGCGTGTGATAGGCAATCGGCATCAGATTGATTTCGTCCGGACTTGTAGGTTACAGTAATGCCATGTTCTTGCAGTCTGAGGCTCTACCGCGCCAGCCGCCCTGAATGGTCCTTTATATTCACTAACCAACACAACGCGTGATGGTCGCTGATGACTGTGAATGGTCTGCCATATAGGTAAGGGCGCAATTTTGCTGTAGCCCAAACGATGCCGAGGCATCCATTTTCGGTTGTACAATAGTTGTCTTCCGCTTTTGACAGCGACCGGCTATCGTAAGCTATCATTCGTGCAAGTCCGTGTTTCCTCTTGAATAGGACGGCGCCAAGGCCTAGGCTACTGGCGTCATGGTGGATTTCGGTATCGGCGTCCTCGTCGAAGTGCGCAAGTACCGGTGGTGACTGCATGCGTCGTTTGAGTTCTCGAAATGCGTAGGCCTTCGGCGTTTCCCACTTGAACTCGACATACCATTTAGTGAGATGTGCCAGTGGCTCAGCGATGTGTGAAATGTCCTTGACAAAGCGCCTATAGTAGGCACACATGCCAAGGAATCTACGCACTGCATTCTTGTCGATGGGCTGCGGGAACATTGCGAGGGCAGCGCTCTTCTGCTGGTCGGGGCGGACTCCAGATTTGCTGATGACGTGGTCAAGGAACAGAAGCTAACCGTAAGCGAAGCGGCACTTTTCCGGCTTTTGAGTGAGCCCTGATGTCTTGATGGCCTCTAGTACTGTCGCTAGCCGCCTAATATGGTTGTCAAAATTTCCGCCGAAGACGACGACGTCATCCAAGTAAACAAGACAGGTCAACCACTTGAATCCTGTTAACACCATGTCCATCACGCACTGTAAAGTTGCAGGCACCGAGGACAGTCCAAATGTCCTAACCTTGAACTCATATAGGCCGCCTGGTATGGTGAAGGCGGTCTTTTCGCGATCTCTCTCCTCGACTTCTATATGATAGCTTAGAGTTGCAGAGCCCGTCCAATGCGTCGTCTATCCGTGGAAGGGGGTATACGTCCTTCTTCGTGATCTTGTTGAGTCGACGATAATCGACGCGAAAACGTAGGGTTCCGTACCTTTTCTTCACCAAGACTACAAGAGATGCCCTCGGGCTTTTCCACAGCTGGGTGATGTCGTTGCGCAACATTTCGTTCATTTGTTGCCTAATAGCTTCACGTTCTCGCGTCGAAACTCGGTAATGGCTCTGGCGAAGTAGTCGAGCGCACTCTTCGTTTATTATACGATGCTTTGCGGCTGGTGTTTGTCCAATCCTCGATGACGTTGAAAAGCAGACTTTTTATCGTTGGAGAAGACTTCTGAGCTGTTGCTGCTTACTCATGGAGAGACTTGGATTTATGTCGAAGTCTGGTTTGGAAACTATGGTCGTCGGGGTAGATGCGGCAGAATCCGAGACGACGAACGTATTGCTGATTTCCACAACTTCCTCAATGTACGCCATCGTCGTGCCCTTGTTGATATGCTTGAACTCCTGGATGTAGTTTTTCAGCATCCCTTTCGATTTCCTACCGTGTAGTCGAGTGACCCCTCTTGCGACACAAACTTAACGGTTGAGCAGTAGACGTTAGTCACCCTCGATAACGCCTTCTGCGTCTGCGGGTGTTTCACTGCCGACGGAAATAACAATGCGGAAGTGGGGCGGGGTGCTCATTTGATCTTCGAGCACACTCAAGGCCTGGCGACTGCGAGAGCTCTCTGGCGGTATCGCTTCATCTTTCGGCTGCGTTATCTACTTCGACTTCAGGTCGATGATTGCGCCATTTTGGTTCAGGAAGTCCATGCCGAAAATGACGTCTCGTGAACACTGTTGAGGGATAACGAAGGTGGCAGGGTAAGCCCTGTCATGAACGGTAATTCTTGCTGTGAAGATTCCAGCCTGCATTATTAGGTGTCCTCCAGCTGTCCTGATTTGAGAGCCTTCCCATGCGGTCTTAATTTTCAACTGTGTGGTAAGAGGTCCACTCATCACGGAATAGTCGGCTCCTGTGTCCACTAAGGCGGTGACTGCATGGTCATTGAGAAGCACGTCGAGGTCGGTGGTTCTTTGTCTTGCGTTGCAATTAGGCCTTGATGTCCGATCACTGTTGCATCGTGTTGACGTGTGGCTGGAACGTCGCCTTGTTAAGTCTTCTTCTTTCGGCGTATTCTTTGCTTCTAGGCTTCGTCGGGATGACGGCGTCTCGTTCATATATTGTCGAGATCGTCTTTTGGGCCTCTTGGTCCGCGGCGGAGGATCTTCGTCAGTTTGACGAACAGCTACCGCGCCTCCATCGGTTGCTGCTTTTGGTTTTCCGGATATGGGCTCGCAGACCGGCGCCGGGGTGGGCCAATGTATGGTCGGCGTTGCGGGGACAGGTAGCGTCCAGGTGACGGCGAACGCGACGGTCGTCGTAGGCTCCACTGAGTGGCTGCTAGGTAGTCAGCAATATCGTGAGGCGGTTCAGCTTGCTGCAGGCGCGGCTCGTTGACGTCGAACCCTCACAGACTCATGTCACGGTATGGGCATCGGCGGTAGACGGGGCCCGCTTCTCCGCAGTTATAGCACAGTGGGCGGTGGCGGGGGCCCGCCATACATCTGTCTGCCTTGGGTAGTGGCGCATGGCGGCAGACGGGCGCGTTGGTGGCTGTGGTGCTGAACGACGGAATTCCGGCGTTACAGGGCCCGGGCGCGGGCGCGTGCGCGAAAGGGGACGTTGACGGTGGCTTAGGTCATCGCTTCCGGCACGGGAGGCGGCGATTCGGTCTGCACTTCGGAAACGCCCAGTGACTGTCGAAGTTCATCCTTGACCATGTCAGTGACCGAGGGCACCTGAGATTGCGACTAATAATACATATTGCGCAGTTCTTCGCGCGCAATGGCCCTGATGGTCTCTTGGAGATCACCGGAGCGCAGTGCTTGGGTTGCGCACCGTGGTGTGAGCAGTTGGCGGTTGTATTGCCTAGTGCACATTTCCAGAGTTTTCTCAATCGCCGTTGCCTCTGTCAACAACTCAGCTATGGTCTTTGGTGGGTTGCGGATAAGAGCGGCGAAAAGTTCGTGCTTTACGCCTCGCATCAAGAAGCGGACTTTTTTCTTCTCGGACATTTCCGGCTCAGCGTGCCGGAAAAGACGTGTCATCTCTTCCGTGAAGATGGCGATGGTCTCATTGGGTAGTTGCCCTCGGGTTTTCAGCAGAACTTCGGCCCTTTCTTTTTGGACAACGCTCGTGAAGGTTCTCAGGAACTTACCGCGGAACAGGTCCCACATTGTTAGTGTGGACTCCCGGTTCTCGAACCAAGTCTTCGCGGCATCTTCCAAGGAGGAGTACACATGGCGTAGCTTAGGTCCAGTTGTTCAAGATTGGAATACTTTCGAAGGTTTCGAGCCACCTTTCCGGATCCTCCGACGAAGTTCCACGGAAGGCAGGGTTGTTAAAACGCAATGGGGGACGCTGGGGATGCCATTGTGGCTGTTTAACTAGTTACGTTCTTCCTGGTCGTATCAGGCAGAAGTCCGTGCGCCGGAGGCAGTCCTTGCAGTCTGCGGCTACCTCGCTGGTTTTGGGCGATGTTGGTGTTGCCTTCAGATTTCGGGCTTGGATCGCGGCTTTGCGGGGGCGTTCTGTACATGAACGCACTAGCACCTCCACCAGATGTCACGTAGTAGTGACGGTGAAGAAAACAGCAAAGCTGTAAATGACGACGGTAGCATTTTATTGGGCGAACTGGTGCCCTCAAAAACTGGCTACACTCAAAGAACGGCGACAGCGGCGTACACAGTCGGCGATCGTCGAAAACCTCATCAGAGAATCAAGCGCGTCGGCTTTTATACATCAGTCATCGAAGGTTCCAGAGTTATCGCTGGTGCCCGCGTGTCTTCCAGAAAGTTCTACACCATTCGCGTCGCGCATGTATGAAATCAGATTACACAAGGTTTGGTGATAGTAGACAGCGGCTAGAACCATCGATAACTTTCGAGAAACTTCCGATACAATTCAGGCGCGTCCTCCGCTGTGCGATAACATTTGTCAGGCGGTGAAACGGGTCACCCGATAAAGATAAACAAGTACACGCGTCATTATTGTGAAGTTTGCATAGTACCGACGTCATAATGAGCCAAATGTTCGAATCTAAGCCAATCTATGACGTTGGAATACCATGTTTATGTGTTGTCTTAGAATTGAATAAATACCTCCTGGCATGAACCTGTTCCTTTGTGCTGCTAGTAGGCGCCGACCTCAGCAAGCAAAGGGTGTTCAGTAAAATATCATACGATCGCGTGCGCGAGCCAGGGCTGCGATTGCGCTCAGCGCTCTTTTCCGTTCGTTCGGTTGCCCTCTCGTGATTCGTCGGCGCCCGCGCGTTTCCTTACGGCCGCCATTGAGCCGGGGCGGGACCACAATATGCGCATACGTCATGCCCCTATCAATCATTCGAAAACAGAGTGGACTCGTCTGCTAGCGTGGAACGGTCGACAAGGTCATTCGCTTCGAAGAATGAATGGCCGTCGCCATAGTAGCGCTAGTAGCAGACGATGCGCCTGTCGTCTACTCATCATGTCGTCGCTGGCCGAACATGGGTAGCTGTGGTGGTCCCGTTTTTCGGGATTAAAACGCGACACGACCTGACGTCACAGAACATTAGTGATGTTAATCATTGAAAACAATTGTAATCAGTTAAAGTAAATGTTGTGCCTGCGCTGTGACAAATATAAATTGTGTTAATTTTTTTTATTGTTGAATGATTGAGCGCATTTTTCGAGAATGTTCGCCGTTTCACATTGTACTCACGGAACCACGTTCAGTGCTTGGCGCTTACGATCCACGATGGCTGCTCCTATTGTTGTGCTTTTGGAGTCTCTCGGGCAGCCTCGGCGACGCATCTTTGGGGATGCATTTGGCGAGTTGACAGAGGAGGAGTTCCGTGAGCACTTCAGGCTCTCAAAGAACACTGCGCGGTGGCTCTGCGAACAATTGGAGGACGCCATCGGTGGCCTTCGGGCCGGTGGCATCATGACACAAGACAAGGTGCTTTGTGCTCTCCTTTTCTTTGCGAGGGGGAGTTTCCAAAGATCCATCGCAATGAAGATTTCATATCCATAGACATGGCTTCCGTGAGCGAGAGCATACGCGCGGTTGCGGAGGCAATAACCGTGGAGTGCCGTCAGGGCTCGGTGAGCTCCCCCTTAACACCGGCTGGCAAGGCTAGCGCAAAGGCGCCCTTTGCGGATGGCGGCCGCATTCTTGTTGTAGTGGCTCGTGTCGACGGGACGCTCATAGCCATCAAACAGCCTGAAGGATTGTCCGGGGGAGACTGCGGCCTGCATGTTGAGGAAAGGCTCCTACGCCTTGAATACCAAGATCGTAAGTACTCACGATCGGCCATTTGTTGCAGGCTTTCTTCTTTTACGGTGCCTTACCGGTTTCACGTAACGTCGTCGTAGTGTGTACAATACGGATGTCACGTAACGCACTATCCGTCGTCATCGAGCCCGTTCGGAATCGAATTTCTCGTTCGAGATTGACTCATTTGCTCAAGCTGCGAGAGGGAGGTAATCGCAGTTGAGTATTTAGAACCGGATCAAATCGATCGCGATCGATAGTGGCTATGTGGCACCGGTATTGAACGACACTGCGAATTTTCACAGGGTGTGTTAGACCAACAAAAGTTGTAGAAGCAGCAGAAGGGAGATGTTAAATAAGTGTTGCTGGGCAAGTTGGTTCGTGATGGGAATGAAAATTCATGAAGAATACCAAGAACAGCACAAGCACCTGAGCGCTTGTGCTGCTGCGTCCCTTCTCCGGGCTCTTGATTCTTTTGCAATTTTATTCTTAAACAAGTACAAACACAAAATACAAAACAGCAACACACTATTATAACAGGGAATAATGAAACCAAAACATTGCACCAAGAGATGTCGTGCTATTTGAACATATTGTGCATCCCTGTGGCCAGCTGGGTAGTTAGGTGGAAACTTCAGAAGAACATTTGGTTTCACACTGCAACGGGCACATTGTTTATGTAGCATTTTCAGGCAGCATGGAGAAAAGGCAAGAAATCGCGGAGCTGAAGGAAATGTTGTTACATTAATGTGATTCATGGTTTCAATTATTTCAACTTGGTCGCATCACCCACAAACAAAAATTACAAGGTCTGCCACTACATGTTCTGAATTCGCATACATACCATGTACAACGTGTTTGAAGTTCTAGCAGTTATGAAATAGGCCAGAATGAGCTGTACTAATACCACATGGTGGATATGCTGATAGAACTCATCAAAACACATACAATTGTGCTGCTGTGGCAGGCAGCCTGCAGGACGTCTTTACATCACATATCACAGCAGCTTGAACTACTTTTTAATAGCAAGTACAATAACACACTTTATATCTGCAGCTCGGCATATATAAAATTACGTGGAAATATTAGCGAAAAATGTCACAGCAGGAGCCTATGTGGCTTGCCAGGAGTTATTCATGTAACACTTATCGCCCTCTCATTACCAAAGTGGTAAGCATGCAATGAAAAGACATCACACAAGCCTGACTAGCCCTCTGTACTTCTATACAAATGGCGGAAATAACATGACGTAGTTGAAAACAATATGACTAAGACAGTGTTTTTCTCCACGTACAAGGCATCAGCTGCTAGCTGGAGAATCCCCTTCAGGCACCAAATAATGATTTCCCTTCAAGAGTGAGCTTTACTATATGTCACGTCTAGCATACTTCGAAAGCAGCCATCTAGTGACTTTAAGTACACGCTGGATGTGGAACCGTGCGAAAAAAAAAAAAATTGGGCTTCAATGCGCAACACAGAAGAAAAAGAGCAAGCACTAGCATGACTGCCATATAACTCATTTTACTGAAACACCTTAAACATATTAATGATACTTGCATTAGGAACACATTATAAAGTTGCAGCAATAGTATGCAATTCCATGAGCACATTATTGGAATAAAGTAAAGGTTCTTTTATTTCTAGTGTCTTGGATTGACATCTCAAAATTTAGAGATAAGTAAAAAAAAAAAAATTTAAGTGAACAAAATGAGATCAGCAAAAATAATTGTAATGAATGTAACGAATAGGTACATAAAACTTTTCAAACATGCTAGTTTACATGTCGATGAATTAAATAATAAAGATTTCACACAATATACAGCAATTTAAACGGACTACTGCCTTCTTGTAGCCACTGCCTCCCGCATATGCTGGGCCAGCAGCTGTGAAAGCTGGCCCACTGGCCGCAGTGCTTCAGCAACTTGGTCAGCCCGCCGCTCGACAGCAGCCACGACCCGCTCAGTCGCTGCAGCTAGCCGGTCCACGCCCTGGAGAACATCACGAAGAAGCTAATAAAATTATTACATCAGCATTTATTCCCGCACAATCGGACAAGCAACTCTACAACAAAGTCACCTGTATAATGAAGGAATAATTCTGTTCCGATTCTAGTGTGAGGTGCCTGTGTGCGAGCTTTACAACGAAGTGAGCTGTATAACGAATGATTTTGGACGTCCCAAGCACTTGGCTATAAACGCGCTCACCTGTACGTATGCTCATTCAGATTACCAGAAGTTCATCAAAGACACATTCAATTTTATTTTGAAGAGATGCACACAAGGACAAACACTTTCTGCGTATATTGTCATCTCTGTCTGGATTCTCAGCTGGCTATGTCACGGTACATGGCTTTTATTGTTGCTTTCCATGTAGTTAAGCAAACAAATATCAATACCACTTGCATTTTTAAGCTATCACATGGCTGGGAAGTTCATGTATGACATATCAATGAATTCGGGTTTGTGAATCAGCAAGTTATGAAGACATCTCTGCAGAAAAAAATACTAAGCCCACTGTTTGCATATCGTTGCGAGTAAGAAGCTTGTTGTGGACACTATATAAAAATAGTTATTCAAACATTGCGAGCTGTCCTATACTGCCATTATGCGTAATGTTTCCCGAAATACTAGAACAAGGTGAAAACCTAAAATTTGCTGCAAATAGGCAAAATCATGAGCATATTGTCTTGCAAAGCTTCCCTGTTCCTGCCTTAATTAAAAGCGTTGCAAACCATTTGTGAACCCTCATTTTCTGTTTTTCGAGTTTGTTGGGGTTCGTGTTTGTGTTCGCCAGTGTCCTCAATGAACGAAGCTGAACATAGCGTTCATATTTTGTTAAAGTAAAGCAAACTTGATGGGCAATCTGCAGGCTAAATCTAAAGTGTGAGTTAGCTACAGCCTCTCAGATTAGTTATAAATAAATGTGAAGGGTCCAGATCCATTGTAGGAGTGCTTTACATACACCACAAAATTTGCCCTGCTGCCTTGGGAGAAATGTATTCGACGTTATTTTTATGCACATACAGAGAGCTATATCAATCGCCACGTGCGATCAAATGTGTATGGCGCAATTAAAGTGTATGTGGTAAACTTATTTAGTTGATACTTGAAAACCCGCCGTGGTTGCTCAGTGGCTATGGTGTTGGGCTGCTGAGCACGAGGTCGCGGGATCGAATCCCGGCCATGGCGGCCGCATTTCGATGGGGGCGAAATGCGAAAACACCCGTGTGCTTAGATTTAGGTGCACGTTAAAGAACCCCAGGTGGTCAAAATTTCCGGAGTCCTCCACTACGGCGTGCCTCATAATCAGAAAGTGGTTTTGGCACGTAAAACCCCAAATATTATTATGATACTTGAAAGTGTAAGACCAACGTTTTAAACGAGTTATGTCATATGCAGCAGCATGTTAAAGCGCGCGATTTAAATACAGGCAACCTGCCATATTTGTGCAACGCCTCAAAAGAAACAGGTTTAGTGGAAACTGGAATGTCTTAAGCTGTTACTGAGTGACTGATAGCAAGTGCCCTTGTTCTATAGTTCACTCAGTCATTGCCTGTTTATAGAACTGCTAGTGGCAGTGATGACTGTACGAAGCTGTTAGGTTGTATGAGGGATGGCAAGTGTCCATATCTAATTATCCATGTATCAAATGTGCAGCTACGTTCTCCTCTGTCTCCCTTACTCATTTTTTTCAGTTCAGCTGTTCAAACTTCTCTTAGCCATGTGCGTGAGTTTGTGTCCCTCTGCACAGCTCATAAAATTCCTAAAACATCACTACAGCTGTCTACTGTAAGTCTATCATGTTCCACCATAAAAGAGACAAATACATACGCACATCGTCGTTTCTTCATTTTGTGCCACACTCCGAGCATAATCGTCGGCCAAACGTTGGATCAGGGCCTCCCTGTGCGAGACCCGACGGGGTCCGTGAGGCTGACGTTGTAGTCCGTGTGACCAGCATGGTAAAAATTAACAAGTTATAATGAACACAGCTATGTCACGTCCAGGGCGTTAAAGCTGTGATATTTCAGGATTTACCTTTTCACTTACTTGTTCTCAGAGGGCTGGGGCCAGCTGTTGGTTGCGAAGCTGTAGGGCTGTGGGGCCGTCTGGAGGGCGCTGGAGCGCCGTTTGGCTGCAGTCCTCCTATATTGTTTGTAAAGTTTGCGCTTCGTGTAGATGAAACAGTTTCCACAAAAGGAGAGGTAACAGGGAAGAAGCTTACATTCACGTGAAACACCGCTCATGCCAGCTGTGGTGCCCACCGACTCGGTTGCCCCGGTCACCTCCGCGGCGGGCTGTTTCATGTATGAGACACCAAGAAGCAGTTTTCGAAAGTTCGTCTAATGTGCCCCTCCCAGTATGCAACTCGCAGTGTTATGATAACGTGAAAGTAATTCATGAAATTCTAGCAGTTAATCGCCTTGCGCATGCCACCAGCGCACGCATGCACATAAACTATGTCACACCAGTGTCGCACGGGCACTTTCGATCGGGATAAAATTTCTCGCTTGCAGTCGAAAGCGCCCTGCGTGACTGCGCTATAACATTGCCTACGCGATGCAGTATGCACGACGCGATTGCAAAAAGGAAACATGCTGTCGTGTCCCCCTGTTTTGTAGCGTTTATGGACAGCTTACCTCGACGAGCGGCTGAAAGAAGGGCGCACACACGGCCGTCACTGAGGACGTGCCGAACAACTGCAGGACACGGCGACGACGGCCGGGCAGGCGGCCTCCACCTCGGCCGCTGCGATTACAAACAGCATTGTAAACGTCGCGAGCAACAGAACCGCTCCTCGCACTTGGCTTGTGGGAGCTGCGGCGGCATCTCGTCGGGAGAGAAAAATCTCCTTCCGCCGAGACACCTGCCATTTCTCGGCAGTCTTTGTGACCGGGCCTTCCGCGTTCAATAGGGCAGCGAGGTCGTTCCACAACTGCCGCTTCCGCTGCACCGTAATCTCCGGGCTCGGCACGCACGACTCCCTCACCAGGGACGGATGTCCCTCCATGAAGGAGACCAACAATTTGCGTTGGTGTGCTGAAACGTGCGGGCTCAGTCTCACGTTCTTGTGCGAGGACATCACGGTGGATCGCAAGCGAGCAGAGCGAAGCTACGATCGCCAACTAAACTGCGCGCTGCCGCCAATTCGTTTTGGCGCGTGCGATACCACCTAGCGGACTAAAACAAAATATATGCCGCTTAAATGAGTTTTATTCTCTCGCATGGCATTTCAGGCGCAGATTATATGTTGCAACAGCGAGATTCTTCTTCTCATATTACGTGTTTAGTTATTAAAGCATTACAAACATTCTGCACCTAATATATCGTCCCAAATCGAAGGCCGAATTGGCGACTCAAGCTTCCCGGGCTAAGCTCGCTCGTCTACTGGCTGCGCTCTCCCTCCCGCTCTCAGAAATTTTGCGGACGGCCCGCTTTGTGACGTAGCAGCCAAACCGAACGAACGGGAAAGCGAGCTGTTCGCGGGATCGCACGAGTAGTGTGTACGCCTACACTGAAATTCATTTTTTAGTGAAACTAAATAACTTTCAATCGTAACCGCTTGGCACATATAATCAGAGTGGGAAACAGAACACGAAGTTGACTTTTCTCAGGCATCCGTTGATCTGGAAAAAAGACGCTGAAATGGTCCCCTCTTCTCGCGGGTCTTCTCCATCAGAAATAGATGAACAAATAAAGAGAGAGCGGAGGGTGAGGACCTGCACACTGTCCCCAGCGTCTATACAGGTCATCTAAGCCAAAATACGGCCGCTATATTTTCCAGTAAATCCTGGCCGTGTCTTAATCCCCTTGGGAACATGAGAACCTTTCTTTAATAAGGGATGAACATAATGCCTCATTAGACAAAAACGCCATCCCTCTCAATTTAAAGAGCCCCTCCCGGCTTACAGTGAGGCTTTTCTTTTCTTTATTCACCTGGCTTAGATCTGCATCCCCAATGCATAGCTTACGCTTTGGCGTTTCGTAAGTGAATCGTGACCAGCTAGCGGAGCGTTAGCCTGAAGAGTCAGCCAATAACAGGCGCTTTGCAAAAACATAAAGTTCTGAAAAGTACTTGTCTGAAGCGCCACAGTACGAAGCACTGACTTCAGTTAATGTTTTTTTTTTTCGAAGGTGCCTTGTCGCCGGTTTAATCCCTTTACCATCCCTAACATTTCCAATTTCCAGTGCGGAGCGGCATCACTCGCTTTGTGTTCACAGGTTCACACTTCTTTATGAGGGTGGCGTGTTTTTTGGAAGAACCGAGGCGCGCTAACGGGAAGGAAAAATACAAGCAGGTGATATGAAAATATAACAGAACGGGGAATATAAAATGAAAACAAACGATCCAGAGAAGAGCAGTTTGTCTTCAGCACCTATTGCATCGGTGCAATACAGTCCCTCTATCTGTCGTTTGACCTTCCTTTCTTTCCATACTTCCTTTCTTCGTTGCTTTGTGAACGCGAGTTTCTAGTTGCCCTCAAATGGCTTGTTTACAGAACGAGTTCTTGAGAAGATGTGTTCGTGCTCGCGCGTTGCCGCCAATTTGAATCTGTCGTTTATCACTCGGGCGGCAATAATGCAGGCAACGGCCACTGTCGTCCGCCATTCACGGTGTATACGTGGGAAAGACGAAATTGCTGAAACATGACAAAGTACTTCCTTGTTGAGATGCCAGAAGCGAAGGGAAGTAGGCACTTATGCTTTTGGAAGAGCAGCCTTATTTATCTTTTTTTAAGCCTTGTTCCTAAATTTTTCAATGTAGCAGTTTCCGAAGGTCGAAACAGACGAGCGTGACAAAGCAGACACGACGCTATAACGAATGGCAGATGGAGAATGGATGCATACGAGCTTTTCTCTAGATTTTTTTTCTCTATCCTTCCTGCTTCATGGCAACACCGCTTCGCAACACAAAACTTGAACAGAATACGTTTACGAATCTGCTCTGTTTTGTTGCCCTTTTGGCTCAACGCTTCCGTTTGCCTTGCCGCAATAACGAGCCGAGCACCTTGTGAAAGAAAAGGTTCCCCGTGTTTCATGGCAGTAAGAATTCTGCAAGCTTTAAGTTTTTTTCGTCTGTGTGAACGGAAACCTGGTCTCACGTTTAGTTAGCGGCCGAGACGTTTGTTCAGACTTTGACCCCGTATTCAAAAATTGCGCCTCTACTCAAAACTTTCTCTTCCCCTAATTAGAGGCCCGCGATCCCCCTTTCACGCGGACATTAACGATTCTCAAATATTACTGCAATGAGACGCTGCTTGACAATGGTTTCCCTGGCTAGTCTTCTGCTTTCTGGCTGACTTCACATAGATGTGTCTGAAAGTGCTGACCTCCACATCGCCAAACGTATTCAGGCACACCTAGAGATTCCTGGGGAAATATAGCGAACATCAGCAACTGCGAAGGTTCTCAACAGAGAAATATCAGACTAGCTGACCCGAGAGGAGTTAATCAGGTGCACTAAACGTTCCCGGTATTAAGAACATCTCAACAATAGATATTTTTAGCTAGTCCATAAGAACTTACCGTTCACGGATGCCGGCTTACCTGAGCCGTGGAGTCAGTAGCAAAGGTGGTAGCGACATGTTGGGACGCCTTGTCCAACTGCAATGCGTTTGGAAAATTTATGTGGCGCTAGGGTGTTCTCGTGCATGGAGTATCATAAAACTGCATGTTCACAATTACATCGCCACCAACGCTTTACACCAGTAGTTAAAGGGACCCTAAAGTGAAAATGATTTCTTCTGCATCAGTAACTTACCGTTCTTCAACACCAAAAACACCACTCTTACAACGATAAGACATTTGGTAAGCCAGAAAAAGCGCAAGAACGAAATACGGGCGACAACGCCTACTTATGTTCCCGCACCTGGGGCCTGTGACGTCTTGGATTTTGATGGCATCTTCTAGGCCCTACTAATTATATACAGTGGTACAGATAGACTACATCATCATCATCAGCCTGGTTAAGCCCACTGCAGGGCAGGCTTCTCCCATACTTCTCCAACTACCCCTGTCATGTACTAATTGTCGCCATGTTGTCCCTGCAGACTTCTTAATCTCATCTGCCCACCTGAGTTTCTGCAGCCCTCTGCTACGCTTCCCTTCCCTTGGAATCCAGTCCGTAACCCTTAATGACCATCGGCTATCTTCTCTTCTCATTACATGTCCTGCCCATGCCCCCCATTTCTTTTTCTTGATTTCAACTAAGATGTCATTAACTCGCGTTTGCTCCCTCACCCAATCTGCTCTTTTCTTATCCCTTAATGTTACACCTATCATTCTTCTTTCCATAGCTCGTTGCGTCGTCCTCAACTCAAGTCGAACCCTTTTCGTTAGCCTCCTTGTTTCTGCCCCGTACGTGAGTACAGGTAAGACACAGCTGTTATATTGTGATGACCCTAATATGGGGCAAAGGTTCGTGTGCTCAATGGTTCGGTTAGTTCTCTTAGGCGGAGCCTCCGAGAACCCAATTGAGGACAAAGCCGTTGGTTTGAACACACACACAAACTTTTAATGAAACAAAAGAAAGCTTAGAATAAGTAGAAGAAAATAGAAAACAGAAAACAAACACTCAAATAGGCATAATCGTGGATAGAAACACACATGGGGCTTGCATGCGGTTAACGAGTACGCAAGTCCGAGCTTGCCACGAGAGCAGGGACGCGTGACAGTCTCGACGCGGCGACGCGGCGACGCGGCGACAGGCTAGCGAAAGGAGTGGCGCCGGTCTCACCATAGGTCGCGGTACAAGCTGATCGACCGGGCGAGCGACATGAGCGCGCCAGCTCTGGCTACGCGAGGTAAAGCGGGCGGCTTGGTGGCAGGAGTAGACGGCGGCGGCGTTCTGGCCGGGCAGCTGGATGTAGAGCTCGGGCCCGTAGCCCGAAGGCTCTTGTCTCGCCCACAGGCGCAGAAGCTCGAACGCCAGCCTCGAACAGCAGGCGGCACGACAGACGGGGCGGCGTTCTGGCCGGGCAGCTGGCCTAGAACTCGGGCCCGAAGCCCGACTGTTCTCGTCCTGCCCACTGGCGCAGAAGCTCACCGGCCTTGAGGAGCTGGCGGCGCGCTCAGGCAGACGGGCGACGCACAGGAACAGGTTGGCAGGAGGCCCCGGTCGGGTGAAGTCCTGGTGGGCTCGGGTCCGGAACCCGACGGCCCATCTTCAACGCCCGCTCCGGTGGTTGACCTCCTCCTGCCGTCGCTTCCTGGGACTCTCCTGGCGTCTCCCCGGCGTCTCCCTGCGTGTCCTCGAGTGTCCGCCCTTCTGCCAGCGCACCACGCTTTTTCTTCTGGTCTGGCCAATTCGGCATTCTCGGATTGGCTGCCTGACTCACCGAGGTCTTTTCCGATTGGTTGCTTTTCTTCTTTTTGTTGTTTCATGCGCCGCGCGTTCTCGTGCCGGACGCTTTTCGGCGTCGTTGTTTTCCTCCTTCCACCTCGGCGCGCGTGCACTCAGTGTCGTCTGCTCCTGACCGTCCCGAACACCGCACCGTGTCGCGCACCACACATCACATATATACTCTTCTCTTGAGGGATAATGGCAACCTGCTGTTCATGATCTGAGAATGCCTGCCAAACGCACCCAGCCCATTCTTATTCTTCTGATTATTTCCGTCTCATGATCCGGATCGGGGGTCACTACCTGCCCTAAGTAGATGCATTCCCTTACCACTTCCAGTGCCTCGCAACCTATCGTAAACTGCTGTTCTCTTCCGAGGCTGTTAAACATTACTTAAGTTTTCTGCAGATTAATTTTTAGAGCCACCCTTCTGCTGTGCATCTCCAGGTCAGTGAGCATGCATTGCAATTGGTCCCCTGAGTTACTAAGCAAGGCAACATCATCAGCGAATCGCAAGTTATTAAGGTATTCTCCATTAACTCTTATCCCAAATTCTTTCCAATCCAGGTCCCTGAATACCTCCTGTAGACACGCTGTGAATAGCATTGGAGATATCGTATCTCCTTGCCTGACTCCTTTCTTTATTGGGATTTTGTTGCTTCCTTTATGCAGGACTACAGTGGCTGTGGAGCCGCTATATATATCTTTCAGTATTTTTACATACGGCTTGTCTACACTCTGATTCCGTAATGCCTCCCTGACTGCTGAGGATTCGACTGAATCAAACGCTTTCTCGTAATCAATGAAGGCTATATATAACGGTTGGCTATATTCCGCACATTTCTCTATCACTTGATTGATAGTGTGAATATAGTCTATTGCTGAGTAGTCTTTACGGAATCCTGCCTGGTCCTTTGGTTGACAGAAGTCTAAGGTGTTCCTGATTCTATTTGCGATTACCTTAGTAAATACTTTGTAGGCAACGGACAGTAAGCTGATCGGTCTATAATTTTTCAAGTCTTTGGCGGCCCCTTTCTTATGGATTAGGATTATGTAAGCGTTCTTCCAAGACTCCGGTACGCTCGAGGTCATGAGGCATTGCGTATACAGGGTGGCCAGTTTTCTAGAACAATCTGACCACCATCCTTCAACAAATCTGCTGTTACCTGATCCTCCTCAGCTGCCTTCACCCTTTGCATAGCTTCCAAGGCTTTCTTTACATCTTCCGGCGTTACTTGTGGGATTTCAAATTCCTCTAGACTATTCTCTCTTCCATTATCATCGTGGGTGCCACTGGTACTGTATAAATCTCTATAGAACTCCTCTGCCACTTGAACTATCTCATCCATATTAGTAATGATATTGCCGGCTTTGTCTCCTAAGGCACACATCTGATTCTTGCCTATTCCTAGTTTCTTCTTCACTGCTTTTAGGCTTCGTCCATTCCCGAGAGCATGTTCAATTCTATCCATATTATACTTCCTTATGTCAGCTGTCTTACGCTTGTTGATTAACTTGGAAAGTTCTGCCAGTTCTATTCAAGCTGTAGGGTTAGAAGCTTTCATACATTGGCGTTTTTTGATCAGATCTTTCGTCTCCTGCGATAGCTTACTGGTATCCTGTCTAACGGAGTTACCACCGACTTCTATTGCGCGCTCCTTAATGATGCCCGTAACATTGTCGTTCATTGCTTCAACACTACAGTCATCTTCCTGAGTTAAAGCTGCATACCTGATCTGTAGCTTGATCCGGAATTCCTCTATTTTCCCTCTTACCGGTAACTCATTGATCGCCTTGTTATGTACCAGTTTCTTCCGTTCCCTCCTCAGGTCTAGGCTAATTTGAGTTCTTACCATCCTATGGTCACTGCAGCGCACCTTGCTGAGCATGTCCACATCTTGTATGATGTTAGGGTCAGCGCAGAGTATAAAGTCTAGCTCATTTCTAGTCTCGCCATTCCGGCTCCTCCACGTCCACTTTCGGCTATCCCGCTTGCGGAAGAAGGTATTCGTTATCCGGATATTATTCTTTCCTGCAAACTCTACTAATAACTCTCCTCTGCTATTCCTAGAGCCTATGCCAAATTCCCCCACTGACTTGTCTCCAGCCTGCTTCTTGCCTACCCTGGCATTGAAGTCGCCCATCAGTACAGTCTATTTTGTTTTGACTTTACCCATCGCCGATTCCACGTCTTCATAGAAGCTTTCGACTTCCTGGTCATCATGACTGGATGTAGGGGCGTAGATCTGTACGACCTTCAATTTGTAGCTCTTATTAAGTTGAACAACAAGACCTGCCACCCTCTCGTTAATGCTATAGAATTCCTCTATGTTACCAGCTATACCCTTATTAATCAGGAATCCGACTCCTAGTTCTCGTTTCTCCGCTAAGCCCCGGTAGCACAGGACGTGCCCGCTTTTTAGCACTGTATAGGCTTCTTTCGGCCTCCTAACTTCACTGAGCCCTATTATATCCCATTTACTGCCCTCTAACTCCTCCAATTGCACTGCTAGACTCGCCTCACTAGATAACGTTCTAGCGCTAAACGTTGCCAGGTTCAGATTCCAATGGCGACCTGTCCAGATCCAGGGATTCTTAGCACCCTCTGCTGCGTCACAGGTCTGACCGCCGCCGTGTTCAGTTGCTTCGCAGCTGCTGGGGACTGAGGGCCTGGGTTTGATTGTTGTATTCATATAGGAGGTAGACTCCATTGTGTTCTAAAGGAACCAAATATTAAGCATGGGAAGTTTCGGGAACCTTTATTCAGCCAACGCGGCCCAAATGCGAAAACATACTTTGGAATCCCTGATGTCACGCTGACGTGCCGGCGCTGGGGTTACGCGCGAAATTCAAATACTGATACTTGGACCTTCATTTTCTCATATAATAATCAAACAATTTTTTTTAAATGACTGCCTGCAGGGTTCTCAAACAATGCTTCATTAGTCTCAGCTGATTTGTTGTTTCGCTTTAGTGTCCCTTTAAGTAGAATACGTCATGGTCACCATGGTGTCATTTTCGTGCGCTCTCTGGTTAAACTCTCCATCACAAGTATGCCGCTACTAGTGTCGTCGTTGCTACCTTACATGTCTGCGGTTGGCCTGCATCCCGCAAACGCGATGATGTTTACGGACAAGCTGAAACTCTCTAATGCCGCAGTCCGATAGATGCAAATACCCGCGCCCTCGCCCTCCCATAGCCCTTTTTTTTGTGTACTCGACTAGTTTTCGTCGTTTCTGTCAAATTGTGGAAACAGAAGTAAAAAAAAAAACCTCAGTGCCTTTCTACTCTGTGAAGAAGGATGACCAGCGACGCTGCATATGTGGGCCCCTTAATGGTGAACCGCACCTCCTCCGCGGCTCGGCCGGGTTCTATCTCCGGGATCGGCCCACGTATAAAAAAATGTTGGTCTACGCGCAAAAGCGATCCACCAGATCATAGCCATAGACAGCTTCGCTGTAAAAAACATCGGTCATCGAGCTGTGGACAAAGTGGACCCTGTGCAAAGTATGGTGCGCTGAGTATATTGCTACACGCACGGCCACTTCATTGAAGGCATCTACCATGTTTGACGCAATGTTCGGTGTTCTCCGTTGTGTTAGCAGTGACAGAATAATTGTTGTTCTTGTCGCGCAGTGACTTCTGCAAACGACTAGCTCGTACTTGGGCTTTGAGCAGATCGTTCATGTTTATTTATGAAGAACCGGAAGCAGGGGAACCGAGGGACCCGATTTTTTTTTTTAGTCACAACCATATTAAGCCAAAAGTAATGATGCCATGAAAAGCATAGTAAAAGGACTTGTAGGTTTAATTGAATTATACCAATTGTAAGCCAAAGGGAAATGAAAGTGGACAAAAAAGAACAACTGGCCGCGGGTCGGAGCCCAACCCCTATCCTGCGCACTACGTGAGAACCACGGTGATGGCTGTTCCCACGTCCGCATCCTTGGGCATTTTTTGCATGTGTACAAGATCTAACCCGGTGTTAGCCAGTGCCACTCGTGGCCACTCGTGACGCATGTGGCAGATCCTTTCAAGCACAGGCGTCGCGCGCTGCGCGATTATTTAGGAGCACGCCGTTGGTCAATAAATCATGAATCAATACTTAACAGTCCTAGGTATACCTTGTGGCGCAAAATACATTTCTTGAAAAGGGACAGAAAAAAGGAAGACAGTGAAGCGCCAAACTACCAACTGTTTAATGACAGCCTGAACAAACGTATAGAATAAAAGACAAACAGTGCATTGATGAAAGTGGCGAAGCTAATTTTGTGTCTAAAATGGAGATGTCGGCTTCGAATTTTGATTCCCTCTTGGAAGCTTATCTCAACCGCACCTTTGTAACTTTTGAACATGGCATATTCTTGGAGAAAAAGGGCATCTGCATTGGTTCACGTGTAGCACCCATTTTATGTGACATCTTATTATCCTACTTTGACCACGAACTACAATGTGTTTTTACTTCATCTCATCCTAATGTTCTTAAAGTTTTTAGATACGTTGATGATTCTTTAGTTGTTATTGACAATAGATGCCCCTTGCTATGCCATGAAATGGTTGAGCAGTTTTTAGATGTTTTTTAGAGCAAACGCAAAAGGACTTACTTTTACTAACGAGCTTCCGAAGGACAGTTCATTGCAGTTTTTAGGCATTAACCTAACACCTAAAGTGATCACGTTTGCTGTGCGTACCTCCCTCGAGGTAAAAAAGAATTGCTACAATATGACTCAGCGCACTGTAAGACTGTGAAGCGTGGAATCGCCTTGCTTTGCCTGGAATCGGCTTTGCGCAAGTCATGTGTGCATGTCATGCAGGCGAGTTTTCGCCATCAACTTGGGAGACTTCTAAAAGCAGGCTACCCTCAGGCTGTCTTAAATGCCATGGTCGAGTCCCTCCTACAGAAGCTAAAAACTACCGCTGCGAGTGGCAAAACGCGCTCGAAGGAAAGGGAGCGAGTAAAACCAGAAGTAGTACCTTATGTGCACCGTGTGAGCCATAACCTCAAGAAGGTAGCTACCAGATATGGCATTCCGGTTGTCTTTTCGGCTCCCAACAAGTTAGCTCAATTGTGCACCCGGATCACACGCGAGGCGCCGCGGGGCTGCCAGAAGCAGCACGCCAAACATTTCAGTGACTGCGTTGAAGGGGTGGTCTACGAGATACCCCTAGATTGCGGCAAGTCATACGTCGGACAAACGGGAGGTTGTATTAATGACAGACTGAGGGAGCACGCTAATAGTATCGGTAAGTGTGACAAGGCGCATTTTCCTGCGCACTGTAAAGCCTGTCGTTGTACGCCATGCTTTGAACAAGTATTGATTCTTGGCAAAAGTTGGGACTAAACTGCGAGGGAGTTGTCGGAAGCGTTTTATATTAAACATAAAGGGTCTGATTGCGTCAGCGATACATTTATCGTATTATATTCCGCAGAAATGTGCTTTATCCAAAGTATGATATCATGAACATGTGATTCTGTCACACCTTGGCTCCCTGAGCATGAGCGGAAGTTGTCTTTTCTTCTGTACGTTTGTTCAGGCTGTCATTAAACGTTTGGTTGTTTGGCGCTTCACTGTCTTCCTTTATTCTGTCCCTTTTCAAGAAATGTATTTTGCGCTGCGAAGTATACCTAGGAAATCTAAGCACCAACTTGCCCAAGAAGTCCTTTTGCAATACTTAACTGCCTTTAAATTACGAGGCGTCAAGCTAGAATTGTCGCAGCATAATGTTGTCTTTCTTTCAATGGACTGCGCAGCGCTTTGAAATAACATAATGGAAATTTGACGCGTTCGTCAGCAGAAGATATCGTGACTGAAGGTGTTACAAAATAGAGCCCACCGCACTACAGTGGAGAGCAAGCACAGAGGGATTGCATGAATAAAGGGAAACTTGCATTTACCCATGCACCAGTACCACACTCAAGGATAGCCAGAGCCGCGCCTTGGGTGCGCATCATGAAAAAATATATTCCTCACCAGCGAGAATTTTATGCGTATGCCACCACACTGCCCCCTACCTCCTGTTTCTGACATTCGATTCTATCCTACGCCGGACCAGATTTTTCTTGTCAAGACCCATACAACCCGGTGAACTGCGCAACCCGGACGCTTCTATGCCTCGACTCCATATCTCTCTCTTATTTCTTTGTTCTTTTCGCTAAATGTTTTCTCTTCTTGCTTTCTGGCTATCTCTCTCTACATACCGAAATGCACGGAAAAGTTCAGCAGGATAGGCCAGAACTGAGGGTTCGTTATTGTAACTATTCATATAGAACCAATTAATGTTTTCATTCAGTTGGCTAACTGAATGGCATCTACTAGGCAAAGCATAGCCGAAACTTCGAAGCTGAGACCGTGTTTGTGAATGTCGCCGTGGGTCTTGTAACCTTCGTCAAATTCAAGCTGTTCGGGCCGTCAGGTGCAAATCACACTCAAAAAGGAATAGACAAGAGTAAAGAGCATGCAACAAGCTAATCATGCTTACCAATTACGAAGCCGCGCTTGACACAGGCACTATCATCTGTCGAAACTCCAACAAGCCTGTCAGAGGCAATGTCCTGTTTTTCATCCTTCCTTCATCCGTCTGTAAGCTGTCTAGCAAGACGTTCTATATAATTACTCAAAGTTTTAATTGTGTGATTACATGCACGTTTCTATATCCACTTCAATGTTCGTGTAAGCTGCTTATTTACACTGCTCAAATGTTGCTTTATGTTTTGCTCTTCCGTTGTTTTCCTTCCAACTCTCATCTAAATTGTGTGTTTGTGTATGGCCAACGACCGTATTTGCTCTCGGTCCATTTACTGTGTACGCATTTCATAGTATTGGAAAACAAATAAAGCTAACTTGATACGATCTTTATCTCAGGATAAGGGGAAGTGCACACTGGCGCATTTGCGGCGCTGGGACAGATTGTGGAGACACTAAAACGATAGCAGCATGATATATTCAAGTTGGGTCGGAATGAAACATGGCAAGCGGAAACGTGGGTACCTCGCAGAGCGTCCACTGGGAAACTTTCGTGTCTTTGTAATTAGCTAATCCCTACTGGAAGGTTCCACATTTCATTCCAATAATTACATATTCCGTACAATACTTAAGCACGCAATGGTCATTCCATATAAATGTCCTGCGATTTTACTTAGAATTGTACGGAAAGTATGCGGAGTTACTGTACTGCATACGGAACCGTTACAATAGGGAATGCTGCTATACATGAGAGAGAGAGAGAGAGTCACAAAGAGGAAAGGGCACGTAGGTGAACGAAGAACCTGCCCGGTATGATACCCTACACTTGGGGAAAGGAAAGAGATAAAAAAACAAAGAAAAAACGAAAAGATAAAGAAAAATCAAGAGGCAGTCAGTGGGAATACACTCGCAAATGGAAGTTCACTAACTGTCGATCAGAAGCGTTTGTAAAGTTTAGCCACCTCTTAGAAGTTAAATACTTTTTAATAGCCTTGTGTATGCAATAGTACTTATACCTAGGTCCCAGGATTTAACAAAAGACGACAATCAATCAAATTCTAGAGTTTTACGTACCAACACAAAATTATGATTCTAAGGACTCCGGAATAACTTTTGTCCCCCTGGGCTTCATTAATAACGTGCCCCTAAATCTAAGTGCACGAGCGGTTTCGCATTTTGCCCCCATCGATATGCAGTCGCCGAAGGTAGGATCCAACCTACGACCGCGAACTCATCGCAGCGCAAGGACATAACCATGAGGATAGTGCGGCGAGTATCCTAGGATCTTGTTTTTTCCCTCCGAATGCAGTCTTTCACCGAAGCGGTTGAGACCAGCTGGCAGAGGCGCATCGTTGAGCATCATAAGATGGGCAGTGGCAGAAAAGGCTAGCTAGCGTTTCTTCATACCTGCAAAAAAAGAATGCACACAGCGCTGATGGCCATTCTTATTCAATATGAGGATATACAAGAAGTTAACAATGTATCGCAAGGTCCATTTAGAACGCCTCGCAATTCGGTGTATTTTTTTCGTACGGTGTCGCTGCAAGCAGGGGAGTGAAGGTGCCGAACAAAAACTTCGCACCAGGCCTACTTTATTCCATCTGAATGAAAACTTACTTGGAAAGGAGAGGCAGCTTACGTGACTTTTAATAAATAATTCTGCGGAATCGCATAAATCCAAGAACACTTTTTGTGTGCGTATAAGCTTTTACAGCGTAGCTCTATATGGCTAGGTTCTGGGAAAAAATTTCGTGCGTCTATCGAGTCGTGTAATCGAGAATTTCTCCCCTTACGTGGGCCGATCCCGAATATAGTGCAATACCGGGCCGACCCACGGCGGAGGTGAAGCAGGCTTTAAGCACTCCGCCAACTTGCAAAAATAAGTTTAATATCTTAGGTACAAACACAACCCGCGTCAGATATTAAGCCGATAAGTGATGCTACACTTTGACCCGCGTCAGCCATGTCTACGTTCGTACCGCCGCGCCCTCTCTTTGTCGGCATTCCAAGCGCTTGCGTGTCTCCTTTCCATTCCTTCCGCTCTCCCGCTGTGGCGGTACCGTAAGCGTGCTGCCCGCCAAGACCGCGAGGCGGAAATACGAACCGTCCATGTGGCCCCGATCCCGCAAGCTTGGAACGTTTCACCCGAGCACCGGCCACATTTTAGAGGAAATTTTGGAGGAACCAATTTGTAAGGCCTGTGTTGTGTGTAACCGCTTGTGGTATTCGAGTGACCTCACAACAATTACTGCACTGCGTGACGTCGACCAACGCACGATCGCCTTGGCTACGGTGAAGCAGTCTGTGCCCT
The DNA here is from genome assembly GCF_050947875.1 of Dermacentor variabilis. Taxonomy (NCBI): domain Eukaryota; kingdom Metazoa; phylum Arthropoda; class Arachnida; order Ixodida; family Ixodidae; genus Dermacentor; species Dermacentor variabilis. The sequence goes on from NC_134574.1 coordinate 76,853,518, forward strand.
CGGAGTGTGGTGAGGTGCGTGTCTGTTCTACGTGCCAAAAAAATGTGTCGTGCCACATCTTACACAAATACAAGGGCATGTGTACCCCCCCAGTGCCTCGTCATCTCCCGAGGTTCAAGATCGTGGAGGAGCGACTAGTCGCGCCTTGCCCTCCATTGATGTGCATACGGCGTTTGACGCACGGCAATGGACAGTTCGCCATTAAGGGGCCCGCATACACAGCTTCGCTCGTAATCCATCTTCACAGAGTTGAATGACACTGAATTTTTTTTTATGTTAATTAGACGAGTGTTGCCATTTTACGCTTTCCCATTGACTGTCCATGCGATCAACGTCGCTGTCAAAATACTGGTTCTGGTTTGCCAGCTATTCGGTTAGGGTTTGCGCTTATAAAGCCTACTAGCCATAATATTTTTGGTATAAAAGGCTGCTCAGCATGTTTTTAGCCTCACGACGCCTCTGAAGCAACGGAAGCAATATAGATGAGCTGAATTGCTATTGCCGTACAGCGTACGGCAAGTACAGAAAGCTTGTGTGATGGGTGTGTGGCGATATGTATGTTTTGAAGCACGTGTATTGGTTGAAACAATGTTATTAGGCAGTTTTTCTTCCGAGTATGCAACGCGCGTTAGTGTGCTTGAGCGTAAGAGCGTTCACTCTCTTTCTATTTTACTTTAGTAAGTGGTTTTTTTATACCCTGCTTTTACTTTCTTGTTTGATATAAGACCTTTACGCTTTTCATAGAACATATGCGGCAAAATAAAAAAAAAGAAGTAATACGCAACTTTGTAATCCATACGGGATTCGTAAAGCATTCAGAGTATTTGCATCACGCAATATCCAATGCTTGGTTTGGCTGTTAAAGCAAAACCCGTATCAACCTGTTCAGCTTGGAGCACACTGTTTCAGAAATATCGCAAATGCTCCAGGAATGTCAGCAGTCAAACTCGATACTGCGAAGCTTCATAACAGCATAGGCTTATCTCCGCTGGCATGTTTGATTCGTCATTTTGTGTAGGCAAAAAAAGAAAGAGAGAGAGAATATCCAAGGACTCAATTTACTCTTTCATTCCATTAACTCGACGACTGCGAACCGCAGTTATGAGCCCCAAACTCAATTATTTGTGCACAGAATTTTACGCGATCACTATGTTTTAGCTATATGTAAACGAAATATTTTCGTCATACCGTCTTTGTGTTGTCCGTGTCGTCGTGCCTTTGAGTGATTTGCTTAGTTTGTTCTTTTTTTATGTCGTATGTCTACGTCTAAACTTGACGAACAAAAGAATGAATGAATGCGGGTACCAACGAACAAAATGAAGAAAAAAATGAGCTGAAACTAAATTAATGAAAAAATGAACCGATTTTCGAATAAATAAAGGAACGATGGAACAAACGAGCGAGTGAATGAATGAAAGAACGAACTAACGAACAAAACAGCCAATGAATCAATGAACGTAGCAAGGACGTAAGGTAGGAAAGAACAAGATTCGCAATGGCAAAACAGCGCGAAAGACACATTAAAAGCAGACGTAGAACTCACACAGCAGCAACCTTATATGTGCTACGTCTTGCATTCGTCCATGCCTTACGCGCTGATTTACCATTCTTAACGTCACACCAATTAGACCAAACTTCTTTGAGTCTAACTCAAAACTATCGTATCGCAGTCCGAGGGTAGAAATGTAAAAACTCATCTTCACTACTAATTGGGATTATGTCGAAGACGTACAAAGAAAAGATATTTCATTTAGTACGAGCCGCAAAAGAAAGCGACGACAAATCCTACTTTCTTTTTCGTTCGTTTATTGCGCGGCTTTTTTTTATCATTCATATGTTAAGATTACTGAATGCTATGGAAACGAATCCGTCTCTCTCTCAACTTATGCACTTTTATAGCATTGCGACGTTTGACTTTGCGCTGCTATAAATCTGGGGCCGCAACGGATGGCGTGTATTCTTTCAGAAGGAAAAGTAAATGAGCTCTGTGGCTATACGATCACGCTTCTCGGAACACTGGCTTCGAGCTCCCTTTTGACGAAACACTGGGCCAGAAATGCCCTGGTAAAAGCAGAAATGGCACCTGAAAAAAACAGAAAAAAAAATGAAGCAAGCGTGCTTGATCGTGAATGCGAACAGCGTTCCACGGGGTGGGCGTTCTGTCCATGTGGCCCGATCGAACACGGGCGTCTTCGTTACAACACACGGCATCCATTTACGGATCATTTCCGAATGTCTCCGCTTGGCATGACATTGTCAGCAGTGAGCGCAGAATAAGAAGTAAAAAAAAGGGCGATGTGAAAGGAAGAGCCTTGACTCTGAAACGTAACCATTATTCATATTTATTACCAGCGACGCTGCGCGGCAGCTACGGGAGCTTTGCTCAGCAAAATATTGCAGATACCTGCTGACGACTGGAAGGAACCAAGCTTTGGCCTTTGACTTCGAATACAGGCGAGGAGTCGCAAACTGAGTAGTACCTCCGCTACGGGACCACGCGTTTGTGTCAGGGACGTCATGTTGCTTCGAATGGAACATCAAAAACAGAAACACTAAAGTCCATATTGAATGACTGCGTAGAGCCCGACTTTAATTTGGCTTACAAGGGTAGTGCTTTTGGCTAGTTGGTTTTTCATAAGTTGAGCGGTGCAGCGCTAAGCAGAATAGAGGCCCACGGGAAGGACAGGGACGAGCGCTTGCTGCCAACAGAAATTTTGTTCTTCGACACACGAGTTGATGCAGAAAAAGAGCAGAAGCCAAAATGCGACATAAAACAGAGGTACCATCATCGCCCACTGTTGGCGCCGACGTTGTCTATAAACGCCAACTCCCTGTCCGATGAGGCCAGGGATGGCTTACTTATGCATGGGCTGCATTCACGTGCCATGCTAGTTGCTTCGTCAATGATGCGTGAGCGTGAGCAGTCGTCCATGCGAGTAAAAACTACTTTACTCGAAGGGCGCAGACGCATGCGCTACAATGTAGGCCTAATAAACCCTCCCTTCCGTTCCTGCTGTTGGCATACTTTCGCAGGAGATCGTTTAAACACCTGCTAGTCTGGTCAGCGTATCATGGACCGCAGCTCAAGAAAATTTTTCGCACGAGCACCCGCGCACGTTCGACGCATCTGTTACGGTGCTTCACTTCAGACTGGGCTTTCTTTGTTTCTCGATAGGGATGCTTCCCCTTGACAGTGAACAAAGCTTCAAAAGGCAGAAAATCGGTGAGCGCATTGGTGTGCGTGTAGTTTTCGCCTGGACACAAATAATACTTTATTACGGCTACGCCTAACCTGTCGTCTGCCTCCTACCAATGCCGGCGTATAGTAGCTATCGCACTCAGCTACACTTTTTCCAACAGGCTTTCAGTGAACAACTATATCCTCACTGCTGATCGAAAAATTCTGATAAAAGATATTCGACGGCGTTTTCCGCGTTACCACTTGATGATTGAGGGAAAACACAGGCAAGGCGGGAGACAAAAATTCAAGACGATGAGCAAAACCTGAGCAAGGTAAAAGCGGGGGCCATCGTTTCGACAAGTGGACTTATCATTTTCAAGGAGACATATGGCTTTCCTCGGCACGTTTATACAGGCAAGGTTCTATTCGCTATGGTAAATTTCAAGCAGTACTTAGTTATTTTTCATTGGATTGCTTCGCATTTCGTTTCTTACTTTTCTTTCCTCCCTTACTTTTTCCTGTCATTTATATATTATTTCCATTTGTATAGCTTTTCCTTTTTCACGAGCATCATTTTCTGCCGCTTCTTTCATTCTCTCTTGCAAAGAGACGATAGTTAACTGACAGCAAAGCAGATAATCCCCCTCCCCCTCCCCCCACTCGTCGTCCAGGTACCTTCCACGAAAAAAGGATTCTACAGTGACACTTCAACCGGCTACCACGGCGCTCCATCCACTGACGTTGAATAGACCACCTTTCTTTTCCATTCTACTACCCTCGCCGCTAGCACACCCTCGGTCGCTGCCTCGCCCTCCTGGCTTACCCCCTCTTCCCTTTCGGAGAACCCTACATACATATACCGTGCCGAGGGAAAGCATATGTTGCCTTGAAAAACACAAGTCTGCTTGTCGAAACGTTGGCTCCCGCTTTTACCTTGTTCTCGTTTTGCTCGCTTCATCATTGGACACTCTGACCGGTAAGCTTACCATGGCCGAAAAAAAAGAAGGAAGATTGGCTGTCAGTCGCTCTAAAGCATTGATTTACATTTAACTTGAAGATGCGATGCTCATGATTACTCTTTTCGGACGCTCATGATCATAAAATGGTGCCCTGTATTCACAGGAGAAATAAGAGCTGTACGACACGTGCAACTTGTAAACTTGCGATGCCGACTTTATTGCGAGGGCGTTGACTTGCGAATGTTTTGCTAATTTCTTTCTTTTTTTACTGACTACGTGTTGCCTGCATTTTCAAAGAAAACAAAAACATACCTCTGTCAGAATTCGTCTCGCGATGACTGTCCACGGCAATGCCATTAGCATTCGCGCAACGTAGCCACACGCTATATTTCTGAGGTCACGTTTATTTAATACCTGTAGCGGTGGTTCTGATACTTCCATTTCTTCAGGTGTATCCGATACACTCCTGTATTCGAACTTAATGCTTTTCGTCATTTTTTTTTATACGTACGTATTTGTACCATGTTCAGATCACTTTGAATTTCGCAACAGTAATTATCGGCGCTTATATCTGTATGCAATATTTAATCGTGGGTAAAAAAAAATTACCGACGATTACGTTACTTCCTAATGCGAAATTTGAGCGCAGCAAATAAGCTGTTTCACCTTTTCGATAGATTGAGGCAAAGAAATCGAGCAACACATGTATGCGCTATCACAGAATTTTTTTTTATATTTCCCGTACTCCTGGATCATCTCGACGGCGGCGACGGTAAGCTTCTGCTTCGGCGGCACGCACCTCTGGATTCTGACGGCGACGGCGCTGGGCCTCTGCTCTGGCAGCTCGTTTAGCAGCAGCAGCAGCAGCAGCAGACGGAGGACTTCCATCGGTCGTCTCGCTCAAGGCTCAGAAAGAAATGGCAGATAATTTCGCAGTGGCGAACGGCACCGGCAATTTCGGCTCGGGCGGTGCACATATACAGATCCGCCGCCACCGATCTGGCTCTCTGATTGCCACCGCACAGGGCGAACGGCAGCGGCAATTTCGGCTCGGGCGGTGCACATATACAGATCCGCCGCCACCGATCTGGCTCTCTGATTGCCACCGCACAGGGCGAACGGCAGCGGCAATTTCGGCTCGGGCGGTGCACATACACAGATCCGCCGCCACCGATCTGGCTCTCTGATTGCCACCGCACAGGGCGAACGGCAGCGGCAATTTCGGCTCGGGCGGTGCACATATACAGATCCGCCGCCACCGATCTGGCTCTCTGATTGCCACCGCACAGGGCGAACGGCAGCGGCAATTTCGGCTCGGGCGGTGCACATACACAGATCCGCCGCCACCGATCTGGCTCTCTGATTGCCACCGCACAGGGGTTGCATTGGAGGAGGAGCGAAGAAAGGAATTAAGTTCGAGCCGGCGCTTTGACAACCGGAGACTCGCAGGAAGAGGGGGGAGGGGGGCGGCGTGTACACCCAGCGGCAAACGATGGGGGCAGAAGCGCGCGCAGCAAGCGGACAACACGATAAAGGGAGGAGGGAAGAGATAGCAGCGACTGACTGATGCCGCTGACGCCGATAGTGAGTCAACCCCAGCTGCGGAGTTGGTTTCAGGGACAACGCCGCCGATGCCGACACAAACAATATGATACCCTCGCTTCCGCAGCGCTAAGAACCAGGTCTAGCCGTGGGAAAGTGGTCACGTATTCGTCGACGTGCCGGGGCCTACGTGAAATAACCGGCGCGTCGGCAACTGAAGAGCACCCTATCCGCCACACAAGAACAGGGGGGGGGGGACCCCTTCCTCCTCTTTCTGCATGGCGGCGACGGTGTTCTATGCAGTCACGTTATCTTGACTCTCTAGCGGCGTCAGCGGCATCCAGCGGTATCAGTCGGTCGCTGCTAGCGCTGGGGGGATGAAAGGGGGGGCGGAGCTGGTTACGAGGCCGACGACAACGCCGACGACGACGCGAAACCCAGGAACGGACGCCAAAGAGCTGCGCTCTAAAAATCTTCATTAAGGAGCTATATTTTGCTTGATATCTTTGATATCACATAAGAACAGGAAAAGCCCTTAAATCGATAACTGTGTTACTACCGATGTCACGTCCGAGATACCGAATCGACCTCGTCGTGTAGCAACACACTCACGCTTGGCATGCAAGCATTCGGCGATGAACATGCATACTTGAGGTATACGATGATATTCCGTGCACTAATTGACGAGTCGCAGCACCGAACATGTGAAGTCTATCGGCTGCGTTACACAGGACAGTTCCTTCCTAAATCCGTGCTGAAAGCAATCAACGAATAGAAAGGGTGTCGATGTGCTGGGTTATTAAAGTATATAAGGTATCCTTCAAAACCTAACAGGATGCATATACAGTATAGTTAAGGAAATGGGATGGTCATTAGTGACAACCTGTCAAATGGCCACATTTACGAGCGGAAATCAGTCAGCCCTTGCGTATTTAGCCAGCCATCCAGTCAACCAGAGCCAGGCAGAGCCAGCCAGCCAGCCTCAATCACCCGAAAGCTTTACAGAAAGGAGGGCGAGGACACATGTGTGTTAAGAGACGGCAAGACGACAACGCAAGACGACAAACCTGTGCATTTAGCCATGCTTCCATATGAACTCGGCCATTTTTCCCTCCTGGTCTGTAAATGATAATCGGGCAGTACGTATTCCATGCGACGGCGTGGATTCAAAGGAATCGGGCCGGTTAATTGAGTTAGACATAGCTCGCGCGCACTAATTACTGCATCTACAGACGTGTAATGTATTACAAAAGAAAAACTTGAGCGGATTTAAGGAGGTTTTGCAGGCAAGCTGCTTTAGGAGTAAGCGCGAACAATGCCTGAAGCATGCGCCTAATTGCTACAACTTGTGTTCTGATTATGGGAATTCGCCAAAATCTGCTAGTTATTTTTTCCGCGGGAAAGTGGTGCTGCGCCGCATTCTATACATTGCTCAGTGTAGTGCGAAATTTGCCCCAATAAATACTGGTAGCGTTAGACTACATATATCCGTATGATAGCCGTAAAGTAGTTTGCTACCTATGCGCACAATACTGTGTTGCTGGCAAACAAAAATAAACGTCTACTGTGTGTGTATATATATATATATATATATATATATATATATATATATATATATATATATATATATATATATATTGTATACGTAGGTGAGTATTTCCTCCACCCATCCGTGAAAGTTTTTACGCCTCGTAGTCGTAAAATGTAAAAGATATGTTTCGAAGCTCCTTGAAAAGCCCATCAACTACATGGACTTGACACCAAGGGCGCAAAGCTGTACTTTACGGCCTGGCCGGATATTGAAGGAATCGTTCGCGGCAGCAAGGCAGCGGGCAAAGCAAACAGGTACCATCACGTCGCAACTGGCGCTCTTGACCCAAGAGTTCGGCGCGTGTATACTGTTGTCTCAAGGGCACTACAATACACGCTGACCACGTTCCCTGTGGCATACCTCAGCTATCTTTCTGCGCTTTATGAGATTACAATGCACTGAGCAGCGCTCACCTTTTGCCTTCTGTAGACCGATAGTTTGACACACACACGCACGCACTACAGCAGAAATAAAGACAAGTTTCTTCAACGCTCTCAGCTCAACGACTCACATAGTCCAGAACAGCCCGAGCTAGCCCGTACGCTCAGTCTTGCTTGCAGCCGAGCACGTAGCACCGTAACAGTTGCGGTCGCAGGCTGCGTCTCACGCACGTACTAGAAGTCGATCACTGGGCGAGGCGCACGCAAAGCGATCGTCGCCGCGCACGTAGACGCTTGCGTGGGCCCCTTACGCCGTGGTCCTCCTCCTACTTTGCCACGACGTGTGACAACGGTTTAGATTGGCTCACGTGCGCGACCCGGACACTCTTCCGACAGCGCTGCTTTCGTGGCCTTTTCCTCGGCATCGTTTCGGGCAGGTGCCGTTGATCTTGCGCTGCCGAGAAGATGGCGCTGTAGCCACGAGAGAGGAGGGCCACTCAGCTTGACATGCGAACCGCCATAGAATAAATGTGTGCGTTAAGTGTTAGCGCTGTATTGTTCGTACATTTAATGCGTTGGCATTGTTTGGGTACGTCACGCACTTTCCGGGATCTATCTATCTATCTATCTATCTATCTATCTATCTATCTATCTATCTATCTATCTATCTATCTATCTATCTATCTATCTATCTATCTATCTATCTATCTATCTATCTATCTATCTATCTATCTATCTATCTATCTAAGCGCATCGGGATGCTGTGCTCAGAGAAAGCGTTCGAAATCAAGTGTCGGACCGGGTTGTTGGGACACTGAGTATGTGGAAATGTGTAAATACGTGTCGCTCTTCAGCGAACCTCTTTCACGCCGACATAGGTCAGTGTAGATGCGGGACTGGGTAGGGCACCGCTGTTCGAAGAGACTCTTTCACGCCAACTTGGGGTACTGCGCATGTGCTACTCGGTCTGTACTGTTCTTCAATGAAGAGCTTTGAAGCCGACTTGGGTCACACGGAATGTGCCAGTCGGTTTCACGCCAACTTGGGGTACTGCGCATGTGCTACTCGGTCTGTACTGTTCTTCAATGAAGAGCTTTGAAGCCGACTTGGGTCACACGGAATGTGCCAGTCGGTGTGTTCCTATCTTCAATGAACGTCTTTGAGGCCAATTTGTGAAACCAGGTATGTGCCACTGGCAATGTGCCACGCTACAGTGACGAAAAAGATACCAAGATACTCAGGCGGCACTAGATGGCGCCGAGTGTACTTAGTCGAGTCACGCTGTGGTACACACCTCATACATGACTTTTTTCGGCGGTGGCAATTCATCGTGGCATTACATTGATTCGAAACTAATGCATTACCCTCGACAGTCATCGTGGGGTGGGTTCTGCCACATTTCTTGATGTAGAGTTTTAATGCCTAGGTTTATATGGCGAGTTCGTTGAAAATTTTTTTGGAGATAGCTTGTACTTACTTCGAGAAAGTTTGTAGAGACATGTTGCTCAAGCAGGCGAAGTCAGTTACAGCAATACTACTGGAAGTGATGCTTAGAATGACCTAAACGGGAGCAAATTGATAGGGATTCGTGTTAGAGAAACACACGTGCGCAAGCACAGACGGAAGTACGTACGAAGAGGACAACAAAACCTTTTCAATTACTGTGCGACCTTTCACCTCACAGTCAGCAAGTTTGTCGTCCTTTTCATTACAGTTTGTTCCCAATGTTCTCCACTCATTGGAGAAGTCACTATGATTTAAGAACAATGTGTTACTTCCCAGTGTCTGCGCTAAGTTGGCAGCTGCTTGTGTGCACTGTGTCTAACGGCACATAGTCATTAACAAACTTCGCATGTATGCCACAAAAGGCATGTGCTCAGGGCGAGCTTTAAACAATACGTCGCGTAACTACTTTGAAAAGGTAATCCCTAAAGTAAACTACTGTTTCCGTCCTCCTTTGTGAAGACAGCCATGAAACCCAAAGGATAAAAAGCATACCGTATTGTCTATGTCCTCCTCACTGAAGGTACCTAAAAACCTGTGCAACAACGAAGCAATAACCAAAACCTGGGAATGGGCCTCCAAAGTAAGCTGGAATTAGAGCCCATCCTATTATTTATTTACTTGTGGCATAAATGAGGCAGGTTACTCATTCATTGGGGTCAGGCTGTTGTTAGCGGGTTCGTGTCTTCCAATGACAAGGGGGACCACTCACTTTGCTTCGCCCATCCTGAGATGAATTAGGAACATTTGGTCAAGAAAAAGAAAAAAAATATTACAGGGAGGTGGAAGCCTGAAGTGATTAACAGTGGTCGAACTTTTGAAAGAGAACTTGTCTTTGTCAGAGCAGCGACTGTCCCGATGAATACAAGTCCCCTTGTCGAAGAGTAGGTTTCCTCGATATTTCTTCTTCGACACAGGTCCATTCAAAAATAAACCTTAGTTTTTTTAATTTTTGCATAGTTGCTTATTATACTTGTATAATTACTGTGATGCAGAACATAATATTGAATTTTATGGCACATTTACTTTGGCTGATTGAACAAGTTGATGAAGCCCTGCAAATGGCAGCTCTTTTATGTGTGCTTCTTTGCTTTCGTCGCGACAGCATGTCCTTGGCAGATTTTTTGCGGGTACGGCTGTGTTCTTGAGCCGCCTCCTTTGTTGTGGCATGTCTGAAAATTTTTAACTTTGTCTCGGCGTGGCCTCTACTGTGCAATATGCGTTAACTTCGCAAACAAACAATCAGAAGAGCTTCGTGAAGCATTTGGAACGGCCGGCACGAGTACCACAAGAAATGTGACAGACTTAAAGCATCAGGCAAGGTATAGGTTTGGAGAACTCTGAGCAACATTAGGTTTTGACTGTCAAGTGCCGCAGTAGCCACAACCAAAACCACTGAAATATGATTGAAACAGCTGAAATTCACATGCGAGACTCGCACGAAGCGACTGCTCCTTTCCGCATAATTCTTTAAGAGTGCCTTACGGCATACAAAGAGCACCCAGAAGAGGAAAACGAATGCACTTCCTTGCGCACATCTCTGCAGCAAGAGTGCATATAGGGAAATAATTCTGTTGGTGAGCGCCAACTAATTTACAATAATTAATCGGGTGTCAACAGTGTCTAGGCCGCAAAGAAGGCGCACATAGTTGGTGCTACCCAGGAGTTTATTGCTGGCGCGTGCGTGCTGTGCTTAAACAGAACGATTTAGCGGTGTTACGTAGGAACAGCGGCAGCTGCCATCTTGGCATAAAGGGACATTAAGGCAAATAATAAGTCAAGCTAACGTGATACATTAATGTTCGAGAACGTCTATGGCGTCAATATTATCGCGAACGGAGCTTCAGTAACAGACAAAAAGAGGTAATTGCAGGACAAGAATAGAGATTTCCCCCGGGACATTCAAGTGCAAGCCTGATGACGAAGGCATCCCTCCTTGTAATTCTATTACTGGTATACTCAACCACGCGTAATGAAATTATCATTGTATTGCCTTATACGACGAAAGAAAACGCTACTCGTCCAGTTCTATTTTATTTTTAGAAAAAGAGAACTCATTGACGTCACCTACGCGGGCGGCAGAAAGGTTTTGTTCTCCCCACTCTGCGCCGCCCGCGCTTTCGCGTTTCAGTAGTTTCGCTATCACGTAGTGCTGCGCTGGCTTCGCTGGCTCGCGAAACAAGCACAAGCTGCAGGTAGCGGAGAATGTCACGTACGCGTGATGTCGCGGGATTCCCGTACGGTCCGCGCCACTTGACCGAGGGCAGTTGCAGCGGTCAATGCGACGCTCTTTCCTGGCTCGGTTTCTCCATGGCGAGCGCTTGCATTACGCGCACAAAAACGCAGCGCCGTCTGTCGGGCGCCCTTTTACTATAGTATTGCTCGCTGACGGCAGTAAGCGGCGGTGATGGCGTGTGAAGCTTTACCACTCCCCGCTCAGGGGCGGGCGATTTCAATTGCGCCGAAGGTATGCGGACCCTTCAGACGCAGTTTTCTCGTAAACTAAGTACTTCCTCCACACGAAACAAACGCTGCGAGGTCTCTGGAATTGTATTTTAACAGTGTACGTCGACTTAACATTTGTCTCTTGTGTCACTTTAAGTACCGCACAGAAGGCGCGGTGCACCGCATGTATCTGTTATGAAAGCCCCCGTCCACACAAAGATTGAATTCCGTAGAGACATTTGCGTAACAAACTAAATTACCAAGCGGGCTGTCACTTGAAACTACGCGTTGTAACACGCGCACGCGGCCGACAACCTAAACTCAAACTTCTTGAAATTTGCCACTGCGCTTTACGTCAAATGCTGTGCAAGTAAAAGGTTCGCATTCTCTTCACACTTCAAGGACAAACAAATTCTCCCACGCAAAAAAAAAAGAAAGAAGCTGTCTCGATCACATTGTCAGGAACACACAACCATATGGTCACCGTCACAGCTTTGCCGATACGTAGATTTGCGATACACGGTGTCTCTGCAGCGCCGATCTCGTGTTTCAGGGGAAAACTTGCGAAGCGAAGCGGTCTTTTCTTTCCATCCGACTGACGAACATTTCAGAACGCAGCAAAACTGATTGGGCCTACGAAGTTTCTCAGGTAGCGGCTCCATCGTTCAACCGCCACAACCGGTCGTAGTAGACGGCGGACACGGGCCGATCGTCGACTCCGACCTTCCTACGGGGTGTCCTGCGCCTGCCGCCAGGTGTCGCGTGAGTTGCTGGAGTCGCTAATATGAGGCACGCTAAGTGAGCGGCTACCTCGGGGCTCTTTTGGGTAATATCGCGGCAGCCTTCTGGTTCATGGTACTGCACTGGCGCGACAGTTAGGAGACGCAGTTTCCTTCCGAAAATGATTAATTTCCCGCGGTGCTCTCCCAAGTGTTTGCACTGTAAGCCGAAAGTCAACTGCCGATCTAACCCCTTGCTGGCTTCCATCGTCCGAGGGGCGACGTTGAAGTTGGTTTCCCTGCCAATCGCCGTACCGGATCCAGCTTGCGAGGGTTACTTCGACGACACTTTTGAGGCACCGGTATCCGTGCTTCGTTGTGTGTAAGCTCATTAGAATTGCAAATGGGGCAAGCTGGTTACGATTGATAACTGAAAGAAGACCACGGACACGTGCTGCTGTCATATGTTCTATTTGCTTGTACCTGTTCTACGTGGCGCCGTTGTAGTTTGCATGCAAGCTGTTCTACCGAGTAGCTCAGCCGATATTACATGTGCGTCAATTGTCTTCGATTGGCTCTAGCCGAGGCGCGTCGCCAGAGGAGCAGGGGTAATCACACTAGGCATGTGCCTCCCCCTGGAATTGTTGCCCCCCCTTTCCGAAACAAATTTCAGGCCACGCCACTACTCTAACCGAAGCGAAGCAGAGTAGTGTGGTCAGAACTCACTGCCAGCTTCAGTAAGTTTCCCGGCTTCACCCTCAGATCAAACTACGTACGCCGTTTTATGGACTATATAACGTTATTTGCAGGCTTTAAAGCTGCAAAGTGTTTTTTAATATTATTATTATATGTTACTCAGGAGATGTTGTCGCCTTTAGCTGGCGCCGGCTACTCCTTTTCACTTAGATATATGAAACAGAAATAAACTTAGGCGCATTAAAACTAAAGTCAACTCCAAATCACGATTACACGAAGTCCAGTCACATAAGTATGCCTCACTAAAACTGAAAGTAAACTCACAAACGCACCAGCACAAAGTCCAGTCACATAGGTGCACTAAAGTAAACAAAAAGTCCGGTCACATACGTACACCAAAATCAGGGCACGTAAGAAAGCACGGATTAGATTCAAATCAAGGTACGCGAATCCAGGCATTGAATTTTCGCAAAGTGCTTGTGTGCTTCAATTTCAAACGTCGAAACTCGTGTTGAGGGCTAGGGTACCTTAAGCTTGCTATATAACTGTAACAGAATTGTTTGAGTATTCGGATTACCTCCTAAATGCCAGGAACTCCCAAAGTCGCAAGCTTCACATTAACGCCCCTCAGAAGTTCCTCACGCTATTATTCTTATCGCGCCATTGAAAGTTCCCAGTCACATAAGCTGGCTATCGGTGTACAAGCGGCATTATAGTAAATTATTCCTCAATTTTTTGTACATTTATCCTTTGATGTTGCGGAAAGCATCGGTTATGATTTCTTTACGCCATTTTTAAGTCTTCGTTTATATCGGTGCTTGCGTTTTCGTCTTTGACGGTGATCCCATTCTTATAGGCTGTCTTATCAACCATCATTGTGCACGTTTGGCTACCGCGAAAGTTTTGGATGCGCGCATTTTAGAGCACAATTTTTCTTATCGGTGTAAGGCGGCGAGTAAGAAGTAAAGCGGAGTACGGAAAGGAAGGGAACAGAGGAGTTTCGAAGAAAAGAATCCTTAATGCGGTGGCAGCACCTCCTTTGTGATAAAGAAAAGGCTTCCTGGTCTCGCCGCCAAAACTGAGGAGGGGGATAGAAACCGAGAAGGAGCGTCATCCCTAAAAGTTCGTAGCTGATGTTTTCGCATTTTCTGCGGCTTACTTTATCTCTCGGCGCTACGCGTGAGCGAGCGCGATGAAAGGTTCATCGAAAACCTGTTCTCGCCTTGCAGGAAAAGGCGCGCTAGTATGCCCAAGTACACTATTATCGCCTGTAAAAAATCTGTCCTTTTCTTCTCCTTTTCCTTTTTTTTTGGGGGATATGCCTGCCTCTCCCCCCATACCACGCCCACCTTCTGATATCCTCTATTCTGCACGTCATTAGGCACAGAATTGCGACCCAGATTTTTACGGGGCCCGATAACCCAATGCTCTTCGCAAAATGAGATGCCATTCAGGTCGAATACCTAAATTAGACTTCCAGCGACATACAGAAATACACATTGTGAAGGTTAGCCTTGATTGGTAAATTACGCTTGCGGGACACACTTGCATCGGCGGCTCTGTGGAATCCTGCTGCGTGAATTCCTGCACAACTGCGAAAGTTCGAGGGCTCGATGGCTGCGTAAAAGACTAGACGAGCTATTGTGACATCATACTGAAACTATTTCCAGAGGTAAGAATGGGGGGGGGAAAAGGAAACAGAAGAGAAATTAAGACGTTTTGCTCGAGGAGAATAAATTCAAATGAAATTAAATTCACTAGGTGGTTGAAATTCACACACTAGGTGCTGGCTACAAAGTGACCAAAAATTAGCAGTGGCGACCTTCTTCTTGAGGTGCGCGACACTCAACAGCATGGCAAACTCCAACATCTCCTAGCATTCTGTAATGTGAAAATCACCATTACCTCCACCGATGACTGAACACGTGCAAAGGAGTCATCTCTGATGAAGATCTATTAAGCCTAAGCGAGGAAGAGCTCCTGGAGGGCTGGAAAGAACACAATGTGATTCAGGTGCAAAGGATAAAGATCAAGCGAGACAACCAAGATATTCGAACTAAGCATCTAATCCTTACCTTTGCATCGAGCGTGCTACCAGAAACCCTAGAAACGGGATATATCAAAATCAGAGTCAGGCCCTACATCCCGAACCCCCGAAGATGCTTCAAGTGCCAGATATATGGCCATGGTTCGCAAAGCTGCCGTGGCCTGCCGTGCACTTACCTGTGCAAAGTGTGGCGAACACGAACACGAATCCAACAACTGTAATGGCACACTCCACTGTCCCAAGTGTCAAGGTGGACACGCAGCATACTCTCGAACCTGCCCCACATGGAAAAAAGAAAAAGAGATAATCACAATGAAAATCAAAGAAAACATCTCATTTCAATAAGCGCGGTAAGGTGGTTCATTTTTCCATACCTCAGGGTATGCTGGTGCGGCGCGCAAGGGGCCGACGTCGCAGCAGACTCTGGCTCTGGCCCAGCCCACAACGAGTATGGTTGCGGCCTTGCCACCAGCCCCCCTGCGTCAGCAGCCAGCGCAGCTGCGCCGTCCCTGTAGGAGGGCCCATCGACCTCTGGGTTGGTGGCCTCCAAGGCCCTGCTTTTCGAGGCAAGGCCTAAGGTGAAAACACCCCGCTCGTGTGAGCGGAAGTCCAGCGGCTCCCAAGAGTCGATGGACACAACCCCGAGCCAGAAGGCGCATCTAGCGCCTTGGGAGCGGCGCGAGTCTCGCGACCGCTCCAAAAAAGACAAAACCCGTACCATAATCACGGGGCCTGAAAAGGCTCCGTAAGTCAATTCTCTGAATTGACTATTCTTGACACAGCATAAAATCACGAACAATATGGCTACACAAACAATACACTGGAACGTTAGAGGTCTTATCCACAACCTCGATGACATTAAAGAACTCTTACACAAACATAACCCAAAAGTGCTGTGTGTTCAGGAGACACATCTTAAATGTACACAAACAAACTTCTTCGTCAGTACACCATATACTGTAATGACCGCAACGAGGCGAATACCTCGTCTGGCGGTGTAGCAATGGTTGTGGACAAGTCCGTAGCTTGTCACCTTGTCGCCCTTCAGACGCCCCTTGAGGCAGTGTGAATTCGAGCAATCCTTATTAATAAATTGATCACGGTATGTTGCTTATACATACCCCGTAATTATCACCTCAGAAAAAGCGATTTTTATAATCTAATTGATCAGCTGCCGGACCCCTCATACTCGTAGGCGATTTTAATGCTCACAACACCATGTGGGGAGTCTCGCGATGTGACGCGAGAGGCCGTTTCATTGAAAATTTTCTTATGAACTCCGGTGCATGCCCCTTGAACAAGAAGGAGCCAACGCGCTATAATATCCATCATAATTCATACTCATCAATAGACCTGTCGATTAGCTCCGCAGCAATTTTCCCGGACTTGCAATGGCATGTAATCAAAAATCCCTATGGAAGTGACCACTTCCCTGTAATGTTAAATTCAATAGGTCAACACGAATGCCCCCCACATACCCCCCGGTGGAAACTAGCCTCTGCCGAATGGGATAATTTTAAAGAATCAACTTATTTATCACGAGATTTTATCACTGATTTTAACACAGACGAAGCAGTAGCATATTTTACTTGTTTTATACACGACGCAGCTGAAAAGCTTATTCCCCAAACACAAGGTATCTCGTGTAAAAGACGGGTATCCTGGTGGAATGAGCAGTGCAAACTGGCGCGAAAGACACAAAACAAAGCGTGGGATTTGCTGCGTCGCTCCCCGACTGCAGAAAACCTCATTGAATTTAAACTGGCCAAATCGCAAGGAAGGCGCACCGCGAGACAGGCAAGGAGGGCTAGCTGGGAGAGGTTTCTCTCGGGCATCACATCCTACACTCAAGAATCTAAAGTTTGGAATGGTGTACGAAAGCTAAAGGGGCAGCACATCCACCCATTGCCCCTAGTTGACCCCCAAGGAACTACCTTGAAAGACCAGGCCAACGCTTTGGGCGAACACTTCGAGCATGTATCAAGTCCCACACACTACTACACAAGATCATTCCTGAAGTATAAACAAATAGCTGAACATAAGACACTTGATCGTAAATGCCGTCCGGATGAACCATATAACCGTCCTTTTAATATATCCGAGCTTAAAGCTGCATTGAGCACATGTAGAAGCTCTGCACCGGGAGCTGATAGAATCATCTGTGGCATGATTAAGAACTTACACGAAGACACAAAAATGACACTACTGGCACTTTTCAACTCCATCTGGGCTGCCGGGTACCTTCCATCCTCATGGAAGGAAGTTATTGTTATTCCCGTCCTGAAGCTGGGTAAAGGCCGTTCCTTCGCGGCAAGTTATCGCACGATAGCTCTTACAAGTTGTCTTTGTAAGCTATTCGGAAAAATGATTAATCATAGACTAATACATTTCCTTGAGCTGAACAATATGCTTCATCCCTATCAGTGTGGCCTCAGAGAAAGGCGGTCCACAACTGATCATCTTGTACGCATTGAAGCAAATATCCGCGATGCATTTGTACATAAACAGTTCTTATCGATATTCCTCAATATGGAGAAGGCGTACGACACTACGTGGCTACACGAGATCTTGCGAGACTTGTCGGGGATGGGCATTCGTGGGAATATGTTAAACATATGCTAGAAAGCTATCTATCCAAACGTACCTTCCGCGTGAAAATCGGCAACGTATTGTTTCGATCTTTTATACAAGTAACTGGTGTACCCTAAAGAGGCGTGCTTAGCTGCACGCTCTTTATCGTGAAGATGAGCACGCTTCGGGCTTCATTACCGCCAGCCATTTTTTATTCTGTTTACGTAGATGACATACAAATAGGTTTCAAATCCTGCAACCTTGCAGTGTGTGAGAGGCAAGTACAACAGGGCTTGAACAAAGTATATAAATGGGCAGACGAAAACGGATTTAAAGTAAACCCGAACAAAAGTTCTTGTGTGCTTTTCACAAGAAAGAGAGGGCTCATTCCAGATCCCAATATGGAAATGTATGGCCAGCAAATCCCTCTGAACAAAAAGCACAAGTTCTTAGGCATCATACTTGACTGTAAACTAACATTTATTCCACACATAAAGTATCTCAATGTGAAATGCTTAAAAACAATGAACTTACTGAAAATTTTATCCCATACAACATGGGGCAGCGACAGGAAATGTTTGATGAATCACCACAAGAGCCTAATTCGATCACGATTGGACTATGGTGCCGTGATCTATCATTCTGCCGCCCCGAGCGCGCTAAGGATGCTAGATCCGGTTCACCATCTAGGAATCCGACTGGCCACGGGCGCTTTCAGAACAAGTCCCATTGAAAGTCTATATGTAGAATCAAATGAGTGGCCACTCCATCTGCAGAGAACATACATCAGCCAAGCATATTTTCTAAAAGTTCGTTCTGATCCTCAACATCCGTGTTTTAATACCGTTAACGATATAATAGATGCTACACTCTTTCGTAATCGTCCCACTGTAAGACAGCCTTTTTCACTGCATGTGAGGGAGCTTAGCGCTGAAATGGATGTCCCACTCCTCAGACATTGCCTAATGCCTCCAGCTAAGCTGCTACCTCCTTGGGAGTGGCAGATGATACAATGCGATATATCTATCATGCAAGTTACAAAGCACGCTCCAGAGATTGAAATCCAAATGTATTTCCTGGAACTCCAGCATAAGCATTCCTGCACGGAATTCTACACAGACGCATCAAAGTCGCACGAGGGTGTCCTATGCAGCCGTCGGTCCATCCTTCTCAGAATCCGATTTACTGCATCCGGAAACTAGTATCTTCACGGCTGAGGCCTAGGCAATATTGTCGACCGTGAAGCATATAAGGAAATCAAAACTCAAAAAATCAGTTATATATACGAACTCCCTAAGTGCCGTGACGTCTTTGATATCGTTCTGTAAGCACAAAAATCATGTAATAATTGAACTCTATTCCGTCTTATGTATAGCATATGTATCTAACCAGCATGTGATTATATGCTGGGTTCCTGGCCGTAGGGGCATCCAGGGTAACGTTCTAGCGGACCAGATGGCCACATCGATTGCATCACACACTGTAAATTCTACCACTGCAGTCCCTGTCACAGACCTGAAGCCTTTCTTAAGAAGGAAACTGCGAAATTACTGGCAACGCTTGTGGGACCTGGAAACAAATAATAAGCTGCATGTAATAAAGCCACGATTAGGTTTGTGGCATCCTGTAACAAAACCACGCCGGACAGATGTCCTATTCTGTCGTCTAAGAGTAGGACACACATTTGGCACACATAACTTTTTACTCACGGGAAACGAGCCTCCAACCTGCGGTAGATGCGGGGAGAGGCTGACCGTCCTCCACGTCCTCCTGGAGTGTCGGGAAGCCGAATATGAAAGAAAGAAACATTTTCCCTTAGCATACCGGCAGCACATCCCCCTTCATCCTGTTATGTTACTCGGTGCAGAACCGCTCTTTGATACCAACGCAGTCCTAGGTTTCCTGAAAGATGTTGTGTTACACGTAATTAGCCCCATACGTTCCTAGCGCCTCCTCTCTCCGGAGGATAGCGCTGTGATAGTTGTTTCGTATAGCACATGCCTCTCGGCCCTTGGGTTCAAGGGCTCTGGCGAGGCAGTAGTGCCCTTGGACAATTTTAGCATCTCACATATTTTGCATATTGCATCATTTTCCCCAATGCATTTTAGTGTTCATAGTACACGTCATTAATCACTGCCATAATTTTATTACGCGTAGATTTTATGCCATTTGCAGCAACGTATTTTAGGCCCCTTTACAGCCACGTCACACTAGCTTCACAGATCCCATTAGACCACTACAAACTCATTAACACTAGATTGGCGCTCTTTGGCCATACCTGGCCCTTGCACCATTAAACATCAAACATTCATTCATTTAAATTCCAAATTTAAAGATACCGTATTCGCGGACAGAGGCATCAGGGCGGCAGAAAATCTGTTTCTCAAAGTTGCTTCACTTTTTAGAATATTCAACAATTCGTGTGGCTAACGCACGTGTGGCTGATTGTTTTTCGAATATTTTTTAATGCGGAAGCATTACATCTCCCGTGAGACAGAAAAGCCGGCATTGGTCCGGAACGAGCGATAACAAAGATCTTCTTCATTAGAGACGTCATTACCGTCTTGCATGCCGTCAGTAGTAATAGATAACTAAAGTTAAAACAAGTTCGAGTAAGACGACTTAAGGTAGAGTAAAAAGAATTAAGGTAAATTGAACGAAGGTAAATTGAAGTGCATTAAAGTGTACTAAGGTGGAATAAGGTGGCACAAATTAGAGCAAGGCGGATTAAAAGAGAGAGAGAGAAAATGATAAATGAAAGGTAGGGAGGTTAAACAGGACTGAGCCGGGTTGGCTACCCTACACTGGGGAAAGGGAAAGGGGGACGGAAAGATTAGAAGAAGAGAAAGTCCACTAGGGATATCACTCACTCAGTCCGGATCACAGACGCTGAGTCAATCCGGTAGCTTTCAAATATCGCAGCAGCGCTTTTGTGGCCTTTTGTAGCTGCGATATCCGAGGCCATGGTCCCAAAATCTTGTTCAAGGTGAACGGTTTTCCATCTAGCTGATTGGGAGCTGGATTAATGTGTAATAAAAGGAAATACGGTGTATTAAGGTGAAATATTGTGGATTAAGGTTGATACAAATTACGGCAAGATTGATTAAGATAGATTAAAGTTTAATAAAGTGCTTAAAGGGGAATTAAGGTTTGTACAAATTAGAGTAAGTTGAGATAAGGTGCGTTAAAGTGGATTAAAATGGATTAAATGTGACCTAATGTGGACTAAGGCTGATACGAATTCGAGAAAGGTGGATTAAGGTAGAGTTGTGAAGTACACATGACAATGTATGACGTCTCGGATCATGGATGTAACCAATTAATTAGAGAAGTTGTAGTGCTTTCGCGTTAAAAGCGCGTAAGGATATTTAAGTGACTGTCAATTTGTTTCTTTCTGAATCGCTCCCACTAATATCGAATTAGTTTCTGTCGACGCCTAAAGATGACCGATGGGTCTGATAATAACAACTCACATCCGCATTCACGCCAGTGTATCGCAAGTCGCGATCAGACTTGAGCGAGCTGTGCTGCTTCCTGGCCCGATCTAATGGGCTTCCGCGGATGAATGGGACATCATAGACGACTCGACATTTGCAGGAAACAAGCTTCATTCCATGCTCCTAGTGGCATGAATACTGCGCTGCATTAGGCGCTCACAAAATTCGTTAACATCCTAGTTAAGGAATGGAAAATTGGTGTAATTTATATTTTATTTGCAAAATCAGGATCTATAATGTTATTTTCACTTGCTACCTTCGTTGTAATCTACTTGTTACATGTTGCCTATTAATGCGGTTAGCATTCTTTGGGATCGTCACCCAGTCTTTAGCATATCTGCGTGTCGGTTCATTCACGCCGTTACCTTTCCCGCCAATTTGGGTCAATGGAATAGGGCGGCAAGTTGGGCTATAGTTGCTGGAAGCTCGTCTTCTAATAACTCAGTAACCCCATTTTTACAAGATGTTGGGTCAGTTGGTTGCCCATGGTACATAAGGTAGAGCATCAAAGTGATGTGCTGAGGGAACCGGGTTCGAAACCAACTTTTTTCACGCCAACTTTGGTTACTGAGTATGTTATAGGTGACACGTGCCGCTCTTAAATGAGCCTCTTTCACGTTAGCTTGGCTGACTGGGTATGTGCCGCTCTTAAATGAACCGCTTTGAGGCCTGCTTGGGTCATTGGATATGTGCCATTCTTCAACGACAAAAACATCATTAAAATGTATCCGCTGCTAGGCGGAATGGAACCCACGTCATATATATTCGGACAATCTTGTATAAATCTATAATCACACATTTGCCACACGCAGACTTCACGGCGGCGCAGCGAGATGACGTAGCGTGTCCAGAGGTATGTGCGATAGAGTAGCCCGGCTAAGAACGCCATGTACATGACGCATTTCAGCGGTGGCAATAGGGCTTGTCCTTAGGATGATTCGATGCTAATCGCATTAACCTCGACATCTATCGTGAGATCGGTTCCGCCACTATTAATGCGATTAGCATTCTTTGTCTACTTCAGTTATTTTGGGCCTGCCTGCCTGCCTGCCTGCCTGCCTGCCTGCCTGCCTATCTATCTATCTATCTATCTATCTATCTATCTATCTATCTATCTATCTATCTATCTATCTATCTATCTATCTATCTATCTATCTATCTATCTATCTATCTATCTATCTATCTATCTATCTATCTATCTATCTATCTATCTATCTATCTATCTATCTATCTATCTATCCTCTTACCCCGACCCAGTGACGCACGTTGTCTACCAGCTTAGACCGCTACATAAGTACTCGTGTTCATGACGCCCTCGTCATCGTGGTCATTCCATCGTTGTTATACCAGCTTCGTGATCTAACTCTCGTCATGCCGTCGTCGTAACGCCTTCTACGCTGACCAAGTGGCAGAATTTGTCTGTTTGGGCCGAAGGGTAGGTGCTCGGGATCGTAATGCCGACGTGGTCGTTCCATCGTCGCCGTTCCAAATCCATCACCCGACTGTCGTCACGCCCTTGTCGTCACGACACCGTCGTCATACAGGCGCCTTGGTACAATCGTTGTCACGCCATTGCTCTCATACCCTCGGCATTATTTCAAACTGGTCTCATAACGTTCTCATGCCATTGACGTCTACAGTCGTCGTCATGCATTTTACAGCGAAGCTGTTTACCTCTAACTCCCGTATGCATCCATCGCATGCGTTCCAAGGAGGGAGGGGGGTACCCTGGGTGGCTTACGTCCGCATCACGAACACGGCGTGTGTACAGGAATGGATGCGGGTAGGGGAGAGGAGGAAAGAGTGTGGCGACCGCACTGCAGCAATGAAGACAGGTAGGTGAGAGAGAGAAATAGTGTGGCGACGGCACCTGTGCACGTGGCCTGCGCTTTTGTGGTTATAACGTCACGCGCATCGAAGGTGCCGGCGCGGCTGCAGCAGCAGTTGCGGCAGATGCATGGGAGGTGCGGTGACTGCGGCGGCGCTTGTGTCGGCGTAGTATGGTGCCGTATGAAAAAAAAAATGTATGATTTCATAATGTATGCAGCCCATGTATGCAGCCTAAACAGCCTCGCTGGTAATTCGTCCCCATATGAATGTTGCGGCCCCGCGAACTGGTTGTTCTACCGTCGTTGTGATGCAGTCACGCTTGTTCTATCGTCTTCATTCTTTGTCATCCGACTCATCCTGCTGCCGTCGTCACGCCATCGTCGTCGTACCATTGTCGTCATGCCATGTGTTCAAAGATTCTTGAGCACGTTGTCTCCAAACACATCAGAGAATTTCTGACGATCAAAAATTTCTTCATTGAGTCTCAGCATGGTTTTCGTAGCGGCCTCTCGACAGTGATAATAATAATAATATTTGGGGTTTTACGTGCCAAAACCACTTTCTGATTATGAGGCACGCCGTAGTGGAGGACTCCGGAAATTTTGACCACCTGGGGTTCTTTAACGTGCACCTAAATCTAAGCACACGGGTGTTTTCGCATTTCGCCCCCATCGAAATGCGGCCACCGTGGCCGGGATTCGATCCCGCGACCTCGTGCTCAGCAGCCCAACACCATAGCCACTGAGCAACCACGGCGGGTTCTCGACAGTGACCCAATTTGTGGAACCAGTGCATTTCATCTGTGAAGTGCTAGATCGAAGAGGCCAAGTAGATATAATTTATCTAGACTTTAGAAAGGCATTCGATACGCTTAGTCACACGAAGTTATTATTAAAGTTAAGAGTCGTGTTAGGTAACTGCAAAGTCGTCCAATGGAGTGAAGCTTTTCTAATGAATCGCCGACAGTTCGTTAGTGTTAAAGAAAGCCAGTCTACAATATGTGAGGTCGTCTCCGGAGTGCCGCAGGGCTCTGTACTGGGACCCCTGCTATTCCTAATATATCAGTGACCTGATAGCAGACCCATCGATTCAAGTCAAATTATTTGCAGATGATTGCGTTATTTTCACTGAAGTAACCTCCGCAGCTGACCAACTTAAACTTAATTCTTACTTAGATCAAATACATGAATGGTGTAGAAAATGGCAAATGTAACTGAACTTGGATAAAACTGTATGCATGACAATATCGCACACATACGCCCCTTTACAGTTCAACTACTCCCTATCGGGTACCCCACTAACTCGAGTGACCGAATACAAGTACTTGGGCGTAACTTTGACTGCAAATATGAGTTGGACAACCCGCATTGACAATACAGTAGGCAAGCCGAATCAAAGATTAGGATTTATTCGACGGACTTTCAAACAAGCATCCGCAGAATCCAAGCTTATCGTATACAAAATGCTAGTTCGTCCTATAATGGAATGTGCGTGCGAAGTCTGGGATCCGTACGATCAAAAGAACGCACTGAAATCAGAAGGTGTACAACGGCGTGCCTTGCGTTTCATTTTTTCCAAATATCGAAG
This sequence comes from Dermacentor variabilis, assembly GCF_050947875.1. Classification (NCBI taxonomy): domain Eukaryota; kingdom Metazoa; phylum Arthropoda; class Arachnida; order Ixodida; family Ixodidae; genus Dermacentor; species Dermacentor variabilis. Next base: position 76,878,066 of record NC_134574.1, read on the forward strand.
ACAAGGCTCGGTGTCACCGCTTTATGAAAAGGCATACCTTCCTTTGCTTAAAATGCGAAGGAAACAGAAAAGGCTGAGCCTTTTTTTACAGCATTATGAATCATACGGTGCTGGTAAACAAGGAACGCTACATAACCGAGACAACGACGCGGGTAGTAAGGAATAAGCATTCAAAGTACGTGAAAGAAGGTAGATTTTCTAAGGATTGCTTTAAATATTCTTTCTTTTTGCAAACTGCGAGAGAATGGAATAAACTGCCGGTGAGAGTGGTAAGCGCGAGAGACTTCGAGCAGTTTCGGGCCCAACTTCAACAATACTCTTCTTAGTTGCGGGTGATATCAGTTTTTGTTACCCTATAGTGTTGTACTGAGTACCACAAGCTGATGCATTAAGTGTCACGAATTGTTCTTAATATTGTTTGTGTATACTTGATCATATGCACTGCTGTGTGTTTAGTGTTTGTTGTTGTACAGCATGTAATATGTTATTGTACTCATTCCTATCTTGGCCCTGTAAAGGGCTGAGAGTATGTTCAAATAAATAAATAAAAATGCCATCGTTCTCACACTGTCGTTTTGCCATCGCCATCACTTGAGTAAAGTCATCCCGCTGTCTTCATGCCGTCGTCGTCATATCACCCTCGTGAATCGATCGGGCTCATTCCTTTCTCGGCATTTCATCGTAATCATGGCTTCGTCCTTCAGACATTTATTATTTATTTTATGTATTGATACCGTTGGCCGATAAAGCCGTTATAGGGTGGATATAGCTTAATACTTCAGCGCAGCGTTGCGCGCAACAAGCACGAACGCATTGAAGCATAAAGGAGAAAATACAAGCTCTGCACAGATCATGCATTGCATACCAATACCTCAAACATCATGTACATTAACAGTGCAGATCTAGTAAAAGGACGATGCACACAAAGCATGTAATACGCATGGAACCAAGTTTCGAATACAACTGTAAGGAAGGGGAATAAAATAAAACAATAGGGAGCGGCTCTAAATGCCACAGTGCGCCACGAGGTAATTCAATCCAGACTTTTCGGATTCACTCGCAGAATATATTGTTACAATCTCACGCGGTAACGGATTCCATGCTTCGATCGTGTGTGGAAAAAGAAGGAATATTTATATATGTTCGTTCTCGCAGTTAGAGGTGTAATTTGATCGGCGTGACTCTTAAGACGGCTGGCTTGAGACGTACTGGTGGGCTAGTTCATTAATCATGATGGAATATGGCACAATATTCTCTTGTTTTGAAGTGCGCTGCCATATTTTATCATGATTATGCGCCATTGTTGCCTTAGCGTCGTCATCAGACAGTCGCTATCCTGCATCCGTTGCAATACCATTGTAATCATATTTCGACCCCCTAAAGCGGACAAACGTCATTAAATTAACAGCTTGCGTTCAATGTTTACAATGTTCTACAAGGAATTTGCAAGAGTCCTACTCCAAGTTAGTAGTATACTCCAGCTTCGCGTAACATACTTCAATTTTTTCTACTTTAGATGTTTCAATAAAAGAAATTTACAGTACAGTTATATCAATTTTTTACTCAGTTACACAGTCAAACACTTGGCACTTTAATTTTGTTTTGTTAACATTGAGATTATCCCACAATGTTTGTAGAACGTTGAACGTGTAATAAATATGTGCCTCCAATAGTTAGCGAGACGTTATTTTTTGCTTTTACATGCAACAGACCTCATGAAAAGCAGCGGCGCGCGTGCATACAAATAAGCTTTCCCCGTTCCCCTGTGTTTAGATGAGCTCATGAGGTAGAGCTATCTCTCGAGGGTGGCACATGGCAAAAAACACTCTTGTACTGAGCTTACGGAGCGAACAAATAAAACATGAAGGCCAACTGCAAGAAACTTTCACTGAATTCATTTTAAATCAGTAGCATATACAAGCGATTGAAAAAATCACAGCGAATCTGCAGATCTTTTATAGTTGCCTGCCATATTTTCCCCATTGTTGTGTGTGTGTGTGTGTGTGTGTGTGTGTGTGTGTGTGTGTGTGTGTGTGTGTGTGTGTGTGTGTGTGTGTGTGTGTGTGTGTGTGTGTGTGTGTGTGTGTGTGTGTGTGTGTGTGTGTGTGTGTGTGTGTGTGTGTGCACTCTACTTGTGATTTCTGCGCAACATCTTTCCCGGAAGCTGATGTTCCGGGTGTTTCTATGAAGAATTAAAAATAGCCGTTTTAAAACAAACAGACAGCTCCTTCGGAGACATGCCTTCAGTTGTGGCAACCACGGAGTGACGAGTTATACGTGTAAATTAATCGCCAATTAAAAAGTCATTAATTACCTTACAAGCTTTTAGTTTCATCGGCCTTATCGTAATTGGGGAATTTAAGCAAGCTCTCTGTAAAAATCATTTACGGCCGTCAGTATGGCTTTCGCCCGAGCTGCGTCTACCACTGCTCAGCTGCTCGAAACTATCCATGACTTTGCGTTGGCCATCGACAATCGCGGTTAAATTGACACATTTTTAGACTTGAAAAAAAATCTGTCTCCTTCCAAATTGCTCCTTAAATTAAGACAAATTCTTAAGAACGATTCACTACTTGCATGAGTTGCAGTCTGCTTGTCTTCCAGGCGCTAGGCAGTGGCCGTTAGCGATATTTTATCTATTTTATTTACAAATACTGCAGGCCCTATTCGGGCCCAAGCAGGCGTGGTTACATACAGCAACATAAATTACAACTGTCAATTATCAAGTAAGAACGCAACTAAAACATGTACATACATCATTGTAACACTATACGTAACAGAAATAAACATGAACATACAACAGTACAATACATAAACAAAATAACAATTAAAAAGCGTAACGCAAAGGCAACTGCTTTCATTGCGGAAATTTAGAGGTCAAAGAAAAGGTTATTTGAAAGCTGAACGAACGATTCTGTTGTGTTAGTGTTAACTACTTCTTAGGGTAATTTATTTCATAGTGAAATTGCATGGGGAAAAAGAGAATATTGATGGATGTTAAGATTACTAAATGGTTGCTTAATTGTTTTGCTGTGGTTTGTACAAGCAGACCGCATGGGGGGATCAGGTAAATAACAATCACACGGTATTTTGTAGTGACCATGGTAACACTGACCATGGTGTGGGAAGAACGAGTGACCATGGTAACATGGTAGTGACCATGGTAACTTGCAACACTGCACCTGTGCATGGAATCGGCAATTACACAGGGTTTGCTTTAGGACCTTTATTGTTTTTTTCTTATTTTTATGAATTATTTGGTTAAAATATTTATGTTAATGCACGGCTTTTCGCCTATGATTGTGTTGTTTATAAAGAAATCTGCACTCCAGCAGATCAGGCACTATTAAGCGACTCATTAACTTACATACACACCTAGTCATTAGTCAACTAGGTGTTCGACACGACAAATGAGGATTAAGAGCAAGAAAACAGTGGCAACGCAAGTAACTCGTAAGGTTCAGCCTTTCAAGTTCACTTACGTCCGCAATGTTAACTACCCCTCTGAAGTATCGAGCTGTAAGTAGGGGTACTAGTTGTTCATGCACTTCGATGGAATGAACACGTTAAATATACAGAGAAGAAAGCTATGAAACATCTAGGATAATTACACAGAACTCTAAGTAAATCAATGACAAAAAATAAACTCTTGGCCTATAGATATTATGTAAGACGATCCTCGAAAACGCAACAGTAGTTTGAGTTTGAATCGTTCAATCGCACTCTGAAGCCAATATGCAGAAGCTTGAGAAAGTGCAGAGAAGATCAATCAGGTTTATTTTTAACTCGTATAGCTGGAAGACATCCCCTACAGCGCTTTTACAGACAGCGAACTTGGAGAGTTTGGAGGCAACTTGGCATTGCCATAGACTAATACTTTTCTATTTATTCTATCACGACACATTAGGAATAGATAAGAAACAAAACTTTCAACCAAGTACAGCGACGGCAAACTCGATCCTTCAACTCGGTAAAGGTCAGTGAATATCTGCCCAGAAAGAACTATTTTGAGCACTCGTTCTTCCCACGTAAAATCCAGTATTGGAACGACTTGATCGCTGAGGTGATCGAAAGCCCAATTACGTCGTCTTTCGTGAGCGCATTTGATCGTTGACTTTAATAGGTTTCAGTGCTTTCCCTACATTTGACATGCATCTTTCGTGTGGGTTTTACGTTTTTTTTTTTTCACTTGTCGTTTGTTTTACTCTTGCTGTTGATTAACTAGCAATTTTATTGAATGTTTACTATGTCAAGGGCAATGCTAAGTGCGGTCACACGCAGCGTTAAGATGTATTTAACTAGTATTAGTTAACTTGCATCTTTTGCGCCGTCATTCTACACATACATCGTTTTATAAAGCGACCCCTGCCCAAGGCCTGACACTTAGGCCGGCAGTATGTATGTACCAAATGACTAATAACAAAATCCGAGGACACCTAAGCGGTTCCTAGATAGCACGAAGCCGGCGCACTTCGATCCGTGACGTCGTGCTACCTTGCCCAACTGCCACAGAATCTAATGGGTACGCTCCTGAGTAAGCCGCGGTTATTTTAACGTCACCGTTTCCGTCACGCCGAGCTTGGCAATAGAAATTTCGGTCTAAGCAGCATGATGTGATAAAGCAGATTGCACAGGCACTCGTTTATACCATTAGGCAAGACGCTCGGCTTCTGAGCGTGGGGTCGTAGGTTCGAAATGACTACCGCCAACGTTTCTCCTTTCAAATTTATTCTGTTTTTATACATTCATTTCTTTATAGCGATTACCGAGGCGAAGTACACGATGCAGGCGAGAGAGCTTGCGCGGATAACACATACTTGCGAGAGTGAGGGTGACGTGGTTGTCATGGCGATGCCCTCTCCCCTCACGCAACACCTGGAGCGGTAGCGCCGTAGTGGCGCTACCGAAGTGGCGCCGCAGCCAATGTGAATTTAGGTGCCGTTTCGCTGCTACAGACGCTGGCTTTGTCGCTCAATGGGCCATTTGATGCTCTCGCATCAAAATTGTCAACCTTTGGATGCGTAAAAATGCGATCGCCGGCGGGACTGTGGCATGACGAATTTCGGCTATCAGGGCGCACGAAGACGAAATCGGAACTCTGCAGGGAGCGCCAAGCCGCGCCTCTCGACGCCACGTTCTGCTTACGTCACCCAGCAGCGGGCAGCCAGCGCATTGCGATAGGGAGCACCACGAAGCCGCGGCGCACTGGCTGCCCTCAGCTGGGTGACGTAAGCAGAACATCGCCTTGAGGCTTTGCGCTTGCTGCAGCCTCCCAATTTCGTTTCTGCGCACTCTGATAACCGAAATTCGTGATGCCACAGTTGCGCGGCTAATGGCATTTTTACACTGCATCTTTGTTTTTTCTTTGGGGTTTAAACTGTGTCAGTGTATGATCAATCAATTCTATAATACCCAAGTTTTTCCGTGAGTGAAACTTTGGTAAGCCTGAGAAGACGCAAAGCTAGACGGATGGTGGTGCCACCATGAAGCTCTCGTCTTGTGAAGTCAGCTTGGACTATAGGAAATCGTTCATAGGTAAAAGTGTACATTGCACTCAAAGGAATAATAAATGTTGCCTAGCGATTTTTTATTTCTGCATTTAAAGATGGGCTCATGCATGCCCAAAACCGCAGAGAAATCCATGACTTCAGGCTGTCGTACCACCGCTGTTTGTGACGATCCTGCGTGCGACCGTCTGGAGGCACTGTTGGCAGGTGCTGAATTATCTCGCTAGCTTGTTACCAGTGCTGTGTAATTTCATCATTAAGCCTTGTCCAGCGAGCAGCTCATGAGGCACACTTCTTGAACTAAATGAGTATTTTCTTGCCTTCTTGTCTATTTTCTCGAAAGGTACTCTACTTTCACACTCATGACTGCCTTTACCCACCTATAGGGTAGCGAACTGGACAAGGTCTAGCTAACCTCTCTGCCATTTCCCCTCTCTTTACTGTTTCTTTGGCTTTCTGCTGTGACTCAGTTTGCGTCAGAGACCAAATAGTTCTACATTTTATTTATTTTTAGTGCACCTTTGGAACACAGTCCATAAATGTTTTTCTTCCGCAGTCTGAATATCAGTAATGTACCAGCTTTTTCTCTTGCTCCACAAGTGACGAAATAGACTTAACGCGAGAATGAAAATAGCACTTGTACAGGTTATGGAATATGCAAGTAAAACAAATCTAAGGTTCAACTCATCTCACGATGACTGTCCATAGTATTGTGATTACCATTCACGGAATGTGGAGACACATAGTATTTCTGACGTGACGTTTATTTGCCATGTGTAGCGGTAATTCTGAGACTTTCACTGCATTGGCAATACGCGACATATTCCGCTATTGTTCCATGTTTGCTGACGCTCGCTTGCCAATGTCACCTATGAGCAGTGTGGTATGACGACCACTGTATTGGCCGTCCCTTTCTGTAAAGCAGACTTGATCAAATGACCCAGCCTAGGCACGCAGGCTTAGGCGATTTCGACGGGAAAGCCGGCAGGTTCACAGAACGCGATTTCGCCGGATAGCAAAAAAAGAAAACAAAACAAAATAAACCTAAGTTACAAATGGTACATAGAAATAACAAATTCCATTAAGGCATGTTCACCTTAAGTGATTCCGCCAAAATAAAAAAAAAACGATCTTAGACGAAACAGGGCACGCCGTCATGTTCACAGGAGGCTATTTCGCCGGGGTACTTAGAATGCAGTATAAGTTCGCCTACCGGTTCTTTTCTATAAAGGAGACCTAATCGAAGGGCCCATCCTAGGCATGTAGGGTTGGGCGAGTACCATGGGAGCGGGCAGGATTACAGAACGCGATTTCGCCAGATAGCAAGAAACACACAAAGAAAATAGCATAAATGCCCTCAGCCACGCCAATTATACATAACAGGTCGAAGCAAGACAAGGTTCGTTCGCTTAGGTGATTTTATCAGGCAGATCATGTCAACAAAAAAATACCTTAAATAAGAACAAAACAAAAAAGACGGCCACAGTATTGACCTTTATAGGCAAATTCGTAAGTGTACGGCCGTCGGAGGGACAGGAGACAAAAAAGGCACCACTATTAGCTATAAATCAAATGAAAACTGGGAAACAGAAGGAAAAAACTCATTTTATTTTTTAATAAACAACTTATGGGGGTACTTACAAAATAAAGGATTGATTTCAGTTAGTAAAAATGCAAGGCTAAACCATTTTGTAGAGGTCTTTCATCCCTCGAGTACGGTATAACAACATTCACATATACGCTCTAAAGACATGATTCCTAAAGAGGATTGGCACAATTAAAGACGTGTAACAAACACAGCCTATAAGAACACCAAATTTAAAAGGGAAATAGACGCTACCGTATCATTGGCAAAGTTCTAGTAGACACGTCTTCCAGAGCAACAAGCGCAATCCAGGAACGCTCAAGAAACGGATTCCATCTCTGTCGAAGACCAAGCCCCAAAGGCTATAAGCGAGAAGATATGACCACACAAGTCCGAAGTCAACAAAAAGACAATCACTCCATAATCAAATAAAGGGCGCTGAGTTCTTTGCCCGCTCCCTTGGCTGAGGCGGGCCGGATGGTAGCTTCCCCCCCTCCTCCCTTTCTTACTGGTCCAATAGAAGCTGCTGAAGTTGCTCGAAGTTCTGGTCCAATAGTTCCCGGACGTGGAAACGCGGAGAAGTGACCACATGCCAACTTATCTCACGATTGAGGGGCTGACTAGCTCCAAGTTCTCCGGAGTCGTCCTGTGCATTGACTGGCCGAAAGTTAAATTGATCAAGGAAGACTGCTGTCGAGACGACATAGCATCCAGCCTAGCGGACGCAATAAAAGGTGCCTTGCAGGTTGCCACACATTCCATTTTGAGAAGCTCCGCACGCAGCGAATTCAACATCGAGTTAGAGACACTTCGGGCACTTCGCCCCCTTCAGTCCATTCATGATTTGAGATTGGCCAGCTGCACACGAAAGAAAATACAGTGTCGTATGACTAAGCCGGGAGGCTTCACAACGATGGATGTCTCTCTGCAAGTCTCTGGATCCCCGAAAGCCTTTGTCTCTTATATGGAGCATTCTTCGTGGCCTCCATGCAATGCCTGGACAGCGCCACCTTTTTAGTTCCCTGGTTCTTTACATATAATGCAAAGAGATTGAAGTCGTAGAATCCTTCTGTAGGAGAATTGTGTATTGCGTATCTCCTACAGAATTCAGAATTCTGTAGAAGAATCTGCGCAGTGCGCTTCAGTTTATTGGCACAAAGAGTGCTGGTACATGGGCCATGTTTTCTTACTCGAGACCACTTTTACACAGCATGTAGTCAGTTTTCCGACGTGGAGCTCACGAACAGCCAACATAAGGAATTGTCAAACTTCACCACGACGTCAAACAGTAAGGCCACGAAATTATTTTCCAGTGGCTACCTGGCCTGGCCATTGCGGGATAAGGGGAAATGATCAAGCAGACAAACCTGCCCGAGAGTCACATCAAGAAACAGCACAGCGTCCCCATTCCTCTTTCCATGACAGACGCCGCAAGGCAGTTTCGTCACCTGGCAAGCAAGCTCTGTTTAACAGAGTGCAACACCCCAAATATAAGGCGCACCAGATTGCACGAACTGAACCCTTCGCTCCAACTCCGCCCTCCACCCGGGCTTCACCGACGTGAGGCATCGCTTCCATACCGGCTGTGGTTGGGAGTGGCTTTCAAAAAGCCACTCCCAACTTTGATTGGAATGACTGACAGCGCTGCATGAGACGTCCGCGGCGCCAAAGAGAACGTCGAACATTTATTGTGCCACTGTCATCGATTTGAGTCGGAGAGACAAAAATTATCTATCGCACGTCGATCATTCTGTGTGCAGGTGCTACTTGAAGACCGTTCCCATTGCTTGTCGGCCCACAGAGCTGTGAAGGCAGTTTTCTCTTTCCTCAAGGCGAATGGCTTATGTGAATGACTGACTCGCACAGGCTATTGCTGCTGCAAGCTCACAGCGGCTATCTTCCCCCTCCCCTCCCTCTCTCTATCTCATCTTTCTGTTCCCTCTTTTCCGTCCCCCAGAGTAGGGTAGCCAACCAAACGCATTTCTGGTTAACATCCCTGCCTTCTCTCTTTATTTCCTCCTCCTCCTTCACACAAGTGCATTCCAAGCGTTGATTCAATGGGCAGGCAGTATGAGTAGATGCTCGCTGCTCGTCGGCACTCATTCGCGTTACTATACACACACAGATTCACACTCACCGACACTCACTAGCGTTCATTTTCGCTTCCATTCTCACTTGACGGCATCTAATCAGGCTCCTACTATAGCGTCCGCTCACCGGCACCTACTCCCATATGTACTCATGCCACACCCTCTAGTCGACCGTCACGACTTCATGTGGCGACTTCATGTGCAGGAAACGCACTATCCTTCACAATTTGCGCGTTATATCTATGTTTATCATTTTGTTAGCTCGTTTCAAAGCTTTGAAGTCACCTGCTAGTTGATGATGATTTGGGATTTTTAGGGCGCAGTAGCAGTGCAGGCTATAATGCACCTGCTAGTAGTGTTGGAGCTTCTTTCGTTTGTGCATTTCACATAGCGTGATCCGCCCACATAAGTATGCTGCAATCGCGCGATTACTTATATATAGGTGCTCTGGTTAAAATTAATCCTGGTCTCGCGCTGCGGCGTGCCTCATATTTATATAGTATTTTTGACACTTATACCCTAAATACATTTTTTTTTCGCCGAACGCGCCACAGTAACGCTTCATCGTGCTAACTCACCAGCTGTAATAGGGGCCTTTTTGCCATTTTATTCTGAAATTCTTAACACTGTTTACTAAAAGGAACGACTGTTTCGGATATTTACACGCATCAAGTCACCAAACGAAAGCATTAAAAACTTATTAGCCGAGAGCGTAGAAAGAACACATTCATAGTTGTTTCTTTTTTGCGCTTGTCTGTATAGCTAGTGTTGGCTTTGTCAGCAAACGGACAAACCTAACTCGTAGGATTAGGTATGCCAGCCCAAAGGCAAATATTCAACGGGAAGTGTCACTGAAATGTACAAACGCACAAAGAATGTTGTATCCAAGGCGCAGCGAGCTTTAGGTAACGTATTTTTGCGGATAAAAGAAAAATTTGAAAGACGCTTGAGATTCGCCTTTGAGAGTGGAACGCGATAGCATTCAAAGACCCCTGACTGCTTTTCACGCCCCCCGGCAACCACAGCTTTCTTGCGGATGCGGGAGGGGGGGGGGGGGTCGAGCGCAATGGTGTTGATGCAAAGAACTGAGCGAGCCGCGCATCTGTATGAATGGTAGAAACACTGGAAAAGGGGTTTGCGTTTGAATTTCCGCGTAACAGATGTACGTTTGCGTAACAGAATTACGTTTTGTGGTACATCCAAATTAAACTTCGACGCTATCATGTCTGTTGGTTGTGTTTAGGTTGTAGTTAACAATTTTTCTGACGCATTTTACTTAGAGGAATTCATTTAGTTCAGTAACTCTACTGCTCCACGCGGAGGGCCTGCGTGGTTGTGGTTCGGAATAATTTTTTTGCGGAACGACGTCCGACGCCGACAACAGATTATTTGCGACACGGGGCACTTAACGCTGTCGCGTGAAAATACTAAAGTTATGCTGCATGAGTTTGGTTGCCATTACCTACGTCATGACGCGTAAGTGACAACATCAAATGCTGGATCACCGCGATACACACAAGAACTAGGCCGACAATAATTAAACTCTACCATCTACATTGAGCTAGCAGTTCGGCGACAATGGTTGGTGTGTGAACCCACATATTATTCCACTAGAGAAATAAATTATTACTCGTAACCTAAGTACGGACTATAGATATTACAACATCAATGGGTAAGGATGTACAAACAAGAATAAATAGAAGCACAATAGTAGCAAACGGTTGAGACGGCTAAATGTTGGGGTAGAGCTGAGAAACTGCCTGGCATATATCTTGTGAAAATCTACCGAAACACATGGAAAGAGTGGCAACGCACATCTTGAGAACTCGTGCAGTCTGCCTTCTACGGCCGCCTCCACGGACGCCATATGATGATGATGATGAGGATGATGATGATGATGATGCTCTTTAGTGCATCCCTTTTGAAACGGGGGACAAATAGTCCGGTAGCCTGCTCCCTTCAGCCCCTTGAGTAAAACTAAAGGTAGCGACGTTTCTCCTCGCCCGATCTCGCGTCCTCCTGGTCTTCTCGCCGCTAGCCATCACAATTTGCTGGTTCGCTCCGGCGCGCGCGGCTTCGCCCATAGAGTTACGCAACATGAGGCATTAAAAATTGTTGTTGGGTGTTTGCGGATAGACGTTTAGCGTATTTTAATGCGAAAGCATTATATGCCCCCTTACGCGAAAATTCAGTGTTGTCGTCGGCGGCCTGGCCGAAAGATGGTACCAAAAATAGCCCACGGCGTGACGCGTAAAAACACGTGAAAAATGCTCGGATTAACGCCAAATTTCAAATCATCAATTCAAAATCGTCAAAATCAATTCATCATCATCATCATCATCATCATCATCAGCCTGTTTTATGTCCACTGCAGGACGAAGGCCTCTCCCTGCGATCTCCAACCACCCCTATGCTGCGACAAACGATTCCAACTAGCGCCCGCGAATTTCCTAATTTCATCGCTCCACCTAGTCTTTTGTCGTCCTCGATTGCGTCTTCCTTCTCTTGGTATCCATTCTGTAACCCTAACGGTCCAACGGTTATCCAACCGGCGCATTACATGACCTGCCCAGCTCCATTTTTTTCTCTTGATGTCAATTAGAATATCGTCTATACCCGTTTGCTCTCTGATCCAAACCGCTCTCTTTCTGTGTCTAAACGTTATGCCTAGCAATCTTCGTTCCATCGCTCTTTGCGCGGTCCTTAACTTGTTCTCAAGCTTCTTTGTCAGTCTCCAAGTCTCTGCCCCATATGTCAGCCCCGGTAAAATGCACTGATTGTACACCTTCTTTTTCAATGATAATGGTAAGCTTCCAGTCAGGAGCTGACAATGCCTGCCGTATGCTATCCAAAAAATCAATTATTGGAGTTTTTAAAATTTGGCGCATTTCGGTCTAGGTGGGTATTGAACCCGGGCCCCAAGGGTGGGAGACGAGCACGCTTCCTCGTTGCCACGGTGCATTTCTTTTTGTTTATTACGTTCATTACAACACAACGTAAACGCGTACAAAGTTGGTCACTTGGAGCAGAACAATAATATTAGATCATTTGGAGAGAGTATACTGATTTAAAAGGCCTTCAAAGAGGCTATCACAGACGCCAAACTGTCAAGGTCCTGAAACCACTCTGGCGGTTCAGTCATGTGCTTGAGGGCAACCCGTGTGTCCTTAAAACTCTCACTTAGGTGTTGCCTCGCAGACCTTTTACCTACGCGGGCATTCCTGACATCCATGCGCATTTTCCACACGCTGCTCATACCCAAAAGCATCAAGTCAGCTGGCACTACCCTTGCGTCTGCGCATGGTAAGAACCGAATACCGAAAAGCCTTATCAGCAGTTCTTTCTTCAGAGTCCATTTGAGAACATCCCACAAGAAAACGGACTCATGGCAATCCAAGAAGATTTGCTCAATAGTTTCAGGTTTCTTACATATGATGCAGTTAACAGACCACGGAACAAAGAATCTCTTGCTTTGTAGCCATGGCTTCACAAGGAGCGTGCCAGAATGCAATTGAAAAAAGAAGGTTTTCGCTGAAGATCTCACCGGCATTTTAAACGCATTTCAGCACATTGCGTTCAGGTCCTAAGTTATACATCGTGTGGTATACAGGGAGAGGCAAGAAAACATCAACCAGACCACAATAGAGTTTCTTACGCGTCACAGAAGACAAAGTTCATTCGAAAAATGTGCTTTCAGTAAAGAAAAGGACATAACTTCCCTCAGAAAACCAATTAGTGTTGGGGTTTTTTCATTTGTTGAGGAAACAACCCACTCAGGCAAAAAAGAACTTAATGTCACTTGAATAACAGTACGCAGAAATATATCACTTTGGTCCCTTAAGGAAAAGAACCTGATAACAATCTGTTTCAAAGACAAATATGTTAGCCCTAGTCCCCCATTTTTCACCGCATGAAATAAGTTACACCGGCTAGTTACCAGTTACACCGGCCAAGTGGATTACCATATATATACCGCAAACACTCTGTGAAATTTCTGCACCGAAATTCTTGCCATGCATAACACTTGTAGAACATAATACACTTTTTTAGCTAAAACAAATTGCAAACACTAGCTCTTGAAAACATCGAAGAATTATGCCCGCCCCACTTTTCTGTCTTACTTTAACTCTTTTTAGTTCTTCTGTCCAATACGCTTCACTGTCACGATAATTTTGCAATGGCACCCCAAAATATCTTCCAGGGGTAACGGGCCAGTTCGTGCTGCAACAATACTCGGTTGCCTGTGGCCAGCTGCCGTGCCATAAACCTAGGCATTTAGTCCAGCTGAAAAACACTTCAAGTTATGGCGCAAAAAGAAAGTAGATCTTTCACAGTTTTATCCTCCCTGCCTGTATCACAGCAAAAAATTGACACGTCATCTGCATAAGCCAAAACTTTAGTCTCAATTCCTGCATAGATAGACCCACAAATAGATTGGCTTTTAATTGTTTTGATCAAAACGACTCTAGATACATGGCAAATAAAAGAGGCGAAAAACATCATCCGTGTTTTACTGATGTTTCCACTTTTATACTGGCGCCTAATTTCCTATTAATTACTAATATTGCAGTGCAATCTTTGTGCACCTCTCTTACTCCATGTGTTATCACTGCACCAGCTTTAACACGTTCTAAAAGCAAGAATATGACACCATGGACGACTCTATCAAAAGCCTTTTCAAGGTCAATTTGTATCATAGCGACTCTGCCCTCCCTTTCATCGCAGCATTCCAGTATGGCCCTTGCAGTAAGCTTATTCGAAAAGATTGACCTGCCTTGAATAACGCATGTCTGATAGATGCCCACAAGTTCTTTTATAACAGTCTGCAATCGTCACACCAGTAATTTAGCGTAAACATTATAGTCCGTATTTGTCAAGCTTATTGGTCCGTAGGCTTCAGCTGCCGAAAGTCTCCAGGGTTACGGTTCACTAAATCTGTGCCTAGAGCGTGCGTCACTACCCACGTCACTGCCTCTCTGCCTCCCACGTGTCACTTGCTTTTCGGATTTCATCGGTGCTGTCTCTACTGCGATGCACTCTCGACGCCAAATCGTGAGTGTATAAATTGAAGTGTGTCTAGCGCCTGCGTCATTGCACACGTCATGTTGCTGCCTCCCACGTTTGTTCTTTGGATTTTATCGATGTTGTGTCTACTGGGTTGCACTACGAAGCGTCTATCTCAGTGGCATCTGGGATACGTGGTCGCCCACGGAAGCACGATGCAGAAGACGAAGCAAGGGAACACAAAAAGGAATGCCGTGCAAGTTTACAGCATGCACGGCGACATGCGGATGAATACCTAAGCGAAAACATTTCCCCAAGGTGACTGCAATTCTTTCGAATTCCCACTCGTGAGCAGTCTGGAGTGTCTCTGCCGCCGAGCTTTTTAGGCTTGTTTATTGTGCGCTGTACTAGGAGCGATGAAGCAACGCCATGAAACTAGCAGAAGCAGATGACTTCTGTGCTTTTTCGGCAGAGTAACTGCGCACTTTATTTCCCGCTTCAGGTTGGCTGCCTGCTTCCAGTTTCCAGTCCTTTTGAGACTAGTTTCGTGGATACATTCTTTTTTGTGTCGAGTAAATGCACAGAATTCAGAGCTCTGTGTCTCGCCAGCAACGTTTACACAATGCACACGCTGTTCCTATACCAGCCAGAGCCTTATCCGAGCGTTATGCCTCCCGCGTTTGTTTTCGGTTTTCGGTGTTGCGCAACTATCGCTAGACGCAGAGAAGAAGAGGACACACACACCACGCTATGTGTGTCTTGTTTTTCTCTGTGACCGTGTGACATTGACGTTTGCCTCCCGCTCGTTGCTGCCGTCCCCGCCATTGTCTTTGTCGTCCACGTCTTGCTGCACACTTCATTTGTAAACCACTACTTCATTTGTAAACAAAGAGTTTGCAAGGATGAAATATACCCATAGAAATGGTTTCCATAGATGGGCACCTTACAAATGTTGGCGTTTTGCGCTGCAACGCGTGTGTAAAACATTGACGTTTGCCTCCCGCTCGTTGCTGCCATTCCCGCCATTGTCTTTGTCGTCCACGTCTTGCTGCACACTTAATTTGTAAACCACTACTTCATTTGTAAACAAAGAGTTTGTAAGGATGAAATATACCCATAGAAATGGTTTCCATAGATGAGCACCTTACAAATGTTGGCGTTTTGCGCTGCAACGTGGGTGTAAAATATGCGTCAATTGGTTATCCCTCTTGGGAAATATATTTGCACGACCACTGTGCCTGCAGTCAAAAGCATTGTTGCGGGTGGCACAGATCAAGCCGCTTCGCGGGTTATTTCTATTACATTGATCCGATTCTTGATTTAGTTGTCTAAAGACACTTGCCCGCCGTCAAAAGGATGCGATGAAGTCAAGTTTTTGCCGGTACAAGCGAAAGGCGATGCCTTTGCGTGTGCGTAGCACTATTCAGCACCTATTGATTCAACAACTCCATGTGTCTGCGCTGCTCGAAAGTGCGAACGTGTACACCTGCGTGTACCCAATGGGCTGCCGTGTGTCGAGCTTGTGCAGCTTCGTAATTTAGGCTCGAGGATTGGGCGAGTTGGTATTGTTTTCTAAAACTGGTACAGCGCGACATGCAAATGGAAGAAATACAAGGAAGAAACAAGCCGAGCCGGCCAGATAAAGGAACAGAGCGCTGTGTACCTTTATCTGGCCGGCTCATCTTGTTTCTTCCTTTGTATGTGGCGCTGTACCAGTTTCATAATTTAACCATGTTATCAGCGTGATGGCCAAGCGTAAGGCACGTGACATATTCGCCTCAATAGCGCGAGCGCCATTTAGAAATGTGTGCGATCAACGCGGGGCATCTCAGCTATTCTCGCCGTTTCGTCGTGACCCTGTCATTTCTACACGCGGTGACAGCGGTCCTATGCCTTTATGACAAACTTGTCCCGCTGGCTCTCAAGTGCAAACGTCACAGTGCAACCGCTACTTCATTTGTAAACAAAGAGTTTGCAAGGATGAAATATATACTCATAGAAATGGTTTCCATAGGTGAGCACCTTACAAATGTTGGCGTTTTGCGCTGCAACGCGGGTGTAAAATATGCGTCAATTGGTTATCCCTCTTGGGAAATATATTTGCAACTCTCATTAGTGCAATAATAAAGCGTGTTAAGTTTTTAGCATAGTACATGACAGCACACAGCATACGTACTCCACAGCTTCGTACACTTGTTGACGAAAGCACCGTGAACAAGTGAGCATCTGAACAAGCACAGTGAACAGAACCTGTATATAGGGTTACCCATGTCTGAGCCCCGTACCGCGTGAACAAAGAAAGAAGCTCTGTTCGTACAATTAGGCACCGTCAGCACCCTTAAACGCAGTCCCTAACACGAAACAAAACAAAAAGAGAGTTCTTCAATGACGCGGGTAGCCACGAAACTTAGCCAAAACGTGTCAAATCCCTTGCGAATGTCTCGCCTCAGCAACTCGAAGGCGAGCTGTCATGGTGACGGGTGCGCCGAGACGCGGAAAGCAAGGTAAAAAAAAACAGAGAAAAGGGCGCGAAAAATACCACGTGATGGCGCGCAACCTATTGGGAGGCGCAGACATTCTCTCCAGCCTCCTCTAGTGCTCCTCGCAGCAGCTGCAGCGGCAAGATAAAGGTATGTCGCTACATTTAGTTTTATACACAGGGGTCTTATGCTGCCTCGGCTAACAGCACTACCTCGGGGCAGCCGGGAACGCGCGCAGGGAAGCGCGCCAAGTGAGACGGCGGGAGCAAAACCTGCCAACACGCGGGATCTCGGACCCCACGCACCAAACACAGAGTCCGTCGTCGTTCTGTTCTTTGTGCTGTTGATCGTTTCAGGTCAGCATTCGCTGCTGCGTGTCCACCTGCGTCGGTACCATGTGACGATCATTGCGAAGTTTTGGGCTTGTTAGTGCGTCATCTTGAAGGGTTTTCGGTGTAGCGCAACTATCGCTAGACGCAGAGAAGAACAGGACACACACACCACGCTATGTGCGTCTTGTTTTTCTCTGTGACCGTGTGACATTGACGCTTGCCTCCCACTCGTTGCTGCCATCCCCGCCATTGCCTTTGTCGTCAACGTCTTGCTGCACACGATGTAGCACCAATGATTTTGTTTGCCCCCTCTGGTTCAGCCCCGCGATGCAAGCGAACAGCCTGCCATGTTCGTCGTTCTTGTTGATGTCCAGATCCCACGGCACTAGACGGGATTGGCCGCCCGAGGCACATTGTGTGTACTCGCGCGCTTTTCAATCTCGGAAAAACACTTTTATGTAGCACGTATGAAGCAACAGAAAGCTGTATGGGAAGGTTTTCATGTCGCTCTACACTTTTCTCACTGACACTTCTCACCGAATTATAAGATTTGGGAAGTTGCTTAATTAATTGAGACTAATGTAGTTAGGCGGAATGCAAAAGATAACCCATCTCCAAGCGACGGCAAACATTACATTCGTTCTATCGAGCTACGTGGCATTCCCATATTATTTAAATCTTCGTGCACGATAATTGGGACACCCTGCGTATACCGCGCGGAAGCCCAGAACGTTCAAACAACGGGTACGCATAACGATTTATTGCAATAAAGAAGGAACCCGCTAAATTAAGAAATGATTCAGGCGCGTGCGGTACGCAGAACGAGTATGCAATTGAGAAACAACGAGCTCACTGAAGCCGCATGGCGTCAATTCTGCCGATGAGCAGGCTGCGTTGAAGGAACGGCAGCGGGAGCGGGCCGCCCGTCGTGCGTTCGGTCAAAGAACATACATAGAATAGGTTACATAGCACGTTACGAACGCGGACTATAGTAAGAAAGAAATTATAACCACATTGCCTACCCGAATGTGAATTCTAACAGGTTGATCCCAAATAGGAACCGCTGTTGTACCACATACCACAGTGGCTATGGCGTTGCGCTGCTTACCTCGAGGTGGCGGGTTCGATCCCGGACGCGGCAACCGCATTTCGATGGGGGCGAAATTCAAGAACGCTCGTGCACTTATAGCTTATGTGGATGTTAAAGAACCTCAGCTGGTCAAAATTCATGCCGAGTCCCTCACTAGGTGTGCCTTATAATGAGATCGTTGTTTCGGCACGTAAAATTTCAGAATTCAGACTATACTTCATAAATTTAGCATGATTTCGCTTTCTTCGCGCCAATGACTCTCTTTCGCCCCTTTGTATCGGGCCAGCTTCCTCTGCCGATGTTCTCACTGCCTCTTGTTCCTCCTCCGGAAGTAAATGGCGCGTCGCTTTATTTCCGCCCGCTGCAAGGACAACGTTTAATTTTCTGGTTCCTGCGGGCTCAGCCGGAAATTGGATGGCGTTTTCTTAACCCCCTCGCATGATAACTTCAGTTGTGATCCGGCGCGACTACCTTTTTTGTTCCGATGCCAAGGTGTTGGAATTGCAAACCTCGAGCCCTCGGTGGAGAATTCCCGCAACTTTTTCTCAAGGTTCCTTGAACTCTCATTAAAAGGATATTACAGGCAAACACTAATTCAATCTAGGCTGACGAATTATTCTTTCAAAACCATAGTTTCTCTAACGTTGTTGCAACAGGCCAATTATATATAGAGGAAATGGAGAATGAAGTTATATTTTGATTAATATTATTTTTCATTTTCGCACCGAAATCTCAGCTCCTGAACGTCAGTCTGTGCACACGGATTGCAAGATGTTTTTTTTTTTTCGCTTTTCGGCTCTGATGCTTTACTGCCAAGTTCAGCCTCTAAGCCTTTTATAACACATTCTAGTTAGTCTTTACCGATGCAAACTTAACTAAGTCTGAGCAGACGCCGTCACAAATCCATGACACCACGGCGAGCCAGTCCGGAAACGCGAAGACTGTGTCACCACCAGTCTTTGGATATTGCGTTTGTTCTGGCTGATCGTGGACCCTATAACGTAAAGCTATTCCAATCTATATTGACTCCAATCTCCTGACGTGAAACTTACCTAACCGCCGACATAAGAATCGGGCGGTGACCCGCAGCGTTGTTTGAACCGCCCAGTCAAACGCTCTGCTCGTCTATAGGAAGTCTGTTTTGTTTGATTTCAAAGCGAATAGCATCACCATACTTTGGCATCTTTTTTTTTATTTAGTTGGCTAACAAGAAGCGAGGAGCACGCGGAAGCGGAGAGGGTTTTGGTGGGGCCGAGCTAGCGCAGTGAAATTAGATAACCGGATAAGGAGGGCGGTGCCGGCTTCTGAATGGGTCCGCTTTCCCTCGCTTAGCTTGCGGTGGACGATCGGAAACCGCGGTGACTTGCAACGGAAGGTTAAATATCTTGATAACACGGATCCTCACCGAAGAAGAAGTTGGCCAGGCGATGTCGTATACTTGCCGAAAGGGCTCGACAACGTTATACTGCCACGTAAAAATTTTTTTCAAGCCGTCGTCGTCATGCAGTGGTTGTCATCTCATTGTCCTCATGTCGTGTTGTCGTCACGTTGTCTTCGTTATATCACCTTCATAAGTTAAATAACGACATCTCATTGTGGTCATGCCGTCGTCGTGGTGCTCCTTTGTCCACGTCATATTCCTTCTGCGTCGTTCCATCGTCATTGTGTCGGCGCCATATAGTCGTCGCCATGCCACCATGCTCATGGGCCACCTTGGCAAGCGAGTGCCATAGCAAAGTTGTACGATGTCGGAGTACGTGGCGTATTGCCGAAATAACGAAAGCCCCTGAATTACCGCTAAACGTGTTCAACAAACCTGACTTCGGCGTATACGATCTGTCTCTACTTTGCTCGACTGCTGTTCGCATCACTATCGACAGTCATCGTGAGATGAGTTCTGCCGTACTTCTTGGTTATTGAAGAAAGGTACTACTCTACTAACGCACCTGTTCAGTGTTCTTTTAAATGTGATATATGCGCAGGACCACGGTTTGGCACTGCGCATTCTTTATCGTGGACTGAGAAGGGGCGAGAACCTTTCGGTAGCTTCCCGACGTTGAAGGCGTGTGGCAGCTTCGCTGATTCAATCAACGCCCCCGTCTCAGCGACTGGAATCTGAAAGCCAAGTTTCAAAACTGCTTCAGGTGGCGTCCAGCGTTCTCAGACCGCCTAACCATAATACGATAACGGGAGAAGCGAGGATAGCGCTAACTCGTCAAGTCCTTGTGGACGTGAGTAGACGCAAAAACGAAACTGCATAGCAGGAGCGGTGAGAGCGCGGGGTCACGTGGCACACTTCAAAGAGCTCAACAGAACGAAAAAAGGCTACGTAAACTAAAGACGGCGGGTGCTACGCAATCTCGTGTGCCGCTTATGTGCTTTGGTTAGTTTTGTTTTGTTTTGTTTTTTTCTAGCGTTTTTATTTGAACTCTGACATCTTGCCGTCACAGCGTACTGTATACAGGGGCGAGTTGGTGCATTTGCACCTTTTCCCCTAAATCCTTAATGCGTTTTGGCGCTTTCGAAAATCACGTGCATCAAATATAGCTTGGTTTTGTAAATCACGCATTACATACAAAGGTGGCGCGGCATAACACGTTAAAGGCCTAAAATACTATACAAAACTAGGAGAGGGAGTTCCAGTGAGCTTGGCAAAGACGTGCAGATAAAATATAAACAGCATGACACTTGAGTCCCCCAGCCAACTCGCCCAACTTCGTACTCCACTCTAGGATTGATGATGTTTGATTATAAATCTGGAAGGTGATGAAGTACGGCTCCGACCGGCGGCAGGCTGTTGTTCCGACTATTTTCATTTCCCTTTCCATTGTTATTTCAACATATTAAACAAAAGAACTGTTACTTTCTTCACGATGCTTTCCCTGGCTTCACTGACTGTTAGCTTCATGTGCTTTCAGCTCACAAATGCTCGAGGCCCTTGAGATATCCTCTAATTCAAATCAAATCAAACTTTATTTCATCTCTCAATGAAGAGAGAAAGGGGGCGACGGGAAAAAGCTGCATTACTGCAGCTTGACTAAGCCCGGCCCCCTGTGGTACAGTTCGACAGCCTGCAGTGGTAACATAGGTACAAGACACCTTAACATAAGGCTAGGCACTTTACAGAAAATGCGAAGAAAAAGAAACGTATAATTCAGTAGCATGGATGTACAGGCAGTAATTTGGTTTCTTTTTTTTTTTTTTTTTTGATGTAGCAGAAAGAAAAGGAAGCGGTATCAGAGAGGTACATACAAAATCATTTCAGAAAAGAAGCTTTGGCAATGTAGCTAAAAAGAAAATGAAAAACAAAAATGAATACATCAGATGTATCAAAGTCGATATAAATAGACGACAGACGTATCTGTGCGTATATATATACATGGATATATATATACATGGATATATATATATATATATATATATATATATATATATATATATATATATATATATATATATATATATATATATATATATATATATATATATATATATATATATATATATGCATATATGTATACAACAATCAAGTACAAGTGCAAGAATCATACAGCGGGATTTTCCGAAAGGAAATAAGTAAAAAAGCAACGAGGAGACATACTATCCGGCTTTAATCCATTTGTAGTTAGGGTGTTTAGAAGATCAGCAGTGCGGTAGGATACGGATTGCTGTCCATAATCAGTACGACTAAAATGGGCTAACCAAATGTCTGCATTCGCGGGATCGAATCCCGGCGACGGCGGCCGCATTTCGATGGGGGCGAAATGCGAAAACAGCCGTGTACTTAGATTTAGGTGCACGTTAAAGAACCCCAGGTGGTCGAAATTTCCGGAGTCTCCCACTACGGCGTGCCTCATAATCAGAAAGTGGTTTTGGCACGTAAAACCCCACAATTAAATTTTTGAAATGTCTGCATGTTATGTGTTACAGGGAATTTCACGACAATTCAGGTTCAACAAATTGATATAATCAACATTTCCCCTTTTCAGCGCAGTTCTGTACATACATGCCAGACGAAATGAATAAATGAGTTCAACCGGCATTATTTTGTATTCGAAAAAAATAATTAGACGTATGTACTTTGCAAGAAAGATTACCTACAGCACGAATTACTCATTTTTTGACACAATTTTAGCTTAGTGACGTTTTGTTTTGATATTGTTGCCTACACTAGGTTAAAATACTTTAATGTAGAATGAAAAAGTAAATTATACACTGTTCGTTTCGCAATGGTAGGCAATAAATTTCGGTGTCTATGTAACGGCACCGTTATCTATTTATTTATTTATTTATTTATTTATTTATTTATTTATTCCGCAAAGACATTGCACTTGTTTGTTCCAGAGTAGATTTTCCGAAAGTATGACTCCTAGTGTTTTAACCTCATTTAAAATGTAAATTTATCCAATTTTTTAAATACAACCTGCTTTCAAGATTTAGGGCCTCATGCTTTCGTCGAAACATGATCGCTTGTGTTTTTTCAGCATTAATTTTTAAATAGTTTCTGTAATACCAGTTCGCGATATCCTTGAGCACAATGTTTGCATAATTTACGAGAGTACCGGATTTTTCCCCTGAAAAATATGATGGTACCTTCTGCATGTGCAATCCATTTGATATTTTAAGCGGTCGAGAAAAAAAATCATTCGTATAAACAATGAAAAGAAGTTGTCCGAGAATGCTCAGTTGTGGCACACCGTGCGGGATAGGTTTTATTTTTGAGTTTGAATGATTATGGCTGACGTACTGAGTACGATGTTGCAGATACGAAGACAAAAACTCGTTTGCGTGACCATGTACTCCGTGTTGTTCAAGCTTAGCTGAAAGTGTAATATGATGTACAGTACAGAATTCTTTTGTGATATCTAAATATATGCCTAAGACCAGTTCTTTTGCATCAAGCGCCGTAGTCATAATTTTTTTCGTTAGTATAGCCTATTCCGTTGATTTGCCTTAGGGAAAACTATACTGTGATGTCGAGATGAGCGAGCGTTTGACTAAGAAACCATACAATTGCTTGTGTATTATTTTTTTCTAAGTCCTTCGAAAAGACAGGAAAAATGGAAATTAGCCTAAAATTATTCGGGTCTTTTTTATTTCCACCTTTGTGCATTGCTACCGCCCTTGCAATCTGCATTTCCTTCGGAAAGCATCCATTTTCTAAGCATAAGTTGTAAATTTCAACTAAAATGGGTGCAGTTATGTCTATAACAAATTTAATTGGCTTAACTTGCACATCATTTGCATCAGGTGACTTGCAACTTTTAGGCTATAAAACACATTTTAAGTTCATTCTCACTTGTGGGAAAAAACACCATACTGCCAGAAAAACTTCCTGTTTCGTGAATCGAGGGTATGCTTGTTCTGTTGCAACTTGTGGGCTCTCCGACAGCTATGAAATGATCATTTAAAACAGTTGAAAGATATGCCGCGCGGACAACGCGGTTGTTCACAAGCATGCTGTCAATATTTCAAACATCGGTCTCTTTTATAAGAGTGTTTAATCGCTTTCAAGACAGAGCAGAGTTGCTCACCACATCGTTAAAATAAACTTCATAATACTCTTCTTTCGCGGCTTTTAGTTTAGCGTTGAGCTTGAGCTTTTTGCTAAACACTTTGAAAGCTCTAAGTTTGTCGGTATTAGTTTTTACATTTTTACAAATTCCCAGTACATGCGGTTTTTTTTAAGTTTATCGGCTTGTGAAGGGAAGTTCTTATCCAGGGTTTTCGCGAATTGTTACATTTTCTGATAACAATATCTGGAAAATGTTTTTTGTATATATACAGCTTTAAAATGCACAATTAACGCTTCATAGACGCTATCTGTGTCGGTACACGAGAACGTGACTCCAATCATGAATCTGAACTTCCATTCGGAAGGCATGAATAGGACGATCTGTACTATCCTGCGTGCATACAGGACTGCTACGTTCACACTTTGCTTCATTTGCACAAATAAAAGCAAAGGCAGGAAGATGGCCGCTAATATCGCACATAAGTGTTCCACTTGACACAATTTCGCAGTCTGCATTTGTAATAAAGAGAGCAAGTAAGCTCGCTGTTCTATCAGTGATGCGGGTTGGTTCTTTCACAAGATCTTTAAATCCGCTAGATGTGAGAATTGACTGAAAATCACTTACTATTGCTGGAAACAGATAACAAATCTATATTCAGGTCACCACTGAGAAACAGGGCATATTTGTTTTGGGACACAAATAGTAACATTCCCTCAAAAAACCAAGAAAAGCTTGACACCGAGCTTTAGGAGGCCGGTAGACCACTGATATAATCGTAGAACCGTTCTCCACAGTTATTATTTCAAAATTATCATTTGAGACAGAGAATTCCTCCAGAATTTGCTCATTGAGCACGACTAACCAACAGCAATACGCCACCGCGCCGACGTTGCGGGCGGGTTAGCAAGAAGGTTCGCTAACCAGTGCGCGTAAACGGAACGTCATGTCGTCTGTACCAAGTTTCCGAGACCATTATGGCGTCAAACTGAACAACAGTAGAATCAATGAGCGAATCGATATCATCATGCCTATTTTCCAATGATCGCGCAATTCAGATGAAGGTAGGCTAGGGAGATTTTATTTTGCAGTTTTTTTTCTTTAGGTTTGTCGGTGCAACAGCCATCTTGGCACAACAACACAATAAGACATAAGCTTGGGATTGAAAGAGAGTGCTCTGAAAGGCCTATCACGGCTCTTCAGCATTGTTTATCATGAGCTGTGCGTCCTCTGGGCTGATGAGCCGGAGCACATGGGAAGCTATCTTCTGGACGTGCCAAGACTTTCCCGTCCTTGGTCCGTACGTGCTTCCCCCCACATGTCTCTTTTTTTGCTTTCGCAGCACCAAGTATTTGCTTGCTTTTTCGGGTGACATGCTCGTTTATGTACCCGGCACTCTCTTTCTAGTGCCGCGGCACAGCAGTCGTGATCCGCATTTACTTTGCTTTCGGAAGGACTGCATTACGCTTTGCTCGCCTCACGGACCGCACGACAGTAATTTTTTTTTTTTCATTTGATTTTGCGATGGCACTTTATGACAGATATGAATGTCACTCTTGGTCACAGGCTCGCGACAAACTCAGCCAACTTCGCGACGGCTTCAAGTGGTTCACAGTCTGCAGGGACGCCCTTAATTTCAATGTTGTTTGTTCGAGAATAGCGTTCGAGGTCTTCGATTCGCTGGGTTAGCCTGCGGTTTTCCACCTGCAGAGCTTGGTTGCTAGTCCTAAGTGACTTCATTTCATTCATAAGTACTTTGACCTCCCTGTGACATTCGGCCACTGCATCACATGTATCGCTACAGTACTGAACACTTTTCTTGAGCGCTTTCAGTTCAGCAAGACCCTCCCTTCTGAAGTTTATCAACTCTTGCCTTGAACTGTCGAAGTCGTCTGTGACTTCGCGTTTCCCCAGGCGTGAAAAACACGTACAGAAAACTTCGCTTACCTGCACAAAGCAGGAAGAGCCAATGCGTGTGACCGTGTCGCACCGCTGCCGAAATGCTCATTGCCAAGTTGTGAGTGTATACTTTGGCAGCCTTGATGCCAGAAGGCAACATATACGAGAGTCTATCGACCAGTTTTGAAAGTGAGTTCCACATTTACAGCCATGGCCGTGAATGGCGCTGATTAACACTCCCACTGGGCTATATCTAGTACACACACACACTAATACCGAAAAATGTGAACTAAGGGAAAGTCGCCGCAAACAGCTTAATGTCATTACGCGTGTAACGCGGAAGCTATGGATTCACCTCCGAAAGCCGGCAGGTCGTCTTTTCACCTACCTAGTCTAGGGAAACACTTAATTTTATTTGTTCCTTTTTTCTTTTCAACTTCAACGTTCCCAACTTTTGAACGGGCCACATCCCATAACGTCAGCTCAAATCTATGTGAAAGAGGCACTTGCTCTTCCAAAAGAACTACTTTTTTGGGCTGCTACAGCCTCCTGATAACCCTTGTACACTGCCTTTAGTCCTTTGAGAATGAACTTGTAAGCGATTTCGTAATATATTTGTCACAGATATAAAGTTAAATGCATGCAGGACCTTTACGGGAATGGCTTAATGATATTATTGCCGTCATTTTTCGTGGAAATCGACGCTAATTTAATATATACTCCTGCGTCCTCACGCATTACGAAGAACACTCGTGAAGTGTTTTGAAAAGCAGGAGGTGACATGAAAATATAGGATGTAGCATCAGCTTTCCAACCCGCCAGCATATGGTAATGATGTCTTCCTCTCTGAATTTAGGCAAAAATAAAAGAGGTTTCTGCCACAACAAGCGAGAGAAGATTGTTACGTTGTCGACGTGCATTGACAAATCTTTGTTAGAAAACAGAGTACAAGAAACAAAAAAAGGAGGGCCCACTGTAGGAGAGATATACTTTAGAAGAACTTGAAGTTGGTCTAGTTTCGAACAATGACGCGGGCGGTCGTTGTTCGTGATTCTTTCGCTGTCCTCGTGTTTTCTTTAACGGCAAGCATGTCATAGTAAATATAAACTAGGCCAAGTTCAAGTGCTTCTAAAAACGTACATGCAGATAATGCTTCCCCCATTTAAACGTGTTATTTAAGCAAAAAAAATGTCATTTTCAAACATGCCAGTTGGTAACAAGCCACCTGAGAGACGGAAAATGTGGGTAGGAAAGGTGACAAGGTCAACCAGAAGTACTTCCGATCTACTACCCTGCACAGGGGAAAAGGGGGGGGGGGGTAAGAGATGAAAAGAAAGTAAGCAAAGAAAACATTTAGCGTCGATATTAGGTTCGTTCAGAGGTGCACGTCGCAATTACGCAGTCACTCACTGAGGCTTGTCCACTTCCGGAATTGCAGTAATGCACGTATCGCTTTGCGGGATCGTGAAACATGAGGCCACGGCCCAAGGATACTTTAGTTACCGCTAACGATCTTGAACCCTATTGCGATTAGTGATACACCTCCCTGCGACAACTCGGGACGTGAGGGATCCATCGAACGTCTCCCATAAATCTGCTCTATGACGTCCAGTGCCTTCCACTCCTCGCCCCGTTAAAAGATCCCTCGTAAGGTGAGGACAGGGCTTAAAATACGCGCTGTGTAATTGCCTCAACGGAGTGCAAAGTCTCGAACCGCAGCAGGGATCAAAGAGCTAAAATTTCAAAAAGAAAGCCCGTGTGCCCCTCCTTAAGCGAGAAGGCCGCCTGCATCCTGCCCGATAATCCAGGTCACAAGCATTAGCCCATGTGAGGTGCACTGTCTCCTGCCTTCAACGTACGTCACTGAATTCAGTGTAGTATAATCAGCAGAACCGCCTCTGGAAGTGCACTGCTCAGCAACAACAAAAAATTAGGCGGCTTATAAAAAAGAAAAAAATGTTTACTCATGCGAGTGTGAAGTCTACTGCATTATAAGCATATACATATGTGCTCCTCTTCTGCATTATTACACGAAGATATCCTTTTGTGTGTGAAATGAAGATTACACACGGAAAAGGCTTGATTTAATTTTTCTGCGAGTTTCTAAATTTTTTTTATCATGTTACGTGGACATCGCGTGTCCAGTAACACTCTTGAGGGGAAGAGTCAGTCTGAGGTTAGGGAGTTGGTCTTGCTCTTGTTGTGTGACCCAGTTTAGGCGACTACAGCAAATCACAGGACGATTCCACAGGCTGCTGTATCGGCCAACAACCGGAAACGAAGGACGCAGGTGGGTTCCGCGAAGAGCAGACGCGGGAAACACCCACGCGTTGAAAGAAATCGGATTAGTGGCTGCGCCGTAGAAGAGGCACCAGATCTGAACCCTCTCTCGGAATAAAAGGGTAGACGCTCCAAGCTGATGGGGAGCGTTTCGGGAGACGGGCGCGAAGGTAAAAAGGTAGGGGTGCTTGAAGTCACCGCCACCGCTAATGCCCATGCGCTTCCCACATGTCCCGTCTAAACTCCCTCAATAATTTTAAAGTACGGAAAGGCTTTGATCCAGCCGACGCCGCCAGCGATAGGCTGATCGGTGACATGTGACCTTGCTCCGCCCCTTTACCGCCATGAAAGTTCCTGCGCGCCGGGCGAAGTGCGCGCGTTTCGCCCAAAACGTTGGTTT
Source organism: Dermacentor variabilis (assembly GCF_050947875.1). Taxonomy (NCBI): domain Eukaryota; kingdom Metazoa; phylum Arthropoda; class Arachnida; order Ixodida; family Ixodidae; genus Dermacentor; species Dermacentor variabilis. Next base: position 76,906,246 of record NC_134574.1, read on the forward strand.
CGCCTGTTGTGCTGTGCACATCGCTGCGACAATTTCGTTCCAAGAAGGCCGAAATGCCTTGTTGCTGTGCGGTTGGGTGCCGAAACCGGACGAAGGATGGCAAGAAGTTACTTTGCATCCCGCGCGGCAACAAGAACCTAACCAGAAGGAATGTACGGTTGCACAGAATTGGGGGACGGAAGGACTTTGAACCGTCGGTAACTGCACGACTATGCGAGGCAAGTAACATAGAACGATACAAAGGTGCGATGGAAAGTGTTCACGTGCGCGTGTCGAGCTGTGATAGTATTTCATTCGCGCGCATGAATGTTCATGGCCCAAGTTTGTGGAGATTATTTATTGTAGTTCGTTGTGAGCCCGCTGAATAGTTCAGTATGACCTAGGATGCGAAGGACTGATATGCCTTGTTGCTGTGCGGGTGGGTGCTGAGATCAGACGGAGGAAGGCAAGAAATTATTTTGCATCCCGCGCGGCAAACAAAACCTCACCAGACGATAAATGTGGTCGCATATAATTGGACGAAAAAACTGAACTGTCGGTAACAGCAAGGCTATGCGAGGAAAGTAACGTAGAGCGACAGGAAGGTGCAAGAGAAAACATACACATGTGTGTGCAGAGCTGCGATAGTATTTCATTAGCGCGCATGAATGTTGACGGCCGAAATTTTTGAAGATTATTGATTTTAGTGCATTATGAGCCCATTGACTTAGCAAGTGCAATATGGTCTAGCATGCAAGTAAATAGCCGGGCAGAAGCGCATTAACTCGCTGGCAAATATCCGCATTGCGTTACGTGCGATAAGAAAATCACAAATTTCAGCAGCGAATTCTACTTTTACACTTTCCTGTGTTTGTGCGCGCGTTGTTAACTGCACTTTACAATATGTCCAAAAAGTTATTTCCAACTCTGTATATCCTAATCATATCTTGTGCATTGCATATGTGAATAAATATATTCCTAAGTGCCTGCATTGCTCTCCTTTTAAAAACAAATACTCCATAGCCACTGTTACTGGCCATCAAATAGTAAAGTATAATACAATATATCAAAGTACATTATACACACAGTTGCGAGCTCGTCCCTTCCAAGTTTCCCTTGCGTTCGAAGATACTTCAGTAATCTGCGATGCCATTTTGCTGATTAAAAACACACAACTGCAAATTACCATAAGAAAAACGCCAGAAGCGATACACGTATTGCCAGTTAAACACAGTGCAGTAATAGCTAGGCCAATTCGCGTGCGTTTCGTATAAGGGCCCTCAAATTTTTAAGGGGCTTTAGCGGTGCACGGAGGCGAAAAGGCATAAACACACCAATGCGCGTCATGATTCAAGTTTACGTGGCGACGTCGCATGGTTCACGAGAACAGTCAACCGCATTCACACACGCGCACACACTACGCTCGATGTTGGTGTGCCGCGAGATTAGATCACTCTGGCGGCCCGAATACGATCAATGGGACTCGCTGACACGATCCATACCGCCGCTTTAGAATGTCACGACAGTTGCACTGGCTCGTAGCACTGAGCCAAAAAACACATCTTGGGGGCGAAATGCGAAAACACCCGTGTGCTTAGATTTAGGTGCACGTTAAAGAACCCCAGGTGGTCGAAATTTCCGGAGTCCTCCACTACGGCGTGCCTCATAATCAGAAAGTGGTTTTGGCACGTAAAACCCCATAATAAAAAAGAACACATCAGTCGTCGTGTAATCGCTACACGACAGACACACTCAGCGGCAAAAAGACTGTTGGCGCACTCGTTTCCACACACACATGATGTTGTTTAGTTGCCGCGAGGGTCGCACGTTTGAGCGACGTTATCTCGAAAGTTTTTCGGTCCAAGCGACTGTCAGCCTTCTTTTTTACTCAAATCCTTCGTTCAAAGTAATCGCTATGTGTATGCAGCACACTTACAAGCAAAAAAATTCACAGAGCAAACAGAATTAAGCGCAGGCAATGAAAGGCTCGCGCGGATAGACACGTTTCGCGTTGTCTTCGGCTCCGACTCCGTGTTGTTCACCGTCAAGTGCTTCGACTCTTTTATGAAATGCAAGTAAATCAACTCTTCACGCTCTTCTTAATTAAATGCAGATAATTTATGCTGTGAACACGTAATGTAATTTAATACGCGCGCAAACGAACGAAATGTAAACATGCGGAATCGAGGCGATCAAGCACTCATTCCGCTCACTTGAGCGTCTTCTTTCAGCACTCATTTGAAATTAAAGGACTGTTTTGAGCAGTTCGGGCCCTTCTTTCATTTTTCACCACAGTCGGGCACCAGTAGGCTTTATTACCCTGCATGTGCAGATATATATTTTCACCTCACGAATGCCGCGGTTTAGCTTGGGCGCCGTCTGCTACAGGAACTTCCTAGGTGGCGCGCGCGACAGATGTCGCTACCTTAAAAATTATAGAGGGACCGTACTTCCGTCGACCGTCTCGGTCACGGAAATTGGGCGACACGACACTGCCCAGCCGGTTCAATTGAGTGTCAATGTTCCACTCATCATCCACTAAATTGTCGGATGATACTGCCCGCGTATGAAGAATCTCGCACGTCTCCTGGTGGTGCAAATTTCTTTCTCAATATTACGATACAATTTTACTCAACTTTTCCCGAGTTAGACAACCTGTCAGTGCATAAACGTGTCTATGATTCACGCAAGGGAAACTTCTAACGACAGTTTTTTTTTTTTTTTTCTCATTGGAAGGAGATTGAGAGAGCCGTGAAGAAAAATCATCGCGTTTTTAGTCCTAGACGGGAAGTTAGGTTTCTTCTTTGGTTTTACATGTGCGCCGGCTGTCCTTATAGGAAAACTTGAATACCACACTTTGAATGATAACGTACGCCACGAATGATGTATGCACAATGTAAGAAAATTTTGCATAAAGCGCGAGAAAGCAACTTTGTCGGGCATTTCGCCATAGACAAAGCTGTCGTCGGAGCCGGGGCCATTCATAAGCTGCGCCCGACGAGACGAGACGAGACGAGAAAAAAAAAAGGCTAAACACGACTGGTGCAGCAATATTCTACGCGTGACATTCAAACTTCAATACTTTGTCACTTACAAACAACGCTTTTCTTTTTTCTTGACATTTATGAAACATGCGCGTCTAGCTAAACGACAAAAGAAAATTGAAAAAAAAATGAAAATATTCGGGGTTTTACGGGTCGAAACCCCGACATGATTATGAGGCATGCCGTATTTAGGTGATCCTCAATAATGTTGCTCAGGCGCAATTCTTCGCCGTGCACCCAATACATAGGACAGGAGCGTTCATGCATTCCGACCCTGACGTAGTCAATACGGACCCCGGGGCCGGGTTCGAATCTTGACCTCGTTCACGTCAGCACAATGCCGTAGTCACTGAGCTCTGCGGGAGGGGTTTGAAGGACAGAAAGGGACACAAGTTCTCGGTTAACGCAATGCGCGGCAACTTGACGGGATATGCAGAGTGCTTCACGTAACTTGAACCAAAGAGTTTTAAAAAGTTATTAACCACAGCTGAATGAAACCAACGACATGTGTCTTGCCATCGTGTCGCGCTGCTAAGAGTAGCGCTTTCTTTATATTCCGCTTAATCAGTTAGCTAACTAAAATAAATTATGCAATATTTTTAATATTCACTTTAGGGCCAAATGCGTTTCGTTACGTTGTAGAGAGGATTCAGAAACGAGCGATCTAATTTTTTTGTGGCAACGCACATTCTACGTGGCGATTTTCGGTGTTGAAAGAAAGCCCGCGAAATATGAAATTACACCACGTGACAGCGATCACGCGCTGTCGTATAGCAGAGCTCTGAACCGTGCGACCATGCTTCGATCGAAAGAACCGCGCGCGCGGACCGTGGCGAAGTGTGCGGCCGCGGCTTTACAGGCGTCGGCTTCCCTGACGCATATTTGACGGTGGCACACGGAAAGGAAGCGCCGCCTTCCATGATAAGCGACAGGCTTGAAGCGCGGTTGGGAGGGCACCTTTATGGCATTGTGATATTAACGCGTTAGCTTTAAAGGCCCCGTGTCGCACAAAATTCGGTGTCGGCGCCGGTGTCCACGGCGAAGAAAATCATCCCGAAACACGCATCCCGAACCAGTCAGGCCCTCCGCGTGGCACATAGGCGTTACTGAACGGGCTGAATTTATCAAAGTAAAATGTTTCACTAAACCCGTAAAGTACGACCTCAGCGCAAGTACTTGCAGGCAATAGCGTCAAACTGTAATTTGCATCGAATCGTAATTTGAATGTGCGAGAAAAACATAATTATGTTACGCGGAAACTCGAACATAAACCCTTTTAACTCGATGGCGTTATCCAACTACCGTTTGATGTCTGTCTTGGAGCGGCGCGGCCTGCTCAATTCCTTGCAACAACATGAATGAAATAATCAGAAAGCTCGTATTCGTCCATAGCGTTCGCCACCAGCGTTTCCAGAAAAACGTTACGGTTACCTAAGCAGCAGTTACCGGGAAGCACGAGAAGCAGTCAGGGATCTTTGAATGCTATCGCGTTCCAATCACAAAGGTTAAGCGTCGTCCCAATTTTTTTTTAATTTTAATTTAGGAAGACCAGGTCTTTCTGCTTCATTGGGAAAAAGTGGATCTCTGTTTATTTTATTTTCCTCAAAAGTTGGCAGTAAAAATTTCATATACCAAGCCCGACATGGCATCATTAGTGATACGGGCATTTTGTAAGATATTTCGAGGCAACGACCCTCGGCCACGTTACTAACCAAGCGAAGCGATGTTCTCCAAATTTCTTTCTACGTTACTCTTTATTCCTTTGTCTTCTTTGGGGTAAATTAAGCTATAGATGCTTGGGTTTTTATTTATTTAATTATTTATTTAATTAATTATTTATTTATTCTCTATGTTTTCGAGACCAGTGAGCACTATATATGAGAAAACTGTAGAATGAGAAAATCTAAACTGTAGAAAAGAGGAAAAGCAAAACAAAAATAAGGTCGCCAGTTTGCGTTCCACAGGGCGCTCTTGAATTCTGCTGTGTCCGGATTGACAGCGATAACACCGCGAAGGTGGTACCAGCCGATGCGCTGGCGGGGAAGAAATGTGTCAAGTTTCATCTCGTTGCGACTCACCCCAGGTAACTTTGAGATAACAAAAAAAAAAGATAAGACAAATCGGTATACGTCAGGACGTCAGAATGTGAAAAATTAATTTGTATTTTTATAAATTTAATAAATCACATATCGAGGGCCTTCCATTATCGCCCAATTCCCAACTTTCACTTTGCTATTTTCTTTTCTACCATGACCACGTAAAAATCTCCTCCATTGCTTTGTTTTAACGTCTCTCGAATGCTTTCATCTCCACGCTTCCATTTCTTTTTCCCTTCCACTCCTGCGGTACATTAATGGAGCAGGGAGGCTCAGCTTAGCCTCACTCACACTTTTCTCTCACGGTATATCATAATAAAAAGAAATGATGATACTAATTAGTACGAAGACGGAACAAGACAGAAGCTTTGGGCGCCGCTCCTTTCTTAATTCCTTGTGACGCAGTCTCATTTTGTTTGTTTGTTTGTTTGTTTGTTTGTTTGTCTGTCTGTCTGTTTGTTTGTTTGTTTGTTTGTTCTCGTAATGATCGCTCACCAACTAGCCAGCAGACGGCAGGTGAAGTCTGCGCATGTGATTGGTTCGGATGAAATGTTTAAATAAAAACTCTTTTTTTTTTTGTACATGGCTGGTAATCGTAAAATATTGAGCTAGGGCTCCGGAATCATTGGCCAAGGGGGGTCGCACTACAGACCGCTCATCCAACTCGGTCGCACAGCGACGGTCGTGATTGGTCGCTTCAGTCCTGGGTCAGTCGACTGCCATTTTACTTCAACATTTAATCACACCCATTCGAGATGCCAACCGGTACAGTTGCATACCCCTATGCAGGCAGTCGGCCTGCGCTTGTGCCGTTCCGCCCCTAAGGTGATGAAACGGGCAGAATTAAAAAACTGGCTGCCTGGGCTTGTTGGGCGAAACATTACTTAGACAAAATCATTTTTAGTGCGCAAATTGTAGGAACTGGTGAGCTCTGTACTGTCGCCTTCTCCCTTCCTTTCTGCGATTTGAGCAGGGATTTGTTTTCTTGTTTAAGAAATGCAAAATTAAATACGGCGTTCAATGCAGCCACTTCACCTCTAAAGTCGGCCGAACGCGTCCGTGCTGGTGATTCGCCCGTATTTCGCAATAATTGTAACATTTAAGTACATCAGCCAGTACCTCAGTATATTTACAGGAAAGTCTATAGTAGACATATGGCTACTTATCTGTTTTTCGCAGTTACGATCTACAGCACCGCAGCAATGAGCTGCGCGACTCGCCTCAAGCCGTGTGGGTGACAGCAACCGTACACGATTGTTAAGCCAAGAATAAGATGGCGGGCAACTGTGGCTGCGACAAGCTGACGCGAGATTAATGTCGAACACTCTATACAGGCTTAGCGAGGTCGCACTTGGGCCGGTGCTGGATGAGCACGTGGAATCGCTACTATGGCCCCCACCATAAGGTAAAGCACTCATTTAATTCGTTCGCACTAGCAGTGTCGAAGTGAAAGAAGTTTACGCGCCTAAAGTGTGGGAAGCCGGTCACGTGCTGGAGGTAGAAAGGGGAGGGAAGCGCTTAGAGTCGCCACATATATATATATATATATATACATTTACATGTATATGTATATATGTATGTATGTATGTATGTATGTATGTATGTATGTATGTATGTATGTATGTATGTATGTATGTATGTATGTATGTATGTATGTATGTATACAATGGTGAAATGATGGTGAATTCAGAACAACTTGCCGCAGGTGGGGAACAATCCCACAAACCTTCGCATTTCACGAGTGGTGGCGCTGGCTAAGACTCCCATGGTTCTACTAGGAAACATAAATACCCAAGAAGGTGGACGGGGAAACGGCCGTGGTAGCTCAAATGGTAGAGCATCGCACGCAAAATGCGAAGGTTGTGGGATCGTTCCCCACCTGTAGCAAGCTGTCTTTTCATCCACTTTCATTTTCCATTAATTTATCGTTTCTTTATTTCATTTATTAAGCACAAGTAATTTCCCCTATGTTGTCCTTGATGTCAGTGTTTGTTGGCTTCTGATAATATGAGTAATAAAAATCGGGCCCCTTCGGTTAACCCCCTTTATTCTTTAATTTAAAACGAAGAAGACAGGCGTGTGCTTCGGACGCATCGTTAACGCCTTGCTGGAAGATAGAGCTTGTGCGCTCGGTGCATGACGCTGCTCGATCAGCAGACTAGCCTGCGTACCGCTCGGGGTCTGCAATTAAACCGCGTCACATATTTTATGGAGGTTGCTAGGCTTTCCCCAAACCTGGAACTGCGCAGTCGAAAGTTGCCGCCCGTCATGCCTGACGACGCAAGTTGGACACCAGCGCCGGTCTCGCCCGCTCTTCTACGTTCTGGCTCTCCGCGTCAACGGGGCCCAGCAATTTTCAGCGGCTCTGATGAAAATGACGTCGAGGAGTGGCTCTCATCCCACGAACGCGTGAGTGCCCGCAACAGATGGTACTATACTCATAAATTGAACAACGCTGTCTTCTACATCACGGGCGTCGAGAACGTGGGGTTCCGCCACCACGAATCTGGCCTTCGTACCTCGTCTGACTTCAAGACGAGCTTCACGCAAAGTTTCGGTCGCCCCGCGGTACGAAATGTTCGCGCAGAAGAGCGTTTGCGTAACCGTTCCCAGCAGCCCGGTGAGAACTTCACCAACTACATAGAAGGCGTCGTCGATCTTTGCAAGCGCGTCAGCTTATCAATGGCCGAATCTCATAAGATCCGCCATATCTTGAAGGGCATCGAAGACGACGCCTTTGAAGTGCTTCTCTCGAAAAACCCACAAACCGTCATCAAGGTAGCTGACCCTTGTCCGAGGTATGATGAGCTCCGCAGATAACGGTCTCCTGACCCGGTGTTCTTGCATACAGGATACTGCGGTTTCGAGCTGAACCGTAGTTCCCGACCACGGCCCCTGCTCTATGAGATTAAAGAGTTCGTTCGCGTCGAAGTCGCTCGGCAGTTGTTTCTAATAACTGCCGTTCCAAGCGTCATCGTTGACTCCAAGCCTGCGACAGACGATGCACGAGTAAGTATCCGAGGCTCCTCCGTCCCCGCGTGCGTCGGCACCGGTTCCTGCACCTATACGCCGAAGTTGAAACGCGGACGCTGCCGCCGGCGTTTCCGCCACCACTGCCTGCTGTATACTATCAAGTCGTCTTCCCCCCGCGTTTCCCACTAGCTTTGCCAGCCAGCAGGAGCCAGTGGACGAGCAGTGGCTAGCAGTGGACAACGCCTGGCTGGCACGCGTCACCTTCTCAAGTTTGCCGGCAATTAAGTGCTGTGTGGAACGCTGCTTTTCTGTCTCTGCTAATTTCAAGCTACTTTGTGGGAGACGCCGCTCCTTTCACTACGGCGATGGACGTGGAGTCACCAGGAGGGGTGCCGGGTCCTTCCACGTCAACAGCGGCCCCTCCGAGATAGCGGTCTAGTCGCCCGAGGGACACCGACAGCGAGCACACTGTGATTTATTCAACGACCAGTGATGAAACCTCGGATGACAGTGACTTCGTGCCCGTAGCAAAGCGCCAAGCAAAGAGAAGACTCGTCAAAACATCTCCTTCCACAAGTAAGACAACTGTGGTCCCGAGGCGAAAGTCATCGGACCACAAAATTTCATTCGTGCCTGTGGCTGCTAGCGACAATTTAAACCGGCTCAACCGCCAAGCTACATCTGTATCGCTAGAGGCGCTTGTTCCGGGTCAGATCAAAGATATAAGGATAAACACCCGAAAGAACATTCTCGCTATAGATGTCACAAACCTCAGCGCACTAGACGTTATGAGTAACGTTAAGGTGCTGGATAGCGTCAACGTACGCTGCTACAAACAAAACGATCGTGACTCTATGGCCGGTGTGGTGTATGACGTCGACAATTCCATTAGCGATGCTGACCTACATATACTCATTAAGCCAGCGACAGAGGGAATTGCCATATTGCGAGCCCGTCGCCTGGGGAATTCGCACTGTGTGAAGCTAACATTTAAAGGAGACAGCGTACTGTCACATGTCAAGGTCGGGCACTTCCGACACGTAGTATGGCCTTTTGTTCCAAGGCCGCTTCAGTGCCGAAAGTGGCAAAAGATAGGGCACGTTAGTGCTGTTTGCACAAATGGTACCGTGTGCTCACGATGCTCTGGGTCGCACAGCTCCGATGCATGTCGTGCAGAAAACCAAAAGTGCGCCAATTGTCAAGGTCTCACGATCCATCTTCAAAGAATTGCCCACGTGTGAAAAATGAGCTTAAAGTCTTGAGGCAAATGGTCAGAGATGGTTCGTCACACAGGGAGGCTGCCGCTAAAGTGCGACGTCGGCGTTCGCATCGCCGTAGATCTAGGAAACCCACTGCTATTGCTAAGGATGCACCGCTTCCACTGACAGTCCACAAACTTCCACAGAAAACTAGCAATACTAGCAACGAGGTTCCTAAGCAGAAAATCTCGAATAACATTGCCTCATGCGAGGAGTGGCCGCCGTTGCCAAGGCTAGACGAACCAGCGGAGCAGCAAGATGTAGCACGCTCGCCGAATTATGCTTCACCTTCTGGCAGCAGTCCAGACGACGACAAACAAGTCGTCACCATGATACGGGCCCTTATGAACACGCTACGAGTACTACTGACTACCATACAAACTCCGGCGGCTCGAGGTGCACTTGAAATACTGAATGCTCTGAATCCGGTACTGTCCGGTCTTGAGAAGCACCATGGCTGCTCCTCAACACTCCTTCCTTAAAGAAGTCAAGGAAGCGTTCCTCTTCCAGTGGAATGCCAGAGGCCTTAAATCCCGCATTTCGGAATTTCGTCCGTTTGTTTTCAAGCACAAATTTCCAATCATTGTCATTTGTGAGCCAAACATTGAGAGCGTCTTCCGCCTATCAGGATATGAAGCTTTCATGTCTGCCACCTATACCGACCGCAGCAAAGTCATCGTCTACGTCAGATGCGATTTCACTTATCTTTTACACCGAGTGGCACCTGATGACGACAATCAGTACGTATGTTTGACTATAAAATGCAAGAACGTTTCACTCACGCTGGTAGGTGCCTACATTTCACCTTCGAGTCCATTTGACAACGCAAGGCTAAGTACAATTTTAACAGCGACACCTGGACCATGGATTCTTACCGGCGATTTCAAAGCGCATCACCCGCTATGGGGAAGCTTGAAGATGGATTGTCGAGGAAGACATGTACTATCCTTCGCGTCGGACCATGAACTCTGCTGCCTAAATGATGGCAGCCCCACTTTTCTACGGGAATTGACATACAGTAGCTGCCTGGACTTAACTTCTGTTTCAAGATGCCTCAGTGCCAGTGTGAAATGGTTTCCGGACAACGAAACACATGGTAGTGACCACGTTCCAACGTACTTTAATATCGATGGCATACGCAAGTCACACTCTACCACAGTTCTTCAACGCATCGACTGGCCTAAATACACGTTGCTCATGGAGAAGAATTGCCAAAAGATCCAACAATGTCCACCTGGCAACATCGAGGAGCTCATTAACGACGCTGCTCGAGAAGCCACAAGAGTTTTTAGGACTATTCCTAAATTTTCTGAATTCGCAGCAGAATTGGAGCGGCTTCGAGCAATTCGCCGTCGCGCGGAACGAAGGTACAGGCGCACCAAGTCCATCTACGAACTAAGGGAGGCGAGACGCATACAGAACATACAACGTCGGATCAACTCCCTGCAGTCTCTAAGATGGAAGACTTTTTGTGATTCCCGTGATCGACATAAACCCCTATTACATATATGGAGAACGGTGCGCGGTCTTCGAACATCACCACAACAACGCCACCCCTTCAAATGCCTGGCTCTCAGTCAAGGTCGCCGAGAGATCGACGTAGCGGAGGATTTCTGTTTAAGGGTAGCGGGTCTACCATCCTCGTTTCCCGTACATGACCCCCTTGACGTTCCAATCTCGCGGGATTCTCGTATGGACAATCTGTTTTCCATCGAAGAGTTACAAGCGGCTTTGGCAGCGTGTAGACGATCCTCATCGCCTGGGCCTGACGGGGTGACTTACGCAGCTCTTGGCAACCTCGGTCAAACAGCCCGGCATGCTCTTTTAGAGGTGTACAACAATTCATCGCGGGGAGGAGTGGTTCCAGCTGCATGGAAGTCCAGCCGCCTTGTGCCCCAGCTCAAACCAGGTAAATCACCCCTAGGTGTGGCGTCTTACCGTCCGATTGCTCTGGCCAGTTGTCTAGGAAAAGTGATGGAGAGGATGGTGCTGACACGTCTAGAGTGGTATCTAGGACACTACGAGATATACCCTGACGCTATGGCAGGCTTCCTACACCGACGCTCTTCAGTAGACAACGTCATAGATCTTGTCTCGTCTGTTCAACATGAAAAAAGCCTAAGGAGACTGTCAGCGGCGATGTTCTACAACCGTCCTTTCAACCGTCCAACAAACCGTCCTTTCATCCTTTCATTCTTACATGAAAAACACAACGAACGCACTCACGTTTACACGGACGGCTCTGTCACCTCTAAAAGCTCAGCTGGAGCAGCGGTACTTCCCGCTCAATCTGTCACTATCAAATTCAAGACGTTTCACGTCACATCATCGACGGCTGCAGAACTCGCAGCTATCCGTGCTGCTCTGGAGTTTATAGGTCCCAAATCACCACATTCATGGTCCATCTTTTGTGATTAAAAGGCAGCTCTCCAGTGTCTGCTGTCCCCTTTCATCCACGAACCAAATGTACAATTAGTCGAAGACATCCGACTGCTCCACCATTACGCAATCGACAAAGGACACAACATCAGCTACCAGTGGATACCGGGTCACTGCGAAATTTCGGGAAATGACAGTGCCGATGACGCTGCCCGGTCGGCCCATGATGGTGCCCAGATTGTAACCATACCGCTGTCAAGAACAGATGCAGCCACAAGTCTTCGCTCCCTCGCACGCGAGCTTACGCTAACTCTGTGAAACACCAGTGAATTCACGAACACACGTCTTCACAGACTGGACCCAAGTTTGCAACTCCGTCTTCCACCAGGGTTGCCACGAGCGGAAGCAACACTTCTGTGCCGCCTATGACTCGGCGTGGCATTCACGAACTCCTATTCCTTCCGCATTGGAATGACCGACAGCCCTGCTTGCGACACCTGCGGCTGCGAAGATGCGGTCGCGCCCCTCCTCTGTGACTGTCCACGTTACAATGTGCAAAGCAAAGTGCTCGTGACCGTGCTCGAAAAACTGGACAATCGCCCCTTCACAGAAGAGAAAGTTCTAGGACACTGGTCCAGACGGGTTTCGGCACTCAAGGCCTTAAGGGCTTTGCTCAAGTTCTTAAGGACATGTGAATTGTGCGAACGCCTTTGACTACTGTTACGCGTAACATCGCGTTACTTTGTGCATCCTTCTTGTTTGTTTTTTCTCTCTTCCTTCTCCTTTTATTCCCTTTACCCCTTTCCCCAGCACAGGGTAGCCAGCCGGTATTTACACTGGCTAACCTCCCTGTCTTTCCTTCCCTTTTGTCTCTCTCTTGCCGGCAATTGGGGCTTATGTAACCGTAATGTTTTCCGTGAAACGCTGGCCGCGAACGCTATGCACGAACACGGGCTTTCTGGTAGAAACGCGGCCTCTTGCGTAGGACGCGATGCCACGGAGGCGAGCGCCAGCTGGAGGTATCGCAAAGAACCGGGCGCGCAGCTCCGTGGCCCCCAAGACACATGCGCGCCGGCGCGTGCAAATGGCGGACGCCGCGACTGGTTAGTGAAGGGAGAAACGCTCGAAATGGGGTTTCTTTTAATTTCCGCGTAACAGAATTACGTTTTCTCGTATACTTAAATTACAATCCGAGAGCCATTATGTCTGTAGGTTGTGTGTGAGTCATTGCTTACGATTTTTCCGCGTATTTAAGCCTGAGAAATTCAGTTATTTCAGTAAATTCCTTGCTTAACATGGAGGGCCTGGGTGTGGGTGGCTCGAAAATCGTTTCGCTGCAACGACGTCTGACGCTTCACGCCGACGCGGAACGCCGACGCCGGATTTTCTGTGACACGGGCTCCTTAACGTTATCGCATTAATAAAGAGAAAAAGAGACATCCACCCAATCGTGAGAAATGCCACAATGGAAACCCATACGGTTTCCTCGAAGAAAAAGCCCGGTATTAGTTACTTCTCTACGCATTGCGGGTGTCCACAGAACTACTACGTCAAAGTCCTGAGAATTCCATCACCCTGTCAATGACGATGTGCCCTCACCGAAGTGCCGATACTACGTAATTACTGCTGTCAAGAGCTGACGGTACTAGTGAACTCCATACCTCGCGCGTGAGTTAACGCTATCTCGGTGCAATATTGCACTGCGCTACAACCCGCGCGTCACAGCTTCGATTCACCATGACGTTTGCATTTACCACCAAATTTTTTACTATGTGGTGTAACACTGCTGTGTCGAGTGGGGTTCGGTGTGGCCTCCACTAATTCATATGCTGCTTACTCATTCAAATAGTTTATCACTACAGCGATCAAATCTAAAAATCTGAATAGCCTTCTTTACCGAAAGCGATATTGTATTTATGTATTAAGACTTAGTATGTCTTTGTCGGTATATATTGACAAGTGATATTATGTCCTTGTATGTCCTCGTGTGTTTATTTATTCCGTGTTATTGGATTGACTGTACTGATTGGTTTGACTTTAATTTCAGAAAGTGCGGAATATGCCTTTTTTGTGCCTGCCTTTTCTTCTCTCTTGGTATATTGACTATTTATAGCACGTTTGCTAAATGCGTTTTGTTGTTGGAAAGGTTTTTGTATCACCTCATGTTATCATCCTCTGATGATTGAACAATTAACTATTTGTGGCGAATCCGGCGAAAGAATTGTTGCCAACCTTTACAACTCCCTCCGAATAAATAATTCATTCACTCTCTCACTCACTCACGTGTGGACGTGAGGAGACTATCGAGCAGCTCCTCTGCCACCCGGACGCGATGCGTCTGCACACGCACTGAAACTAAACAAGGAATAGTTCACGATCGTGAAGACGAACGGGGGCGTCTCGCTCTCCAGCTCCATGGCCAGCGTTGTTGCTGAAGTTCGGCGCCGTGGTTCACCACACGAAGAGGTGGGTGTTAGTTTACTTATGTTGAATTCTAATGGCGGAGTCGGAGCAAGTTTTTCTGCTCGTTTCGGAGCAAGTTTGTTCCAATGACAGAGTGAGGGCGGGAGTAAGGTATTCCAATGAGAGAGTCAGAGGGGATTCAGAGCAAGAGTCACTCCGTGGAGCAGAAAAAGATGCTCCGCCGAAATCGGCGGAGTGGACCGGAACTCTGCGTGACGTATTTCCTTTACTACCTTTGTCTGCTGGGAGGCGCCACCGGTCACGACTCGATATCCATTCCGCACTTAAAAAAAAAACAACAGGTGAACGGCGCTGAAGAGACAAGTGACTGGTGCGGTGGTGCTGGGAGCAAACAGCGGAAAGAAATGACAATACGCAAGGCATCCTGGGTAACTCGGAGATAGAAGTTCCGCTTCCGCCTTGATCCGGCGGCGCAGCTTGTGTTCCACTCGCGGATTTGGAGGCGTTGCTCTACGCCAGAGTAGAGTGCTCGCTCGTGGAGTCCGACGGCTGCTCCGACTCCGCCATTGGAATTCAACATTACATCCGCGTCGGCAGACGTCGTTTAAGACGCCGGCTTCTGGCCGAGTAAGCCCGGAGGCGGCGGGATCAACATGGCATCGGTGCTCTAGCTAAATATCATTTTTTTTCCGCAGTGGAGCTGTTAAGTTGGTCGGCACTTCATAGGGAAGCCGTCTATGGCTAGGATCCCGGGATTTTTTTCGCGTCCGTCACGTCGACAGAAAACTCAGGTGGGCCGATCCCGCTGGCAGGGCCGGGCCAGGAGCAATGGCTCATAGCTCCGTAAGGCAGTGTCGTGAACCGAAAATACAGCACAGCTTTCGTTTCTATAGGAAATGCCAAAAAAAAAGCCATCAAACCACATGACCGATGACGAGGCGCGCACACTTGCGCGTTGATCAACATACGTTGCCGCCAATCCGTTGCCGGTAGTCGCTGTCGGAAACGTTAACGTAGACGTCTCAAAACCGGAAACAAAGCAGTACAGTTCATCCACTTCGTGGAAGAGTTTGACTTTGGTTACTTCAACAGTCTGAGTCAACCAACTACCGTACACGTGTCGTGCGTCAATTAATTCCAGCAAAAAAAAGTCAATTATCAAATATGAACCGAAAACATTAGTGTGTAGATTATAGCGACCACATAGCAGCTATAGCAGTCATTTCAAAGTAGTAAGTAAAATGATTATTTTGTAAACTGCGTTGAAGCGTGTGTTTGTGTCAAATGTCACCTTGAAGGGCACTGTTCGTAATGGGCGCACATCGTGGGATCGGTGTTTGACAAGTTGCCCTACACTGGGTTTCAGCTTCTCCGATCAATCACATTCACAGGAGTGGATTGGCGGTGCTTTTTCTTTACGTCGCCGCCTCCGTCAGCAAAAATGTGGACCGATCCCGGTGGCAGGGCAGGGCCGGGAGCAGTGGATCGTACCTAAGTAATGCAGCGGCTTCAAGCACTCGGTAAAGCGAAGCGAACAGCGCTTACATTATTCGGAATCACGCGTACAAGATACAGAACAGCATACGTTTCAATAAATAAGAACCACAAAACAATCATTCGAACCACGTAACTGATGATAAGGCGCATTTCTTTACGTCGCCGCCTCCGTCAGCAAAAATGTGGACCGATCCCGGTGGCAGGGCAGGGCCGGGAGCAGTGGATCGTACCTAAGTAATGCAGCGGCTTCAAGCACTCGGTAAAGCGAAGCGAACAGCGCTTACATTATTCGGAATCACGCGTACAAGATACAGAACAGCATACGTTTCAATAAATAAGAACCACAAAACAATCATTCGAACCACGTAACTGATGATAAGGCGCATTTCTTTACGTCGCCGCCTCCGTCAGCAAAAATGTGGACCGATCCCGGTGGCAGGGCAGGGCCGGGAGCAGTGGATCGTACCTAAGTAATGCAGCGGCTTCAAGCACTCGGTAAAGCGAAGCGAACAGCGCTTACACTATTCGGAATCACGCGTACAAGATACAGAACAGCATACGTTTCAATAAATAAGAACCACAAAACAATCATTCGAACCACGTAACTGATGATAAGGCGCATTTCTTTACGTCGCCGCCTCCGTCAGCAAAAATGTGGACCGATCCCGGTGGCAGGGCAGGGCCGGGAGCAGTGGATCGTACCTAAGTAATGCAGCGGCTTCAAGCACTCGGTAAAGCGAAGCGAACAGCGCTTACATTATTCGGAATCACGCGTACAAGATACAGAACAGCATACGTTTCAATAAATAAGAACCACAAAACAATCATTCGAACGACGTAACTGATGATAAGGCGCATTTCTTTACGTCGCCGCCTCCGTCAGCAAAAATGTGGACCGATCCCGGTGGCAGGGCAGGGCCGGGAGCAGTGGATCGTACCTAAGTAATGCAGCGGCTTCAAGCACTCGGTAAAGCGAAGCGAACAGCGCTTACACTATTCGGAATCACGCGTACAAGATACAGAACAGCATACGTTTCAATAAATAAGAACCACAAAACAATCATTCGAACCACGTAACTGATGATAAGGCGCATTTCTTTACGTCGCCGCCTCCGTCAGCAAAAATGTGGACCGATCCCGGTGGCAGGGCAGGGCCGGGAGCAGTGGATCGTACCTAAGTAATGCAGCGGCTTCAAGCACTCGGTAAAGCGAAGCGAACAGCGCTTACATTATTCGGAATCACGCGTACAAGATACAGAACAGCATACGTTTCAATAAATAAGAACCACAAAACAATCATTCGAACCACGTAACTGATGATAAGGCGCATTTCTTTACGTCGCCGCCTCCGTCAGCAAAAATGTGGACCGATCCCGGTGGCAGGGCAGGGCCGGGAGCAGTGGATCGTACCTAAGTAATGCAGCGGCTTCAAGCACTCGGTAAAGCGAAGCGAACAGCGCTTACACTATTCGGAATCACGCGTACAAGATACAGAACAGCATACGTTTCAATAAATAAGAACCACAAAACAATCATTCGAACCACGTAACTGATGATAAGGCGCATTTCTTTACGTCGCCGCCTCCGTCAGCAAAAATGTGGACCGATCCCGGTGGCAGGGCAGGGCCGGGAGCAGTGGATCGTACCTAAGTAATGCAGCGGCTTCAAGCACTCGGTAAAGCGAAGCGAACAGCGCTTACATTATTCGGAATCACGCGTACAAGATACAGAACAGCATACGTTTCAATAAATAAGAACCACAAAACAATCATTCGAACGACGTAACTGATGATAAGGCGCATTTCTTTACGTCGCCGCCTCCGTCAGCAAAAATGTGGACCGATCCCGGTGGCGGGGCAGGGCCGGGAGCAGTGGATCGTACCTAAGTAATGCAGGGGCTTCAAGCACTCGGTAAAGCGAAGCGAACAGCGCTTACACTATTCGGAATCACGCGTACAAGATACAGAACAGCATACGTTTCAATAAATAAGAACCACAAAACAATCATTCGAACCACGTAACTGATGATAAGGCGCACCTGATAGCAATGTGATGCACGTAACGATCCCCGTGTATACGCTCACCGCTAAAGATTAGTGCTGCGCAACCTGCCGCGCCGACGGCAGCTTCCGACGTAGGGAGTGACGTCCCTAGCCTTTCGTATGTATATAAGATCCCCAGCCTAGCAACTGATTTTAATGTTGTTGCCGCACCGCTGTGGGCGGCGACGTGCTGTCAAAATTACCGTTACTCCCATTAGTACCATGACTCTAAATTACCATTACTGCCAATATTCTAAAGCAATAAACCATTGTATACCCCCCTTCAGCAGTTTTAGTGGTAGTTTTCAGCAGCTTCGCTGGACATTCTTTCGGCGAGTCGGGATGGCGAATGAATTTTCGTTGTTATAGCCGTCGTGGTATTCTCAGCCGCATAGTAGGCGACGGCTGTGCCGCTACATGTTCATTCACTAATTCGTTCCTTCGCTCGTTCTTAGCTGCCTGACAAAAAAAAAGAAAAAGAAAAAAATAGAATCATAATCCTAATCGGCAATGCCAACGTTCGTCTTCTAAAGTTTATGCCCAGAGGCATTCACTGCGTGCGCTCGAGTGGTGGAAACAATGGAACTCTTCGGCTTTCTAGTGCATGACAGCCGTGGATAAAAATGAACTTAAAAAACGTGACGTGCATGACATTTACGTTACGTCCTTCCCGCCCACCCGCACAATATGTGTCCTCAGGCACAAAACGTTGAAAGTCAGTCTGTGTTCGGCGTTTTACCCTAATTCGTTTCTTTTTCTCAGTCCTGAATAAAAATGTATTCTCGACAATGACAGGTCTTTATAGAAGTGGCAAAAGGCCGTGTAAAAAGCAGTTTATGTAAACAAAAATTTAAAGGATCTAAAATTAGTCACGAAGGCCTAAAATGTCTGAAAATAGTACTAAATATATATCGAGGCCTTGGCCGAGACAGGTCCGCCTACGGCAGTTCTGGCACTCTCTCCTTAGTCAGCTCTCTCGATCACCATTGTAAAAGCTTTTAATGATTGCTCCTAAAATGCTGAGGGGGCCGTCATTTTGTTTTCCGTATACTCGGTAGCGTTTTCAACGCGTTCGGGTTACGCAATAATTAACACAAAGATAAAAATTATGCGGATACAGCGCACAGGTTGGTAAATACCTGTGTGAAGAGAAACTCTCGGGAATCGGTTAATTAAATGCTACTTATCAAACTATTCCTCTTATGCACCACTTTTTGCAGCACAGGTAACAACATTTAAAGTATCAAGGTCACAGCACGGCTAGAAAGCAAAGCGCAGATAACGGTCCCAACGACCCGCCCCTCCCTAAAGCCAACCACGTGAACAACGCGACTTCGAATTACACTGTCTCTGCCTTCGGCCCGTTTACTATCATGGTAATTTGAAATCCCACAAGTAACGCCGGAATAAGTAAATAATGCCTTGGGAGCTATGCAAAGGGGGAAGGCAGCTAGGGAGGATCAGGTAACAGCAGATTTGTTGAAGGATGGTGGGCACATTGTTCTAGAAAGACTGGCCACCCTATATACACAATGCCTCATGACCTCGAGCGTACCGGAATCTTGGAAGAACGCTAACTATAATCTTAATCCATAAAAAAGGGGGACGCCAAAGACTTGCAAAATTATAGACCGATCAGCTTACTGTCCGTTGCCTACAAAGTATTTACTAAGGTAATCGCAAATACCTTAGACTTCTGTCAACTAAAGGACCAGGCAGGATTTAGTAAAGGCTACTCAACAATACACCATATTCACGCTATCAATCAGGTGATAGAGAAATGTGCGCAATATAACAGCCCCTTATATATAGCTTTCGTTGATTACGAAAAAGCGTTTCTTTAAGTCGAAACCTCAGCAGTCATGGAGGCATTATGGAATCAGGGTGTAGATGAGCCATATGTAAAAATACTGAAAGATATCTAAAGCGGCTCCACAGCCACCGTAGTCCTCTATAAAGAAAGCAACAAAATCCGATTAAAGAAAGGCGTCAGGCAGGGAGATACTATCTCTCCAATGCTATTCACAGCGTGTTTACAGGAGTTATTCAGACACCTGGAGTGGGAAGAATTGGGGATAAAAGTTCATGTAAAATACCTTAGTAACCTGCGATTCACTGATGATACTGCCTTGCTTAGTAATTCAGGAGACCAATTGCAATGCACGCTCACTGATCTGGAGAGGCAAAGCAGAAGGGTGGGTCTAAAAATTAATCTGCAGAAAACTAAAGTAATGCTTAACAGTCTCGGGAAGAGAACAGCAGTTTACGATAGGTAGCGAGGCACTGGAAGTGGTAAGGGAATACATCTACTTAGGGCAGGTAATGACCACTGATCCGGATCATGAGACTGAAATAATCAGAAGAATAAGAATGGGCTGGGGTGCGTTTGGCAGGCATTCTCAAATCATGAGCAGCAGGTTGCCACTATCCCTCAAGAAAAAAGCATATAACAGCTGTGCCTTACCAGTACTCACGTATGGGGCAGAAACATGGAGGCTTACGGAAAGGGTTCTGCTTAAATTGAGGACGATGCAACGAGCTATGGAAAGAAGAATGATGGGTGTAACGTTAAGGGATAAGAAAAGAGCAGATTGGGTGAGGGAACAAACGCGAGTTAATGACATCTTATTTGAAATCAAGAAAAAAAAAATGGGCATGGGCAGGACATGTAATGAGGAGGGAAGATAACCGATGGTCATTAAGGGTTACGGACTGGGTTCCAAGGGAAGGGAAGCGTAGCAGGGGGCGGCAGAAAGTTAGGTGGGCGGATGACATTAAGAAGTTTGCAGGGACAACATGGCCACAATTAGTACATGACCGGGGTTGTTGGAGAAGTATGGGAGAGGCCTTTGCCCTGCAGTGGGCGTAACCAGGCTGATGATGATTTTGAATATTATATTGTTACGGGGATGTTAGAAGTATATAAAGACTGTATTTACAATATATATATAGGATGAGTCAGAGTAGATAAGATGGCTGACCACCAACAACACGCAGCAGCCAGCGCCTCGCGATCTTCTTCCTCTCTCTCTTCTTTCATCCTTCCGTAATAGGACCCCCGGATGGCGAAGCGCCGTCTCGGCCCGTTATCAGTAATACTAATGTCAATTAACCAAACAATAGTTGATTTAATGTGCTCAACAACACTGAGGTATGAGGGCTGTGCATACACAGTGAAACAAAAAAAAAGGTAGAAATGTAAGACAACTACAATCAAAGTTATGGGATAAAAAATATTGTTGAAGAACAAAAGCAGAAAAAAAACTTCATTAACAGCTGCATATTAAGCTACAATACAGCACTAACACACAATTGCGGGACGGAGTAAGCGTAATAACGGGGAAAAAAACTATGGGAGCACGGGAGAGAGCTGCAGCTTGCAAGAAGTTTCAAGAGAATGTGCGAAGCCTGGATCAGAAAGAAGGAAGATGCTTTTAAAGATATCAAAATGGAGAGAATGGCAGTTATACAGACTTCGTATTCAAAGGCAGGAATGCGGAAAGGTCTATGTTGCCTTATAGTGTTCCGTGGAACCCGCGGTCGAGCCGAATCTAGTAGATACCGAGATGTAATAATTTAATGAATAATAATAATAATAATAATAATAATAATAATAATAATAATAATAATAATAATAATAATAATAATAAGACGATGACGACGACGACGAAGACGAAGAACTTCATGGGGGAAATATGGACAAAGAGCTAGGGCATGCCCGACTAGATCTCGCCTCCCCGAACAAAAATACGTTTTGCTTTTTTGGCTTCCAACATTCGGGTGAGCAAGACTTACATATTCGAACATAATAATTATGCAGATCGAACGCACATGTTGGAATCTATGCCAAGCAAAGCTATTGTGAAGATGTTAATTAAATGCAATAAATTAGCCCATTTCCCTCTTTTCCTTAAAGGAAAATAGCGTGCGATTGTGCTCTAGCACACGCGTGCTACGCAGTGGGGCACACCGTATATTGACTTGTATTTCTTCGCTTATTCTTGTTTTAAATATTCTGGCTGCTTCTTGGCAGATTGCCTGTTGTGGATATGTGCCTTAGTATGGAAGTTGTATTCATTACCAACGCGCGCCAATCCCCCGAGAAAAAACAAAAACAAAAGAAAAACAAGTGGTTGATGACACCATATGTACCACCCAATTTTCGGCCAATCTCCCTTTGTGGGTATGGGCCATAGTATCGACTGTCTGTAAGAGCTAGTTGGTGTTTACCCGAGAGTAGCATACTCGATTGCACCCTACCCAGAGGACGTGCGATTTGATATGCTGTTTTTTTTCTAATTGTACTACATATACCTTACGGAAGACATGCATGTTTTAGCGAAACGCGCACTTCATTGTTTCGCCGGAATTTCTGTATGCTCAAATGACTGGTCACTGGAAGAACACGTGTGAGCTAACAGAGTTGACTGTTGGGCTAGTTGGTCGTCCATAATTGAAGTAGTAACTTAGCGCGATAAAAACTCGGAAACGAGAAAGGTAGACAAGGACAAGTTTTGAACTAACAGAGTTTCAACCGAACTGATACCACACCTCTTGATAAGGTGCCTGCTGGCGTTGCCACTTTTTACAGCGTAGGCTGTTATGGACTGATTCCAATAGCCGTTTCGGTTGGCGATGTCGTCCGCCGCCGCCGGTGTTCGTCGCAGCTATCGCCGGGAATGAGAAAAAAAAGTACCCAGTTCCCTCCGGGACCGAACCACCATCAGTAGCACCGTGTCGCGCCACGGATCAAGGAATGTGACATGTGCGCCGCGTAGTCTGGACGCCTTTGTTTACTATTCTGTGCACGTTATGGCGCCTCCTCGCAAGGTATGAACCGCTGCCGAAGAACGGAGTCGTAGAGCTATGCTCGCGGCTGTAACCAGGCAACATCGGGCTCAGCAGACCGCTGTGGAGAGAGAAGGACAAGCCACAGCTCGCCGTTGACGCAGGGCGGACGGTTCATATCGTTCTCGTGAAAATGACGCCAAGAGACTTCGCTGCGTTGACCCTGTAGGGCGTGGTGCCGAAAATGGAGCCCCTCCTCCAGCTTACGCTGTGACTGTGCTGCTGCGTGTGCTGCGCAGGCCAGTGACCGTTTTTTTTGAGTTCGAAACTACTTGCCGTTTTTCTGTGATGCATGGTGTGCACAGCGTGATTGATAGGTCTTCTCTAGGCCATAAATATGTGACGTGCTGGCCAGTGCTTGCACCGTTTCGCGCATATATTATTATACATAATGAAGTAGATACCATGTCAGCAAAAGAAACACTTGTGGCCTAGACGCTGGAGCATCGGGCTGCTGTGCGAGCGGGCCGAAGTTCAGATCCTGCCTCCGGATGCGCTTTTTTTTTAGTAGTAAGGTTGAACCTACTCGGCGAGCCGCCTACCATGGACCGACCGACTGACCCAGGCGAAACCATGGGACGGTAGGCACAGGAAGCGTCGCTTTAATATAGAGCGGGAAAAAAAGTCACTCTCTCTAGGATCGGCCCGCATTAGCGGCCGAGAAATCGACAGAGCAGACGTGATCAAAACCCGGCAAATAAGGTATCCAATGCTTAATTATTTCACTGCCCAATCTCATACATAACAGAGCCGGTCAACGAAACGTCTGTGAAGGGCAGTACAAATTGAGCCGATCAAGATTTGTTAGCGCTGTCTAGCGTGTGAGTTATTCGGAAAATCAGCAACAGCAGCAGTGGCAACCACGGTCACTCAAGTACGACGAGGTTCCTATAAAGAAAGCTTCGCATTTACCAGACGCGAGTTAAGACAGGTATGTAATACAAGCCGCTTCTGTCTCTCGTTGCCGTGTCCGACGGCGACACTGGTGACGAGTCTAACGAATCTCGGATGGATATCTCTGCCTCTTACTACTATCCCAAGCGGAAGAGGAGGAACTGAAGAAGAGATTCAAGTGCACTGCAGAGTGACGTTACAATGACGCTTCACATCTTGACCACTGGTTACTTGCAAGAGAATGGACGCCGCGAACATGCACAGGGAACGCCACGGTGCCGAAGTGCAAACGGAAAGCGCGCGAATGCAGTGATTTTCTTCTCCACCTCCAGGCGCTTTCCTCCTCCGACGCTGGCTTCTCTTGCGGCTTCAAGCATAATCACGCCGATTTCACAGACTAAAATTTATCAGGCGTAGAATTTCTGCAGTTTTAAGAGTGCTTGGATTGTCCACCTGGTACTCCTAGCCCCATCAGTCTTATTGACAAGTAAGATCGAATTGTGAGTGAAATCGTTAATCAAGTTAGATTTTTTTTCCTGGAGGCAAGTGAACATGATGTTAGCTGCGACAGACGATATGAAAACTGCTTGAAATCACTTATAAATAGCCACTGCATTCAGATTCTCGTGACATACATTTGTCTGCGCAATAGGTGATCACAACCAATCAGTATGCACCCCGCAGGGGCGTCTGCGCAAGCAGGCGTTTGGTGTGTTGCGACACCACGTACCCGAGCACACGAGGGTTGGACCCTCCCGCGTGTAGTCGTGCGCGGCTTAGCCTTGTCCGGGGAAAACGGGATCCTGGAAGTTGAGTCAATGCCGGGTGCTAGGACCTTTACGGCCCCCCAGCGGCGGCAACACACTCCTTTGGCCTCTGCTTCACGTAGACGGCACCTCCGGCCTGACCCGACCGGGGGAAATCGGCAGTCGCCTTTTCCTGTCCTCCCCTATATCTTTCACTTTCCTATCTCCTTTCTCACAACTCTCCTATCTCCTCATCTCTTCTTGCGTTTTCCCTTTTTTCCTTGGTGGCTAGGGTTAACCTTGTGTGGCGAGCTGTCCTGAGTTCAGCCATATTTGGTTATAGTTGCGCTGTACAGCTGGCGTGGGGAGGACTTGCTTACAAGTTCCTCTCCCGTCCCCGTGTAGGGCTCCATGGTGGGTGGCTGGCACCGCGGCCGAATAATACATTTTTCCCATGGCACCTCCTCTCTCCAAACCAGATCGCCCTCACAAAAGAGGGCGGACCGATGTCACAGCTTATTTTTTTCAAAAAACCAAAGAAATCTTCCCTAAGTATCACGTGATACACAGTGAAAAGCCAGAAAAACCGGCTAGAAAAATATCCACGTTCACAGTAGCAAGATGTCTGAAAGAAGCCATAGGCACCAACTATAAAGTAACAAAGCTCGCTAGCGGTGACTTACTGCTAGAAATCCAAAGCAAAGCTCAAGTATGCAAACTTGCTAATATCGTGTCGTTTGAAGACATCCCCGTCTTAATTTCAACCCACAGATCGCTGAACACAGTGCGTGGGGTGATTTCTGAAATTGACTTTTTGGATCTCTCCGAAGAAGAAATGCTAAATGGGCTTTCCGAACAAAATGTCAGCAACGTTCAGAGAATTAAAATAAGAAAAGACAACAAAGAGTTACCTACCAAGCATCTAATTTTGACTTTCACTTGCTGCACACTTCCAGAGACAATTGAAGTTGGGTATACGAAAGTTGCAGTTCGCCCATACATACCGAACCCTCGACGTTGCTTCAACTGTCAGAGATTTGGCCATGGCTCCCAGAGTTGCCGTGGTCGCAAAACCTGCGCGAAATGCGCATCCAAAGACCATGCTTCTGAAATATGCGAAGCAGCACCTCGCTGCGCGAACTGTGAAGGAGAGCATGCTGCATACTCCTCATGGAAGAGAGAAAAAGAAATCACTACATTGAAAACAATTGAGAACATTTCATTCAAAGAGGCTAGAAACCGCATCCTAGTTAAAAACAAGTTTTCACTGAAACCGAACATGAACTTCGCCGATGTGGTGCGACAGGGCGATCCACCACACCGGCCTCCGGCACCTGCCCAGACCACACATAGTGAGGCTGGGACGGAGCCATCCTCGCCCGCGGTGGGAGCAGCTCACGCTGCTCCACCAGCCGCAAAGCAGGCTATGCCGTCCCTCGAGTTGGCAAGCCTCAAGGCCTCTGCCCACGAGGAGAGGTCTGAAAAAAGTGCCGACGTGCAGTCTGTACGACCCTCCAGCGCCTCTGATGAGGTAATGGAGACGAGCCAGGGTGGTTCCGTGCCGTCAACGTCACAGGGACGGCGGAACTCCTTGGATACTTCGTGTAAAGAAAACCCCCGAATCACGGGGCGAAAACCAATTAAACGTATCCCGACCCCACACACATAAATCAATATGGCGTTCCTAATACACTGGAATTGCAGAGGACTCCTAAATAATTTTAGTGATATAAAAGAGATAATAAATTCTTTCTCTCCTGTAGCAATGTGCCTACAGGAAACGAACTTAGGTCCTCAGCATACAAATGTACTAAAAAAATACAAAGTCTTTCGCCGTGACCGAGAGCAAGCAAACAGGCTCTCAGGAGGGGTAGCCATCATTGTACAAAGTGGCATTGCAGCTCGTGAAGTCAAAATAAAAACGAAATTTGAAGCTGTGGCAGCCACTTTGCTCTCATACAAAACGATTACGGTGTGCTCTGTGTATTTAGAACCACACCTAAAAATAACCCTTCATGAGTTAGAGGACCTGTTCCAACAATTACCAGAACCCTATCTGGTAGTTGGGGATTTTAATGCGCATTCCAGTTTTTGGGAAAGCGAGAAAACAGACGTAAGAGGACAAATTATAGAAGATTTTATTTTAAGCAATAATGTTTGTTTGTTGAATTCTGGCAAATCAACATACTGCTCCCCAAGCTCAGGAAAGATAAGCTGTATCGATTTATCTTTTAGTTCACCTTGTATTTTTAACGATTTTAAATGGGACGTCATAGATAACCTATATGGAAGCGATCATCTACCAGTCCTAATCACTCTTCCATCCTCACCTGCAATCATTCCAAACAAACCACGACGATGGAAGAGAAAAAGCCAATCTAGATGAAGTCTTTTCTGAAGACCTTAGTGTCGATGATCTCAATGAACAACTCACAACCTGTATTTTAGCCGCTGCCCGTTTAGCTATCCCCCAGACTTCAGGAGTGGTGAGACAAAATCACAAGGTGTGGTGGACTCGGGAATGCAAAGAAGCAAAGCGAAAACAAAATAAAGCCTGGGGTGTCCTTCGCCGATATCCCACTCAGGAAAACCTCCTAATCTTTAAAAAGGCACGAGCTAAAGCACGATACGTCCGTCGTAATGCCGAAAAGACGTCATGGCAAGCATACGTTTCATCAATAAATAGCACAGTCACATCAAAAAACATGTGGGATCAGGTACGTAAGCTCCATGGTAGCTACTCCCCATTTACAATTCCTCTCCTGACAACCCCTGGCATCCAAACAAGTATAGAGGAACAGGCCAACATATTAGGAGAACATTTCGCTGCAGTCTCTAGTTCTTCCCACTACACTCAGTCATTTTTAAAATATAAGAACGTGGCTGAAAAGCAAAGGCTTCCGATTAGTGGCAGCACAAATGAGCCGTATAATAGTTTAATCACTCATCAAGAAATCACTAGAGTACTGTCTGCCGGGAAACAAACTGCACCAGGGCCCGATGAAATTCATTATGAAATGCTGGCACATCTTTCCGAATCCGCTATAAATGCACTTCTGAATTTTTTTAACAAGATACTGTTACAAGGGAAAATACCGGAGGCCTGGAAAAAAGCTATTATTGTACCCTTTTTGAAAACCGGAAAGCCACCGACATCTCCCGGTAGTTATAGGCCAATAGCCCTTACCAGCTGTCTGGCGAAATCTTTCGAAAGCATTTTGAATATTAGGTTGATGTTTATTCTAGACTCCCGTGAACTACTCGACATCCATCAGTGTGGTTTTAAAAAAACGTGCTCTACAACTGATCACCTCATTCGACTTGAAAACACAATTCGAGAGGCATTCATCCACAGACAACACTGCCTTGCCGTCTTCTTTGATCGAGACAAGGCTTATGATACTACCTGGAGGTATGGCATTCTCCGCGACCTAGTAGATCTGGGCATTCGCGGCAGGATGTTAAACTGCCTGCGTGACTTTTTGTCCAACCGTTCCTTCCATGTGCGCCTCGGTTCAACTCTCTCAAGGAAGTTCAGTCAGGAAAATGGGGTACCACAAGGGTGTATCTTAAGCACTACACTCTTTATTGTAAAAATGAATTCTCTAGCACAAATAATTCCGAGATCCATTATGTATTCAGTTTACGTTGATGATCTCCAGATAGCTTGCACATCATCAAGCGTATCAACATGCGAGAGGCAAGTACAGTTAACAATAAACAAACTAGCAACATGGGCAGATAAAAATGGGTTCCAGTTTTCTCCACAGAAAACAGTGGCCGTTATGTTCTCGCTGAAACGAGGTTTACAGGCTGATCCCACCCTACACCTTAATGAAACCGAACTCCCAGTGAAAAACGAGCACAAATTTCTTGGCATTACATTTGACAAAAAACTAACATTCCTACCTCACATAAACACGGTGAAAAACAAGCCCTCTGGAGCACTCAACATACTTAAAGTGCTTTCACGGAAACGCTGGGGCTCTGATAGGGCATGTCTTCTACAAATATACCGCTCCGTCATACGCTCCTCCTTAGACTATGGGTGTATAGTGTATGGCTCTGTCAGATCATCATATTTGAAACGATTGGACCCAGTACACAATTTAAGTTTACGCTTGTCAACGGGTGCCTACAGGACGTCGCCCATAACCAGTTTGTATGTAGAAACTAACGAACCCCCACTTGCCGACAGAAGAAGCATGCTGACATGCTCGTATGTTCTAAAAATACGTTCCTTGCCAAAACATATATGTTACCCAATAGTTAACAAATGCCCATCTAGAATATTATTCACAAACAAACCCCAGGCTATCAGACCACTCCTTCTCCGTTTTGAAGAGAAATTACAAGAGTTACATGTAACGGACACACTGCCTAATATTGCCCAGAAACCCGATCCACTGCCACCATGGTATTGCTTGCCTTCTGTTTGTGACTTATCATTAACACGTTTTCAGAAAAAACTAACGCCGCAGGAACATATATTACAAGAATATTTAGCACTAAAAGAAAAATATGTGGAATACACAGCATTTTACACCGATGGTTCCAAAGCTGCACACTACGTGGGATGTGCTGTGATACAGAATAGCTGGGAAGAAATAGTACGGCTGCCGCAATGTGCATCAATTCTCACTGCAGAGAGTCATGCAATTTCCATGGCTGTGGAAAGAATATTACATGAAAACATTGAAAACAGCATCATTTATACAGACTCACTAAGCATACTTACAGCACTTCAGCCTAGGAATGCAGTTCTGCCAATAATCGGTGACATCCTACACAACATAACAGAAGCCGCGAGGCGGGGACAAAACATCAAATTTTGTTGGGTGCCGAGCCACGTAGGAATCTGTGGAAATGAGAAAGCAGACGAGAGTGCAGCGAAAGCTCGAAATAAGCAAATAAAAAACATAAGAATTCCTTACAGAGATTGCATGAAATTAGTGTACCATAAACTGAAAGAAAAATGGCAGTCCGCATGGAACAACCAAACGAACAATAAGCTATGCCTTGTAAAGCCCATCATCGAAGAGTGGACGTCATGTTCACACCAAGAACGTTTTATTGAAGTTGTCTTATGTCGACTCCGCATTGGACACACACACCTCACCCATAATTACTTGCTGACAAAAAAAGACAAGCCTGTTTGTGACAAATGCGGAGACGAACTTGCAGTAACCCACATTTTACTCTCCTGCAGACGACTTGAGACATTGAGAAAAAAATATTTTACGCCATTTTACAGCGAACGCATTCCTTTTCATCCTTCATTGATTTTAAGCGAAGGTGCACTGGTTGGCACAATTGATGTATTTCGCTTTTTAAGACAAACCAGTTTTCTTGAAAAATTGTAAAGCTTGACCTTGTTCTCTTTCACATCCAGTGACACACCTCATCCACCTTCTCATGTCTGAGAAGAACGCTGAGGTGTTTATTTATTTATTTGGAATCCTCGGGGTCCTCTATCAGAAAAGGACCTTTTGAGGTTACCCAGCTTTTCCTTACATTATACCTTGCTGTTGGCGCATGATGGCCTTAGTTGCTTATGCGCCAATAAACTCAACAACAACAACTCAGTATGCAGTTTTCAGCTACAGCTACTGTCATCGCGAGTATAATTTGAGCTCGCTGCTGTGCACAGAAAAAAAAATAATAATTATGACAGTCTTTAAGATATATGAAGTTGTTGGCCATGCAAAAAACCAGCGCCCTTAAAGGGTTTCTCACCAGGCCACATGAAGTGAACTTCGGTTATACTCTGTAAGCTGTTGCGTGCCATCTCGGGAGCGTTCTACCACAAGAATTTTTCAAATTGGTTCCATTAATAGCTGAAATAATTCTATTTCAATGCCGCGAACCCATGATTTCAGGAGGCGAGCGTCACCACACACATGACGCTCTCTCCACTTACCCCGTCTAGCATCCGCAAGCGACATTCCTTCCCTACGTTCAGCCATACCGGAGAGCCGAAGGATCGGGTGACGAATACCTCACGTCCCCCGCCTTCTTTAGTTTTTCTATGTCGCTATTTTGCTGCGCGGTTCACTTCCGCTGAAGCTTGCGGGCTGTCGCGTTTGTCTTCTTTCACGCAGCACGCGATTTCGCGCGATGTGCACGAGAACACCTGGCTAGCGGTATAAGTCAGTGCTACACGAACCCTGAGGCAGACGCAAGTAGACCGCATAGCATTATCGCGCGCTAAAACAAGGTAGAAAATGACAGTTTCGCTCTCAGTGCGCTTGCTGTACTGGACCGAGAAAAAAAAATTTTCACCGACGATTGCGATAACCCCTAATGCGAAATCTGTACGCAGCTGTAAACGTGTTTTCATTTCGCGATACACTGGCTGGCACTGAAAATCTGTATCGTGCGACACGTTGCTGGGGGGGACGGAGCGAAGTGTGGCGTAAGCCCAGTGCTGGGCAGTATCGAAGATACGTGTCGCTTAGATCCTATCTTAGATACTCTTTATGTATCTTGCATCTGTATCATGATACGTCCGGCAAGACGTGCATCAGTACTGTATTTCCGATACGTGAAAGAACGTATCGTGTATATACGGTACTGCTATGGCAACATGTCACCGTGCGAAACTACAGACGTTGGCTGAACTCCGCTTCTCAAGCTGATACTGCTACCACTTAGCCACCTGAATAAATGAATATGTCACTAAGGAACGCTCCACGCCAGCAGACAAGTAGAATAAGACAGGTCATTTCAGCTTCATGTGCTCTCTGTAGACGACGCGCCACAAAAAAAAAAAAGAATGTCGCTTCCAGCGTTGTTGCTGCCGTATACACGTGTCTGGTGAAACGGTATTGCGCAAACGGTAACACGTTTACGGACAAGCTAAAACACCACAGCGGTATTTGCGCCATCGTTCACAAGTTTCTTATTGGCGCTCTTGCAAATACATGGAGGCCCGTGTTTTGGATCGCACCGCTGGTACGATCTGTTGGGAACTCGGCGCTGACGCCCGTGGTTGTACCTGGGTCGCAAGCCCCAAGGGTAGCGTTGGCCTGGCGGCCTGGGGTACAACTGGAAGCATCCGAAGGTCCCGGCAAAACATGAGTCGACTGGTAACAACGAAACAACTTGTTTATTTTAACATCGCAAAGAGTTGGCGGTCAGGTTTGACCGAAGTAGAGAGACGGGAGAGCACTTCACTCAACAGAAGAAATCGGAGCCCTCCTTTTGGCGTCCGGGGGCAGCTGTTTTTATACTCTCGCAGTTGAGGGCAAGAAGGAACCCCTCAAAAGACGAGCACGTGAATGTACAATGGGCTAATGGTGACGCACACTGTCGTAGCGCTGCCGTAGCACCATGTCGAGCACGATCTCGTAGCACCCTGTCGTAGCGCTGCCGTAGCACCATGTCGAGCACGATCTCGTAGCACCCTGTCGTAGCGCTGCCGGTCGGGCACAATGACTGTAATGAGAGGATGATCCCTGCTTTCGCATCGCCTGGTTCGGGCACAATGACTGGAATGAGAGGGTGGTCCTTTGCGGTCGCATCGCCGCAGTCGCGCCTGGAAACACCTGCCGATGAGCGTTGCGGCGACGACGATCGGGCCAAAATGTCTGCCGCCCCGCCGCAGTCGCGCCGGCAAAACCACGTGTCGCAGGCGAAACGCAACAGACCGCCCCGCCGGGGGAAGGAGATCCCGATGGACAGGGGACTGCATCCGCTGTCCGGAGGGATGTCGCTCGATGATGCTCATAACCGAAGTCGGGCGTCCCTCGACGTTTCTTGAGCGCAGCGCACAGAGAAGGCCTCGTTTTCTCGTTCAGGTTCGCACGGGACACTGCAAAGTGACTTCGGGAGAGTTCACATTTTTGTTCTCGTTCCCGGCAAGCGTTAGAACTACGCTGAAACTCAACCGCTCAGTCAGCAAGCACGGCACAACCCTCACTAAGCCCTGCCAGGCTCTTTCCCCTTTTTATACCACTGCCTAGTTCCTTACAGTAGTCTAGCATCACTCAGAACGCGTCCACAAATTGAAAAATTGCACTAGAAAGCATATCATCACTTTGAAACACTAAACAAAAGCAATATGTTAAAAAAAATCCTGCATCAGGAAGAAAAACATCAGTAACAAACAATTTTGAGGCTGATTCCTACGTTAGGGGCTTCGACTTAAGCCATCGGCGTTACCGTTGAGACTCCCCTTTTTGTAACGCACCTCAAAGGAATATTGTTGTAAAGCGAGGCTCCAGCGCAGGAGGCGGCCATTTTTGGGAGAGATGGTCTGCAGCCATTGGAGAGGGCAGTGATCCGTCTCAATGATAAACCTCGAGCCGGCTAGATAGCATGACAATTTCTGAACGGCCCACACGAGACATGCACACTCTTTCTCGGTGGCGCTATACGCCTGCTCACGACTGGTCAGCTTACGACTAGCATACAGGACGGGGTGTTCTACTTCTCCCTTTTCCCGTTGGCACAGTACAACGCCCATGCCTCGCTCACTAGCATCGCACTGAACAATGAACCCTTTTGTATAGTCTGGCGATCGTAGCACAGGCTGGTTTGTTAGGGCACTCTTTAGGGCGCTAAAAGCTCTTTCCTTTGTCTCGTCCCAGACGACTGTTTGAGGCTCTGTTTTTCTTAGAGCATCCGTCAGGGGAGCCGCGATATCAGAGTACCTAGGGATGTACCTCTGATAGTAGCCGGCGACACCCAAGAACGACCGAATATCGGTCTTGGTGCGCGGTTGCGGAAAGTCTCGCACAGCGGCCACTTTTATTTCAGAGGGGCGGCGACGACCCTGACCAATCACGTGACCGAGGTAGACAACCTCGGCCTGTGCTAACTGGCACTTAGGAGCCTTGACTGTCAAGCCCGCTTCGCGCAGGCGGGTTAGCACTGCCCGCAAGTGTGCCATATGCTCAGACCAGGATGCGGAGAATATCGCTACGTCGTCTAGATACGGTAAAGCGAATTCTTGCTGTCCCCGCAACACTTTATCCATGAGACTTGAAAAACAGTATGGCGCGTTCTTCAAACCAAAACTCAACACTTTAGGACGGAATGTTCCCATTGGTGAAATGAACGCCGCATACCTACTAGCCTCTTCTGTAAGTGGAACCTGCCAATAACCCCTGACAAGATCTAGGGTGGAAATAAACTGAGCGCTACTAACTTTCTCCAGGCGCTCCTCGATGTTAGGGATCGGATAAATTTGATCCTTAGTGATGGAATTAAGCCTGCGGTAGTCGACGCAAGGATGAGGTTCCTTGCCCGGTACCTCAACTAAAATCAAAGGGGAGGTATAATCACTCTCACCTGCCTCAATAACACCGAGCTGTAGCATTTTCTTTACCTCAGCCTCCATAATACCGCTCTGGCGGGGTGACACCCGATACGCCTTGGATCGTACTGGCTCTGGGGAGGTAAGTTCTATATCATGAGTAAGTACAGAAGTCCTACCAGGCCTCTCAGAGAACAGACCTTGAAACTCTTGTAATAGCTGGTGTAGCTCGGTTTTCTGCTCGGGCGACAGCGGTGCTTTACTGATAAGGTCACTAATGACTTGACCGGTGTCTTCGCTGTTCGTCACTGAGCCTAGTCCCGGAAGCTCGACCGGAAGCTCTTCAGGAACGTTTACCATCATGCACACCACTGCTTCCCTTTGTCTATAAGGTTTGAGCAGATTACAGTGGTAAACTTGCTGTGCTTTCCGCTTTCCTGGCAGACTTACCACGTAGTTAACGTCCGACAGTTTCTGAACAATTCGTGCTGGGCCCTCCCACTGCACGTCTAGTTTGTTGTTTAGCGATGTGCGCAATATCATGACCTCATCGCCAACCTCAAAACGACGGGCCCTGGCTGTCCGATCATAATAAACCTTGGCCCTCTGCTGGGCCTTTGTCATTGCTTCACCTGACAACTCCTGTGCCCTTCTTAAGCGTTCGAGGAGCTTAAGCACGTACTCCACCACGACTGGGTCGTCGCCCCCGCCTTCCCATGATTCTCGAAGCATGCGAAGCGGAGATCGAAGCGAGCGACCGTACACCAGTTCAGCTGGCGAAAACCCCGTAGCTGCATGCGGCGCGGTCCTTAAAGCAAACATCACCCCAGGCAGACACAGCTCCCAGTCAGTTCGATGTTCAAAACACAACGCTCTCAACACGCGCTTCATGACGGAGTGGAGCTTCTCAACGGAATTCGACTGTGGGTGGTACACTGAGCTGTGTAACAGCTTTACCCCACACCTTTCGAGAAAAGTTGTCGTCAAAGCGCTAGTAAACACTGTGCCCTGATCTGATTGGATTTCCGCAGGGAAACCAACTCGCGCAAATATGGACAGTAGTGCATTAACTATCTCAACTGAGCTGAGTTCTTTAAGCGGCACTGCTTCAGGGAACTTTGTCGCTGGGCAGATCACAGTCAAAATGTGTCTGTACCCCGTGGCTGTTACCGGCAGAGGTCCCACAGTATCAATAACGAGCCGTCTAAAAGGCTCCGTAATGATAGGTACCAATTTCAACGGCGCCCTCGATTTGTCCCCTGGTTTGCCCACCCGCTGACAAGTGTCACATGTCCTCACGAAATGGTCTGCGTCCCGAAAACACCCTGGCCAATAGTACTCTTGCAAGAGACGGTCCTTAGTTTTCTTAACTCCAAGGTGTCCGGACCACGAACCCCCGTGTGACAAGCGCAACAGATCCTGACGATAGCATTGAGGCATGATCAGCTGATCGAACTCCACTCCTCTGCGGTCTAGATACTTCCGGTACAGGACTCCACCTCTTTCCACAAAACGCGCATTTTTCCTGGCGATACCTTCCTTGACATTGCAGCGAATGTTTTCTAGGCTGCCATCCTTCTTTTGCTCGGCTATCAAAGCCGACCGGCTGACTTTTAGCAACCTATCAAGTCCGTCTGACGTAGGCGCGATGAGCAAATCAGTAGATAGCTCTTCTAACTTTCCCGCGTCGGGCGTTTCCTCTCCAGTATCTGGCGCCTTTAACGTTACAGACTCAAGTTTATTCAGTTCGGGCGTGCTCGGAATATCAGCTTGCTGCGCCTCTGACCCTTTTTCGTTGTTTGATAACGTCGGCCCCGCAACTACCGCCTTTGCAGCGAGCTCCCGAACCTTCGATCTGGTTAAGGCCTGAACACTAGCTTCACCAAACAAAAGCCCCTTCTCGCGCAGGAGGTGATCGGACCTGTTTGAAAATAGGTACGGGTACTGGGGTGGCAGCATAGATGACACTGCCGCCTCCGTCTCAAGCGCTCCGAAAGGTCCTTCAATAAGCACTTTTGCTACCGGCAGACACACGCTATGAGCTTCCACGGCTTGCTTGATCCATGCGCACTCGCCCGTGAACATATGGGGTTCTACGTAAGACGGGTGAACTACATCCATCGTAGCTGCGGAATCGCGAAGCACTCGGCACTCTTTCCCGTTCACGAGGAGGTCTCGCATGTAAGGCTCGAGAAGCTTCATGTTCTCGTCAGTGCTGCCTATTGAAAAAAACACAACTTTTGGTGTTGTTTCCGGACACTGCGCCGAAAAGTGACCCGGCTTCTGGCACGTATAACAAACGCGCGCTCGCCTCATCTCGAACCGCTTCCTGCGTTTGGCTGCCGCCGTCTCTTTACGTTTGGTCGGACTGCTTTCACTCGCATCCGCACTACGCGTGTTCCCCTTTGCTCTCATGGGTGTGAACTTCGGCCTCTCAAACTTCGAGCCAGATTCACCCTTTTGACCGTCCTTAGCTCCGCGAGCCCGACGCGTCACAAACTCTTCGGCTAGCTCAGCGGCTTTAGCCACCGTACAAACGTCTGGCCTATCCAAGACCCAGTATCGCACGTTCTCCGGTAACCGACTATAAAACTGTTCTAGCCCGAAACACTGCAGAACTTTATCGTGGTCACCAAACGCTTTCTCTTCTTTGAGCCACTCCTGCATGTTCGACATAAGCCTATACGCAAACTCTGTATATGACTCACTTCTGCCTTTCTCATTTTCCCGAAACTTCCGACGGAACGCCTCCGCAGACAGCCGGTACTTTTTTAGCAGACTCGATTTTACTTTGTCGAAATCCTCTGCTTCCTCTCTATCCAAGCGAGCGACTACGTCGGCCGCCTCGCCGGGTAACAAAGTGAGCAAGCGCTGTGGCCACGTTTCCCGAGAGAACCCCTGCTTCTCGCACGTTCGCTCAAAGTTAACCAGGAACAAACCAATGTCCTCTCCAAGCTTAAACGGCCGCATCAGGTCAGTCATTTTGAACAATACTCGTTCTCCTGCACCGTGTGCCTGACTTCCATTACGAGCGCGTTCCATCTCTACCTCAAGACGCTTCATTTCCAAAGCGTGTTGACGGTCACGCTCTTGTTGCTCTCGCTCTTTCTGTTCTTTACGTTCACGCTCTTCTTTTTCTTTTGCAGTCTCCCTCTCTTCAATAGTCTCAAGGCATTCCGACAGCTCGTCATCCTCAGCCTCTAACTCAAGAATAGCCTTTAGCAGTTCTGGTTTTCTGAGTTTGTCTGAGACATCCAGACCCAACTCTCTTGCAAGCTCCAACAATTTCGGTTTGCGCAACGACTTCAAATCCATGGCTGCTCTGAATGCTGCTTTCTCTACTGCTTACTATTGTCTTGCCGCAAACTAACCCGGCAGCAACGACAACCACAATTACCAGCTCTGTTTCTGACACTAACAAAAAGCCTGGCAAAGCTCAGAAGAAGAAAGTCCCGCACTCACCAAACCTCGCAGGCAAGAGTCCAGCGCAGTCGTTCCGCTGCAGGCAACCAGTCATCACACAGGGCTCGTTGCAACGATGAGCTGCTCAGCATACAGTCAACTGCATCTCTTCGCTGCTGGCCTCCGTTGTCACGATCTCACCGCTGGCAGACAGTTGTTTGAAGTCGGAGGCGATCTCACCGCTGCCAACCAGATGTTTTGGATCGCACCGCTGGTACGATCTGTTGGGAACTCGGCGCTGACGCCCGTGGTTGTACCTGGGTCGCAAGCCCCAAGGGTAGCGTTGGCCTGGCGGCCTGGGGTACAACTGGAAGCATCCGAAGGTCCCGGCAAAACATGAGTCGACTGGTAACAACGAAACAACTTGTTTATTTTAACATCGCAAAGAGTTGGCGGTCAGGTTTGACCGAAGTAGAGAGACGGGAGAGCACTTCACTCAACAGAAGAAATCGGAGCCCTCCTTTTGGCGTCCGGGGGCAGCTGTTTTTATACTCTCGCAGTTGAGGGCAAGAAGGAACCCCTCAAAAGACGAGCACGTGAATGTACAATGGGCTAATGGTGACGCACACTGTCGTAGCGCTGCCGTAGCACCATGTCGAGCACGATCTCGTAGCACCCTGTCGTAGCGCTGCCGTAGCACCATGTCGAGCACGATCTCGTAGCACCCTGTCGTAGCGCTGCCGGTCGGGCACAATGACTGTAATGAGAGGATGATCCCTGCTTTCGCATCGCCTGGTTCGGGCACAATGACTGGAATGAGAGGGTGGTCCTTTGCGGTCGCATCGCCGCAGTCGCGCCTGGAAACACCTGCCGATGAGCGTTGCGGCGACGACGATCGGGCCAAAATGTCTGCCGCCCCGCCGCAGTCGCGCCGGCAAAACCACGTGTCGCAGGCGAAACGCAACACCCGCTAGGTGGTCGGCAAGCAGAGCAGCGACTCTCATCGATTACAAAATCGACAAGCAAAACCGCTGACAGCGTAGCGAATAAGAAGCTTTCATACTAAGCAGCCAAAGCAACCCTAATAAGTTGTCTCGGAAAAAAAAATATTATACTTTGAGCAAGGAAGACAAACATTTTGAAATACTGACAGACATTTCATTCAAATAAAAGAAGGTTTGTTGGAGTTTAATTTGCAAGTGAACATTTTTGTGCATACGCACTTGCTGCTATATTAATTACATATATCTATAATAAGAAATTTTCTAATCTATCGAATAATTTTAAGGTACGAATGGAAAGTATCGTATCGTATACAATAATTGTGGTCGTATCTTGCATCTGTATTTCAAATACTTGTTGCCCGAATATCTTGTATCACCCGCCGCGGTTGCTCAATGGCTATGGTGTCGGGCTGTTGAGCACGAGTTCGCGGGATTGAATCCCGGCCACGGCGGCCGCATTTCGATGGGGGCGAAATGCAAAAACACCCGTGTAGTTAGATTTAGGTGCACGTTAAAGAACCCCAGGTAGTCGAAATTTCCGGAGTTCTTAACTACGGCGTGCCTCATGATCAGAAAGTGGTTTTGGCACGTAAAACCCCATAATTTAATTTCATATCTTGCATCATGATAAAACTGCAAAGTATCTTTGCCCAGCCCTAGTCGCTACGACCTTGTAATCTGGAGATCACAAGAGCCAGCACGTGGGCAACGCTTGGGCGCGACTCACAGCAGCAGCCGCCACCGACAGAGCTCCCATCAGACGACGCGCGCTGCTCTGGCGCCCTCTCGTAGCCATCGCCGCCGCACTACGCGTTTCTGCTCACTCTTTCCCAATACTTAAAGCCCCTCCATCCGCTCGTTTGTTCGGTTACGCCGCCACCGACGACGCTCGCCGTAGGAATGGGAGCTGCGCTCTAAATAAGAAAATACGCCTGCGGCACGCTGCAGAAAAACACAACACTACAGCGCTATAGGCCGAAATAACGCAACGACTATGTTTCAATGCTACTCATTGCCGCGCTTCGTCAGTGGCCAGAAAAATGCACCACTCCCTTTAATACCGCGTGGATCGGCCGGCCGGAAACCGCAGATGAGAAGAACAACTGTATTGACTCATGAATCTGAGCGATGTATATGGGTGCAGCCCCTATTCCAGGGCCCCACTGGCTTCCGCGGCTCGCCGGGCCTGGTCGAGGGTCGCCAGCTGGCTTCCAAAGTCCAGATCGGTGAGTCGCGTCTCCCACGACCAGTGAGCGAGTGAGTCCATAATTAGCGGCGAGACGGCGTGTGCCGGGCGCCTCGGGGATGCGTATGTGATGTGCTGGAGTGTCGGTGTATCTTCCCCCCAGGGGGCAGTTGTCTTTGTGTCTGTCGGGGTAAGGGACAAAACCGTGCGCCATGGATCCGCACGTTACGCCAACCACATGAATCGCGTGCGTTGCGGGCGGCCACGAAGCGAGCGTCCTTATCAAGTCAGGATCTCGTTCGCCTCGCGCTCGCCCTGCGGTGAAGCGTCAACAGCCGCGTCACTCAAGGGCGTCTGCTAAGGGCGTGGTACAGTTTCGTTCGCAAAACAGTTTCGACGTGTACAGTATACACCGCTTAAACGCAGCTCGAAGGGACAGAAACGTGTGTCCCGTTTATCCGAAGTTTCGTTTAAGCGAAATATACAAATATCACTGCGAATTGTTTTACTTTGCAAGTGTCCGACTCTTTCGATGTTACTGTGGACGCTTCATTGCGCTTTGCTTCAAATATTGCAGCTTCTTTTGTGCAAGGTTGCGTTCGTGCGCGAAACAATTCGCAATAATTCAGTCCACGCGTCCAAAACTGCGCTGCAGAAAATCAACATATTTTCTTGCCTTCCGTTTCCAAGCGGCAACGCGCACTGGTGCAGCAATTTCTTCGTCAAAGCAATCGTGTTCTTTGCCAGGAACTAACACCGATAATATTTTCAACCGACTCCTCGGAGCAGGTAACAAAGATGGCGCCTGAGCGTTCTTATTGCGCGTGGTCCCACCTACTCCGTATAGTGCTCTCATCCTCCTGGGAGAAACGCCGATGCAACTTCGACAATGTTGCAACCACCTGATGAATTGAATTTTCTTTTATAGCATCACCATTCCACATTTTTTTATTATATTTCCTGTTCTACATATGCCGATGAGGTATAGGTTGTAATTGAACTAGTAACTTAGCGCAATAGAAACCACAGGCAGAAGAAAGGTGGACAAGGACAGGCGCAGTATTACGGGTTAAATTATGGAAAACCAACTAGCCCAACAATCAACTCTTCTAGATGGGTTGTAGTTTCGTTAAAGGTTCTGTTTAACCTGTTTGACTGAAGTTTGCTAACGTTGTGCCTACGAGCGGCCAACCAAAGTTTATGCCATTGTTGTTCCGTTTAAGCGAGTTTCGTTTAACCGGAGTCCACTATATTTTGCTTTAATGATCGGAATTCATAACGCTGCTGAAAGTGGTAGCGTCAGCCGTTCGCATGTCTGGAACCGGTTATGAACTCTTCGGATGACTGGAGCTTTTTGCATTAGGGCCAGTCACTTGTCTGACTATCTCGGTTAAAAAGTCAGTATAATTTTCATTACGCTTTTCTTATTACTACTTGGTGTGATTTCAAAATGCATTGCGTCCGTGGTAAATGCATTGCGTCCAGGAGTATCGTTTGATTATCGCTTATCTGTTGTTTGCAATAAATTTCTAGCGTATTTCTCAAAACTTTCGTCACGTGCCGTAAAGTAATTACTCAGATTTTTTTAATTAATTAAGCTTTTGCTAATCAGCTAAGCAGTTACTGACTTTTCATGAAATCGTTCTTTGACTTCTCGAATAGCTACCTCAGACAGTTGCATTGTGCTATCTACTGCAGGCAAATTTTTAAAAATCTTGCTGCGACAATAGACCGTGACAATATAAAACAACGTACCTGGTATATGCATTCCGCTCATGCGACAGGGCGCAACCAGCGCTGTTCTCTGGAGTCAACGTCTCATCTGGAGTTGATGCAAGTGCGTACTTGCAAAGCAAATTTGTAGACTGGCTCAATGATCTGGATTACAGTAAAAATTGCATCAGTGTTGTTTCCTATACAATTATGTGACCCGCCGACATTGAAACATTTCTTTTTTCGCCTGTCTACGAGCTGTATTGCATTTAGTAGCATAAAATCAGCTGGCCGCATCGGCACTTAGATTCATACTTGCGTCTTCTTATCTGTTAGTGCTGCACATATATCACTTTGCGTGGCCCCGCTAATCGATATTATGACGAAGTGCGCTTAAGTAGGTCATGTAATGTGTAGACATAACCGACTGGGGCCCGTATTACGTAACGATTTTATTCATTTTTTACATTCTTCTTTTCCTTAGCCACTGGAGCATAACGTCCCGCATCAGTTATCGCCGGCATTAGTCACACACAAAGCGAAGCACATATACATACACTAATTATCGTTCTAGGTTTCTCAACTAATTAACGGAACAGTTTTCGGGGTGATAATCCATGGATATCTCGCATTTTCATGCTGCAAAAAGGGTTCTGTTAGTGGGATATTGCGCACGCTTCCTCATAAATGCTCTCTCCGAAACGGCATACGAAATTCTCACGCGGCATGTTTCAGCAAGTGTAGTCGTCTCTTTTGGCAGAAAACGTTCATATACGTAGGCCGCGGAGTTTTACCCCTCTTCAGCATCCTTGGAGAAATACTTACATGAAACGTGTTACTTTTTTTAAATAAATGAACGTCCTTGACTTCGATAACACCATAAGAAATACCGAGAAGCCTCACCTGCACCATAAATAGCAAAACCTCCTCTACGAACCAATTTCGTTTTCGTTTCGCAGAAGGTATATGTGTTTAGAAGCCATGACGCAGGAGGTGGTCACGTGGGAACACGACATCAGGATGTTTTGACACTCGCTCCGGCTCGATCGGGTGTCTGTTACGCTGCTACGCGCCCCAATGAGAGCAGCATAGCGGAAGATCGAGTGAACCCGAGCGCCTGCCAAACTTCGCGACCTCCAGCCCCCACGTGACCACCTCCGGCGCCATGACGTCTGAACGCA
The DNA here is from genome assembly GCF_050947875.1 of Dermacentor variabilis. NCBI lineage: Eukaryota > Metazoa > Arthropoda > Arachnida > Ixodida > Ixodidae > Dermacentor > Dermacentor variabilis. The sequence goes on from NC_134574.1 coordinate 76,948,172, forward strand.
TACGTCTTCTGCGAAACGAAAACGAAACAGGGCCCGTATTCACAAGAAGAAGTTCTTACGCTAGAATATTTCGTAAGAGCAAAAGCTGTCCAATAGTGACAGCGAGCATATTATTAGTGAAGGCCACCGACCAATCAGGAAACGGTCTTACGAATAGTGAGTTCGGCCTCTGATTCGTACTAAAGCTGTTATAGTAAATAATTTTTTCAAGAAGTTTCAAGACCAAGGACCTTGATTTCACGCAAATTATCAAAACTCGTAAATGTCTTAATTCACAACTAGTTTGACATAGTCTAAGCTCAACGCTCACCTTCATTCACGTCCCCCCTAAATGTGCTTCTACCGGTCAAACAGTGACAAACGGGAACCTGTTGCGGTGGCTGGTAGTAATTAAGGCGTTGCACAGCTAACGTGCTCTAAGCATAAATTCGCGCGATCAAACTGATGGGCGCGAAATGCAAAGACGCCTGTGTAACGTGCATTGAGTGCACGTTACAGAACTCCAGGCGGTCAAAGTTAATCCGAAAATCCGCCCTCTCCCCCCCCCCTTGTGTGCGTGTGAGTGTGAGAGAGACAGGTTGTTATCCGAAAGCGCATAATTGTCTGATATACGCGCTTTTAATAATAATTCTTCAGAAGCCACCATAGTTTGCGGCTCCAGTTCAACGCTACCTTTGTTGCAACAACACGTGAAGGCAGAATAAGGATGTCGTCATGGTACAATAGTTATTTAAAGGCGCAATATTTTCGGTGGTGTTTTTCTGGACAGAACAGGGAATCTTTACTTGAGCCGCTTACTACAACCTGATCAAGGCTCGTCAGTTTCAAATGGGCTTTATACCAGCCATCTTGTGCAAACGTAAAGCTTACGTTGCTTTCTTCTAATAAATTCGAACTTAAACTATTATTTGTCTCACGAGCGCACTTCTGGTTTCTTTCATCTAAGCATAGGCAACATTCACGTGATAGTCATGTCCCGCTCACGTTTAGAAACCACGGTTCTGCTGCGTATATCGTTAGCTTGCGATCACGCGATCAGGCATACGCGCCCACGCATGGAGCTAGTACTCAGCCGAGTTCGCGCTTTTCAGTTCTTTTTTTTTTTTCGTGCACCTCCCGCCTTGCAAATCTTTGTAGCGCAATCCCTTGCTAAAGCCAACTAGCTCAAAGTACTGGTTCTTCGACAACGACTTCTGCCGCGTCGATATTAGTGACCTCCACTGTTTTGTGCGTTCCGTACCGTCAAGTGTGCGGCAAACAATGGAGAGCTTCAGCGTCAGCCGGCAATTTCTTTTTTCTCCGTTGGACTTCTGCTCCTAATAGGGGGGGGGGGGGGGGGGGGGGGGGTGCGGTCAGCGCACCTGATTTGCGCGGTCCTAGGCCCAAGAAATGTCGCTACTTGCACAGACGGTCAACTCCCGATATTCTCGCCATTCTTCTCTTCGGCAGCATGGTCGACGACCCTGTCAGGTAAAATACCGGAATTTCGAGGTTACTTTTCGCGAAAGCAGCGACGGTGGCGGCGGGTGGGGGGCGACTTCACAATGAGCAACGAGGGCCATCAGTTGTCCCCTCAGCACAATGTTCCGCCCACGTGCTGCCCCGTGAGCGGCTTAGTTCGGTGCACAGCGCGAACAGGACGGCACGAAGGCAACCACGATGGGAGGCGGTGTTGCCACGACGACAGACGGGGTATATGCGGCGACAGTCGACCGCCTTCTTGAAAACCCTCGGCGTCGGAAGATCGCTCCCCCTCTCGCCAAGGTTGCTGCTGCCTGCGACGAACCGTCCTTGGGGCGCGCCAAGACAACCCGCACTCGCGCGCATAGGGATTTTGAGCAGTCGACGCTCAAGTTAATTTCACCTCAAACAGATGACTTTCGCGAACGTAACACAGCATCGAAGCTGCCGCTACGGTCAAATGTACGATAACAGCCCCCACAACGTAATGTTCGACGTTTTTAACTGGTGGTAAATTGTAGTGAACTCATATTTGAGATAGCCAATTCCACTGCATTTCAACATTCGAAAATGCCCTCTGACGAATTTTTACCGCATTTTATTCTACAAAAAAAAAAATAACTAAACCAGTGGGGCTACCTGTTGATGCCGCAGTGTCGGCGCTGGACGGATATATGTACTTTAGGAGCAACCCTGTCGAAATGGGGTGGGTATTTTCATTAAGCAGGTTTCCTCATAGCCTCCTCGGTAAGTTTATCGAGGAGGCTATGCTTTCTTACATTTACGTCACCAATCCACCAGCCGTCCCTGAAAAGCTGCCGCGCCTGCGAGCTTGCAGGGCAGTTCCCCGGCCATGCGGCTGACGGACTAGCACCACGGCCGTTCGATGAAAACACGTTACTTACCGAGCGGCCTGCTTTCCCTTGCCGACTTTCATATTCTATTTCTTTTTTTTTTCTCCCCTGAGGCATAGATGATGTCTCCACAGTCGGTGGGAACAATCACGATGCTTTCTACGGCTACTACTTAATCTGCTTATGAGGCAAGCCGTAGTGAAGAATTCCGGAATAACTTCGACCACCTCGGTTTCCTTATCATGCACCTAAATCTAAGCAAACGAGTTTTTTTTTTTTTTCATTTCGCTGTCATCAAAATATAGCCGCCGCAGCTCGGATCGAACTCGCGACTTCCAGCTCAGCAGCTCAACTTGGCTACCGCGACGGATAAAATTATTCTTTGCGCCAGTACAGTATCCTGGCTAAATGCACATAAACAGAGAAATTATTTTCTCAGCTCCCGCTGCACTCAGTTTCGGGAGGTTTGTTGCATGTAAAAGGAAACGTTAAAATATAGTGAGTGTCGCAAGTGAATATGTTATCGATGCCGTCAACTAATAGAAAAATCATTCAATATCATATAATTTTAAGAAACTCGTGTACCAAGTTGTCAACTCTAGCTCATAAATAATAAAATGATAGCATGACTGTGGAAACTGCACGTAAATTGGAAAAAAAAAAACAGGCGTTATTCGTGAGTAGGACTTTTCCAAGCCCTCTAAGCTATTGTAGCAATTCCATCGTAAACTGTAAACTTTTATTACATTTATCGTCATTAGATCCCATCTCAGCGGTAATTTAATGAACTGCGACATCTGTCTGTGGTGCAGAGTTACAGGCTTATAAACGTCGTGCTTCAGTTCGATTTTCTTTTTCTTTGGCTTACCGATTGCCGACAATTTTCGTAAAACCTTCGCGGCCCTAAATCAACATTCTAATTCCTACAGTCAGCAGACTTCAGCCTGCTTTCTTAAATGCAACACATTTGATTCGACTTTGTTGAGAATATTTCTAAATTTTACATGTATTTTAGTAGGGAAATCGCAGTTATACCGAAGCTAAAGCTTTCTCTTAAAAACTACTACTAATGCTACTCACTACTACTACTACTACTACTACTACTACTACTACTACTACTCATAAAGGATAACTATGTTTTCAATTACGAAATTGACAATGCAAGTTTGTTGGTCAGAGATACTGAATCGGGAATGAGTGTAACGCAACACACAGACGCAACAAAAAGCGACAGGCGTAACATTTTCGTTTACCTCTGAAAGAATAGTGTGACCTGCTAACAAAGCATCCTCAAAAGCTTCTTTTTTTCTTTTCAGCACGCTACAATCAGATTGCGGTCGTGAGAAAATTTTGCGCTATGACACCGCGTTCTCAGATGCACTGCAGTGGGCGGCGCCTTTGAATTATGCTTCTCGTAACAGGAGTACTACAGCGTCTTTCACAGTGTGGTGGCGGCCTCTAAGCGGGCCCCAGGCTTAAAACAGGCCGCAGCGCTCGGCATGGCGCTACCAACCTATCAGTCGCAATATGTTGCGCAAGTAGGTCATCTCTGGGATAGACGTTGCAAGGTATCCAGAACGGCGATCTAACAACAAAGGTCACTTCAATGCTTGCCTGCACGGTTCCGTTAAAATACGTCATCAGTAAAAACAAAAACGAGTTCAAAAATATATACAGCAAGATTTTTTTCACCCTTGAAAGGCCCCTCACCAGGCCCCATAGCAAATTTTGGTTATACGCTGGAAGTTGTTACGTGGCCGCAAAAAAATTTTCAAATCGGCTTATCAATAGCCGAGATAAAAATATTTCAGTGCCGCGTATCCATGGTTTGAGGAGGCGAGCTCCACTGCCAAGCGAGACACTCTCTCCACTCGCCCCGTCTAGCCTCGACAAGCGACATTCCTTCCCTGCGTTTTCCCATACTCGGAGCTCGAGGATCCCGCGGCCCATACGTCACGGGCCCCGCCTTCATCTTTTTTTTTTTTTTCTGCTCGCTTTTTTGCCTCACGGCGCATTTCCGCTGACGACGTCGCTCGCGAGCTGTTGTGATTGCCTCGTTCGCGTAGCGCACGAGGACGGACACCTGACTAGCTGTATAAGTGAGTGCCACACGAATACTGAAGTAGACACAAGCGTATAACAGAGCATGATCCCGCGTTGAAACACGGTAGAAAATGACATAGTTTCGGTGTCTGCGAGCGTGACTGCACGACGTGGAAGCAAGCAGATGAAACGGAAGTACATCTCTCTTGCTGCGGTGTGAAGTAAAGCAAAAGACATTTAGACATTCTATTTGTGTTTTACTATTTCTATAAGCTTTAATTCGTCTATTGAAGAAACATGTTACACAAATAGCAGATGTCGCCTTGAATAATTCTCGGAGTCACGTGTCACCACGAGTGACGTCACAGCGCAACACGCGTACGTAGGCGCACTGGCACGAGAACGTCACCCTCCGGCTTGGAGCGCGGCGGCCGTGAGGAGAAGGGACAACGCCATTCGGTTTGAAATTGCAGACCTTTCTGCGACGCGTAACGATGTAATTCTTTGCAGATATGATCGTTATCGCCCATTGTATGGTCTTCGCCTGTCAGCTCAAAATGGCCAGACCTGGTGAGAAGCCATTTAAGCATGCTGGTTTGTCGCATGGCTAGCACTGTTACCCCTAAACCTGTAAAATGATTATTATCCATGACAGAGAGCTCGAAGTATATATTAAATTATGGGGTTTTACGTACTTTCTGATTATGAGGCACGCCGTAGTGAAGGACTCCGGAAATTTTGACCACCTGGGGTTCTTTAACGTGCACCTAAATCTAAGTACACGGGTGTTATTGCATTTCGTGCCCATCGAAATGCGGCCGCCGTGGCCGGGATTCGATCCCGCGACCTCGAAGTATATATGTTCACCTGCGATGAGAGAGGCCGCATAGCTGAAACTGCCTATTCATTCTCACCGCGTTGGGCGCAGCAAACTTATCGCACGAGAGTTGGACAGCGGTAGCTGTTAAGGAGAACTTCGTGCGGGGCTACATAAACGAAAACAGCGCAAAAAGAAACCAATAACTGAAACAGCACAAGATATGGAACAAGAAACAGATAGACAATCAGCACAATGTTTGTATCTCTTTCTTGTCAATTTTTTCGGCACTGTATTAGTTCACTGTATTAGTTCAAAAGTAACTAATAAAGTTTAGTTAAGGCAGTTTTCCTGTCGTCTGTCGCAACTCTCATAATGTGTCGACATGCCACAGAAAGTCACCGGAGAAAAAAGAAAATTTAGTTTACCGCAACAACGATTCCATCTTAGGCCTTAAAGCGACTCTAAAGAGGGACAGAAAATAATTTAAGCGGTATTAGTAAACAGCCTTGCAAAGTTTCTATTGAAAAAATTTAGAGATACACTCTTTTTCCCGAGACAAGGCTTGCTATATCAGGCAGAAAACACGCATCAAGGAAAGACGGGTGGCCACTCCTCTTTGAAGTGCTAGCACGAGTCCACCGGTGATGTCACAGATTTCGATGGCGTCTGCTTGGGTCTAGTTAATTTTTTTTTTCTGTTAAGATGAACAAATTGCGTTATAAAGAACCCAGAACCGAACTTAGTAAGCTTTCAGAACCTTTAATGCGCCGTAGCTGCTCAAACACTAAAGAACACTTTAAAATCCATGCACATTTAACAGTCAAAAACAAGAAAGGAAAAACATTATTGCGTGCCGTCTTAACTGGCTCGCATACCAGAATATTAGTATAGAAAAAAAAATTAAAGAGGACACCATGCACGGCTATTTTCGGGGTTATATAGATGCGCGCAAGTGCAAAGAATTTGGCAACCACTTTTCATGAGGAAAAACATGAATGTTTATTAGAAGTTGTGTTCCTAAATAACAATGCAGCCTTGAAGCTGCGTTGGAGTCGCCAAGTCAATAAAAGCATTTGTTTCGCCTGTAAAATTAACAACAATACCAGCATTCGTCACTTCAACAGTTCCTCTCTAAGGACGTCTGGTAATTTCTCCCTCGAAGCCGAGTCGGTAGCACAATGTTGCCCACACACGCTGGCATCGCTTTCTCGGCTATCGACCAGTCTTTTCTTATTTTTTTTCTCGCTCTCTAAAATTCACACTCTCAAAGCACGCGTACAGTACTGTTGAATTGCTATGACAAGCGAAAACGCATTTTTTTTAACATTCCTTTGGCATTTAGTTTGCACAGAAAGCCACTTAACATAGATATTGCACAAACATGCTTCGCGGCATAAAAACAAAAGTCGGTTTGGGAACAGAACGTAAGGCCTGGCTCACGCAGCTATCTGCGTGTATTAATGAAAAACGGTGTATATTGTGTACCTAGAAAAGAGCAAAACAATCATACGAGCTCGAACCAGCGATACTAAGACAACCCAGTGAGTGCGCCTCGTCACAGAAGTTCCTTGCACTGTGTTGTTGATGAAAATCTCAATGGTAATGCACACCCGGTGGCCTTACCGTCCGTTCCTCTCAACATCTTTACGTCTGCAATATAAATATAAACATTTTCTCGCCCGGTGGCCTAACGTATCGCCGTATTACACAGCCCCGTTCAAGTTCTTCATCATTGTTCGGTGACTGTGATTCACTTCAGCTCCATTCACAGCACTGCCTTTATTTTTGTGTGCCGCTTTACTTCACTGCGTGTATTCTAGCCAAAGGAACATGGAACTTAGAAGTATTTTTTGGGCAGCAACTAGAGGGTCGTTGTTTGGATTATTTCATGGCGAGTAAAATACTTCACTTTGCCCATTAATTTGATACGGCCTTAACTTGCTTTATTCGTAAACAAGTTCGTTCCAACTCGGCAGCTTTCAATTACTGGTTTGTAGAACGCACGTTCGCAAAGTTAGTTTTATTTAGAGCTGTACATTTTGTCTCTCTTTGCATTAAAATGCAATTCGGACCGTTTATTCTGAACCTGGCCCAAGAGGTGAAGTGTTTAAAAAGTTATGAAAATGTAATAGCTATTAGGTACGCAAATATAACCCTAGTAATAGGTTGTGGTACGATATTTATTAATTTACATTTGTTACTGTAGGCCACTTACGTATTTTTATGTGCTCTAGCAGTACTTGTGCTTTTCACATGGCTTAGCCATTGCAGTGCGTGATCATTGCCAAGGAATGTCCCGTTATGCCTCTCTCTATATCTCTCTTTCGTTATCACATAAGGGCTGACCGGTCCCGGGACTATGCCAGGTAGATATGCTTCCTTTATATGGGGAGTATTCGCATGGCGTAATGTACGCCATCTTCTAGTCCTATTCACAGCTTCCACTTAGCTGCTCAAGACAAGTGGATCGAGATAACGCGCAGATTTTCACTGTGCCGGCTGTACCATAATATGACTAACACGATGACGTCAGTGCCTACCCCCAAAGGGTCAATTTTTCAATATTCCGGTCATGTTATAATTGCGACCGTGTTGCACACACATGAACAAAGGTGACACATGTATAGAACGTAGCGGAAAGTACCAATTGCATGCTTACGTTGGTAACCTACCATCATAGACTAAAAATAAAAAGAATGCCTTTTCCTATAAGCAGTGCTTTTCATAGCTTCGCTTGCACCTAACTCTGCGCCAACAGCTGGGCACAAAGGGAGCGTGCTTCGTCGGTGTTTGCGAGAATTCATGACAATGAGTATTGAAACAAGATTCTCCTCTCGCTTAATATGGGAACAACATTCTCTCCCTTAGATGAGTGGATGGCATTATGTTCGCACAAGGGTATGCCACTCACGACTACAGAAAAAAAAAGGAAGAGTAGTAGCACCTGAGGGACATCACCATGCATCATCGCCAACGTCATCATTGGGCTTTTTCATGAACTCACGTGCGCGGGTGATACTTTGGCAAGGGCGCGATCGCCACACCTATCTCACGAGACTAGACCCGATATTAGAACTTGGCAGATTCGACGACGGCGCCATTTTAATACAGCACTCTTCCCGTTCCCCACCGTGTCCATGAGTTTTCAAGTGCTCCTTTTCGATTGCTTAGCACAACTACTATTGGAATACGGTCGCAAATTAACCCATCTGCAGAAAGTACAGACGGGACGAGCATCTGTACTCGCCTGAGCATGCGTGTCAAAGTGCGCTCCTCTTCATAGCAGCTATACGTTCTGCCGAGCAGTTCGAGGCGCTCTTAGCGAATCTGGCGCGTCGCCGCCGCGAATAAACGGCAACCGGCACTAAATAATTCTTTTAGCGGAACGATTAAATCTCGAAACTGAAACTCGAGTCCCTTGCAGGGAAGCGTTTAAGGACTTTGGACGATTTCTTTAAATATTATCACCACCACATCGATCAGCCGACGAGACGTCGGCGTCTGTAAATTAATAAGCGCACACTATCACGCTCAACGCTGTCAGCAGCGTCGCCAGCACGGCGGCGGCACTCGGCGACACCCGTTGCCACGAGACGGCCCCGCTGCCCGAGACTATCTCGTCCACGACGACGATCTTCCAGCCCACGTTGGGCGTCGTGTAGCTCTGGTAGTAGACCACGTCCGGCGTGCTGTCGTTGGGCATCCACGAGAGCACCGCCGGTTGGCCGTCGTCGCACTGCAGGCGCATCGTGTTCCGGAACTTGGGGAAGCTGGCGAACTCGTCCGCTTGCCGGGGCTCCGAGGTGTTGTAGAGCCAGGCGCAGAGCCGGCCCGCCGCGCTGGGCTGCGGCCGGCCCCGGCGGTCGAACTGGACGCCGGCGTAGATCTTGACCCCCAGCCTCTCCTGCTCGGTGAGCCTCGCGTAGCCGCCGGCGGGGCTGTCGGTGATGTACAGCGGGTGGTAGTACCGCGCGTTGTGCGGGTTGTTGCCCCCTTCCACGCGGAACGTGTACGCGTGGCCCCGCTGCACGTGAATCTCGGGCACGAGCACGCCGTTCATGTACCAACTCTCGCCGGGACTGCTGCGGCCCGTGATGCCCATGTAGCCCTTCCACAAACCGGCCGGCCCGATCCTGGCGACAAACGTGTCCACCGCTTTGTCCCGGATGCGGAACGTGGGCCAGGGATCGGGCTTCTTGCGTTTCTGACCCGTGATGAACTCGAAGCAGTTGTCGGCGGCCTCCTTCCTGCCGAAGTTGATCTTCAGGTTGCCCCTCGGGAACATGTGGTGGAACGAAGGTTCCTTGAACTCGTTGTACTTGCCGATGGCCCAGACGAGGTAGGTGTCGCCGTCGGGGTTGAAGATCTGGTCTCCGTCGTCGTCCGGGTTGAGAAGCGTCCGGCGATAGACGAAGCTTGTGAGCCCGTCCTTGCGCGTAAAAGTCAGGATCTGGTAGCTCTCTTTGCCTTCGACCTTCAAGTCGGGGCAGACGCCCCGGTAGCGGCCCAGCACGTTAGAACACGGGAACCTGTCCGATATGTTGTAGTCGACGGCGTTGGCGTAGTGACCGTCGATGTAGCAGACCGCTACATCCGCGCCCACCATCTTCGAAGAGTTGGCAGCGCCGCTGATGCCGAAGGCGATGTACTCGTCCTCCTCTATCTGCGCCGTGAGCTGGAGCGTGATGCTGCGGCCCTGGATCTCCCAGCGGACCTGCAGGATCGCGTGTAGCTGCTCGCAGTTGGGCAGGCGAGATTCGTGCTCCATCGATCCCAGCTGCGAAGGCGGGATGTCCTGGCCGTGTGGCACAATCACCGATCCGTAGTTCTCGTTCAGCTCCGTGTTCCACACGCTCAGCCAATCGATGTCAAAGACGGTCATCTTTCCGGGTAGCGTCAGCTCGATGGTCTTCTCCTCGTAGCGGCCGAGCGGTTCCAGGTACCCTTTCTCGTCGGGGACCTTCTGGCCCGCACTGTTCGGTTGCGGTCCGAGGCCGACCCAGAAGTAGGTGTCGGAGACGTTTCCGCTGAAGTAAAAGTCCGGGATTTGGATGGTCTTCGAATCCACTATCACGACGGTGCCGGAACGCACGCCGGCGCCGCGCCGGGAGAACTCCGATATCCGCCTCGGGGAGGGCGGCTCGAAGCCCTCGGGAAAGAAGATGTCGCCGTAGTTCGCGTGCTCCCGCAGGTTCCACACGGCGAACCAGCGGATGCTGGTAATCTTACGCCGGTTGGGAAGCTGCAGGTATATGTCCTTGTCGGTGTACGGCTGCAGCTTGTTCGTCTTCCCTTCTTCATCGGGAACGATGAAACCGACGTTGCTGGGACGCACGCTGGATCCGGCCCAGAAGAACGCGTCCTGACCCAGGCCGTCGTAGAAGAAGTTCTTGATGAGGATCGTGTACTCGTCGATGGCGTACACGTGACCGGACACCTGATGCGCGTACGTGTTAATCTTGCCGATGTAGAGGCCCTCGTGAGTGTCTTCGCACTTCACGCAGCCGAACAGCAGGCTCGCCGCCGTCGCGAAGACGGCCGTCACGCTCAATCCGCCGACCGCCGTCATCGTTGGCACTGGCGCGCGCACTGCACAAGCGGAGACCTCGAAGAGAGTATGGCGTCGCCGCAGCTAGCTTCGTTGCTTCCCGCACTGGCACGCTCACGCTCCATCTTTTCGCGCGACGTCGCCACTCGCGCGCACGTTTTCGGCTCGCATCACTCACAACACACCGCTGGCTCTTCTTATCCACGGACGAAAGCGACGATTAGGCGCGCGGCAGAACACCCACCTCGGGGCGCAAATATTCGGCTATCCGCGCTTTCACTGCTCGCGAGCGAGCGAGCACGACGGGCAGGGCAGGGCCGGGTGCACAGTCTAGCAGTCGCGGGCACGTCGCTGGCCTACATTCCACCCGGTTTGTTCCACTGCTCGGGCAAGAGCCTTCGCGAGGGGAGAGGGTACGTGCGCAGAGAGAAGGGGAGAGAGAACGCAGCCCGGCCGACGACGTTTCGGCTCGCTCGGAACCGGTATACCCACGGCCTCCTTCCCGCGGCAGGTTTCTCTCCTGTCCTTCATTCTGCCCCGCGACGCGGCGAGACGTGCTCCGTGGACCTGTGGGTTTCGCTTAGCACACAACCCTCGATTATAAGCTGGCGAATTAGACACCGCGTCGCAGCCGGGTGATGCTGTGCGCGGTCAAGATTAAGAAGCGGTTGGTGTTGAGGCATACTACCACCCACCCAACTCCAGAAAGGGAGTGGGGGAGGAAGAAATAAAATTTCTGCTGCACTCTGAGAATTGAACTCCTTTTCAGTAAGCTTCACAGAGCCTCCTGACGCCTTCCCCTTTGCGTCCATCATGTGGTGATGATCAGATCGTGGATCACTTCTCGTTGTGTCATCGTTTCTCATCATTAATGAAAATCGCTTTAAAAGTGCCATTTTTGCGTATTGGATTGAATCTTACTATGCTTTATATTTTGTATCTGGCAGCAGGCATTGGATTCAGTTCTCTGCACAGGCGTTGAGAAATTTCTTTTTGATTCAAGACGATCCCTTCTTACATCATAATTCTCAGCTCAAAACATTATTTTACTTTTCCGCCTTATTTTAGCAACATTTCTCACTAGGGCTTTTCTTTTACGTCTGAATATTTGTTTTTCTAGCAACGTCCGATTCTTGACCCAACGCAAGTAGTGTTTTTTTATTTTTTTGCGATATCACAGTTCCGAATGTTAAGATCATTTCTTTGTTTAAGCGACGTCTATAAAGGTGCTAAGGTTGTCGAAAAAGTGTCACTGCATTCCGCTTAGTATTCTATTGCTTTTTATTATTTTTTTTCACTGACACGCTGGCTGCTACATCAGCAAGGCCCATTTCCCTTTTCATGCTATGAAATACTACGTACTAGTACACATTCAGATAAGATCCATCTTCTTGTTCCCTCTTACTCGGTTCTGCAAAATACATGCTGCAAAAGATACTGCGACTTACGCTGAGTGCTTTTTTGCTTACCGCAGTACTATTTCGTATTATAGTAGAATTATAACAGCCGCACAGTAAATTACAGTACGTAAAGTTTACTCTCACACCGTAACCCTTACTGTTAAAGTAATAAAATAAATTCTTATTGAAATAGCTATATCTTGCCTAGATGTCGGCAGATAGCTATTTACCGGAAATAGCTAGGTATCAGAAATAGATATCGCCTTATAATCCCGCAGCAGCAAAACAATCTCTCGAAATTTTCTCAACTGTAACCGTTAGTGCTAGCTTAATAGGTGTTCTGCTGGCGGTAGAATATGTCGCCTTGGTTGAAGAGAAGACCCATTTGGTTGTGTAACGTGGAGGGCTGTGAGTAGTTAATGAAGAAACACATAAAGTAGTCGCTGCAGAGATTCTGTTTCCTGCCACGAGATACTGCTGTCTAGAGGTATGGTTCTTTGAATGATCACGGCCGCTTAAGACTAATCTAAGAATGTAGTTAAACCATATCTCGACATTGCCGAGGGCAATTATTTGAATAAAAATTATTGAGAACCTTTATTAGCGACTAGTCCTCGCGTTTCCTCCAGTTAAACGCATGACTTGGAACATAAGTTCTGAGCGCGATGAACTGCTCACTAAATCCGTGTGGTGATGCAGTCACACTCGTCACATGGTCAATGAAAAAAAATATAAGAAGAAACTGAGGAGCGCCTTGCTAGTGACAGGCTCCGATATCACTTTTCGCAACACCAGTGGCTCACAGCTGTTTCTCGGTAGCCTGCTTGAAGAAGAGCAAAAAATAATAAAGATATAACAACAATGCAACGGCTTACAGTTTGCGGACCTCTGAATTTGAAAAAAGAATCCCTGCGGCGCTTCCAGGTTGCTCTCTCGATTCGTGGCCCGCTGGAGAGCCTTCCCAGCGGGCCACGAATCGAGAGAGAAACCAGAGGGCGCCCCAGGGCTTATTATTCAAATTCAGAGGTCCGCAAACTGTAAGCCTTTGCATAGCCTTTCCCGGAGGGCCAATGAATCGGTGCACTCGTTGGCACGAGGTAAAAGAACTCCTACTTTAAATAAAGTTACCTTCAGCTTTGAAGTGTTGGCCAAGTACTGAAACTGTGGTTGAAGACGTGCGTATATACCGCATTGTCATAAGAATTACTTATTGAAAGGAACACGAAACAGCGATTTGCACTTCAGCTGTATTACTAACTTAATTCTCCTGCTACGCTTCAAAAAAAAAAAAAAACGCTCTTATACAGTGACTGAAATCAGAAAAGACGCAAGAACTAATAACCAGTGGCGGCGGTGCACTTAGGTTCACGCACTATCTCACCGTGGCGTCTTTGATTTTGACGATACATGCTCTGACCTAATTCGCTTTTTTTCTTATTGGTAAAGAGCGACAGCGTTGTATTCGAGAGTAGGCAAATACTAAGCAGGTTTCGAGAGCACTCAGTGAGCGGCAATAGCCCAAGTACGAAATAATACTTTGAAATCCATGACATCACAAGACGTACCAGTGCGAAATTCAAAAATGGAGCTTTGACCTTTGTTTTCTTTACTACGTAATCAACGTATTACTGCGAAATTACCGAGAGTAAAGTTTTAGAAAGAATACACTATCAGCCTAACATGATTCAGTATTTTTCTTTAGTGTCCCAATTTCGAACTCAGTCCTTGTCTAGTTCGTTGTAATGAACAGTTTGCACGGCATGGAACTGTATAAAAATGTAATGCCGTTCTTTATATTACTTTACTTCTTATAAAACTGTCATCAATTTAAAAATTACAAAAATGGTATAGCACGATGCGCAAAACGAGAACGAGGCGAAAGCAGGAGCCAACGTTTCGACAAGTGGACTTGTCTTCTTCAAGGCGTTATCTGCCTTCCTGGACACGGTGGGGTTCTTCTAAAGGGGAGAGGTCATAAGGCGGGTAGCTGCGGTAACAAGCGAAGGTGTGTTAGCGGCGAGGGTGGCAAATTGAGAATAAAAGAGTGCTGTGCACAAGGCCAGTGACACGGCTGTCTGTCAATCACGTGTCAACGGCCGTGTGTCAGCCGGCGTGTCAACAATAGTATAGTCAGATTAGCTAGTCGAAAACATTTCGCTCCCTGTTTCACTCGTCATCTTAAAGCATGGAAGATGTCTGTACGCTGGGCTGGTTTTCAGAACAGGGGCGCCGTTTTTTAACGATGCATTCCGCCCGATTCTGTGCCACTTTTATCATCCACCATTCAAGGCCGCCTCATCCCATGGATAACGTGCGTGGAACGTTGCTTCAGCCGCTAACGAAGCGGGAAACGAATGACTTATCCAAAAAAGCATCGCAACGATATCGCGGCCCATATGACCTGACACTTTCTTTGTGGTCGCAGAAGCCGTTGCTATGCATGCTACGTATACAAATGTCTCGCTTCGGGCCTCTTTTCTTTTCTTTTTTTTTTTTGTGAAGAATTTCTTATGGGGCAGGCGTTCCTCCGCCTCCTTGCTTCCATCCCACTTAAGTATAACGCCAGGGGCGGCACCGTAGCCCTTCCACGAGACTTAGCGGCATGTTTGCGCTACTGAGAAGTTTGACCTTCCAATTACGTCTGTTATTTAACTTAATATTCATCCGACATAAAAATGTTTGGGTCCTCCTCTCCATCCGATAATCATTTTATTTTTGGCAAATCTTTTCCCCTTTCCCAACTGTCGACAAAGCATGTATTCGTAACTCTTTGTTTTTTTTTTTTTTCTCAACCGGATACCTTTGCAAACCTTTTCCTCTGTTGTATTTTTTTTCTTTCTTTTTTTTAAACAGCAACAGAAGTTGTGTGCTCAACACTGGGTTTATCTATTCCGTGCGTCCGTGCCTCCATTTCGATACGCTGACCACAGCCGTTGTTGAAATCGGAATGTTTATGTCGTTACCAGGCTCCCTCGCGATCCGCAGATTCACTATTAAATTAAATTACGGGGATTTACGTGCCAAAAGCACGATTTGATTAAAAGGTACGCCGTAGTGGGAGACTCCGGAAATTTGGATCACAGAGCTCCAAAACCCAGGCCGATCTGGCTCCTGACGTCAAAGCTATGAAAAATGCGCAGAAAAACTTGGATTCTAAGATTACTGGCATCCAGGAGAGACTCAAAATTTTGGAGGATAAGTATGAGAAGGTGGACAGCTTTACTGACGAAGTGGCATCCATGCAAAACACGGTTACGCAACTGTCACGTTGGGATGCGTCCCTGCAATCACGTTTCGACGATATTGAAGATAGGTCGCGGCGGGACAGTTTAATTCTTCATGGCCTTTGAGACAGCAAGGAGACCTGGGACGAAACAGAATCTAAGTGAACAAGCTCACCTACGACTGTACTTGACACGCTCCCGCCAGAAACAATTCAGCGCGCCCATATCGCTTAGGCCAATTTTCACCGAGTAAGTGTCACCCGGTAATAGCTAAATTCGGAAACTTAAAAACAAAACGAAAGATTTTATCTTGTCGTAACTGCCTAAAAGAACAGAACATCACCGTAGCCGACGGCTTCTGCGCCTCAAACCGTACTGCTCGCAAAAGAACTACTTGAATTTCGCAATGTTCAACCGAACGCACCGCAATTCCAGCTTCGATACAAGTAACAAGTAATAAGAATATCCCCGGCATCTCATGCCTTACTTAAGTATTACCTGGATAACATTGCCCTTGAATCCATTGACAACTACAAGTACCTTGGAGTTCATATTACGACTAAGCTGTCATGGGTTGTTCATACTAATTACATAATTAACAATGTCAACCGGCTGTTAGGTTACTTGCGCCGAAATTTTTATTCCGCTTCGCCAACTTTAAAACTACTGCTTTATACGACATTAATAGGCCCAAAATTAGAATATGCATCGGCTGTTTGGGATGGCATGTCAAGTTAACCTAAATAATTCTCTTGAATTTGTACGAAATAATTCCGTTCGTTTCATTCTTTCTATCTATAATAGAACTGCAAGCATAAGCACTATGAAGTGTAACCTCAACTTACCGCCATCAGCTTCTCGCCGGCAAGATATCCCGTCTAGCTCTGTTTCATAAGCTATACCAGCACCCTGTGCTAAGAAATGATTTAATTACCCCACCAATACATGTTTCTCATCGCATCGATCATTCTCTCAAAGTAGGGTTTGTATCGTGCCACACCGAAAGACTTTTTCAATCATTTCTTCCTCGAACATCTCGCGAATGGAACCACCTTCCTGCAGACATCGTTAGTATCACTGATAACAATGCCTTTAAACCAGCACTAGCTTATGTTGTATAAGCAGCCGCCATTTTATACTCGCCAAACATTATTGCTTTCTAGTTTTCCTAACCTGACTTTCACTTGTACCTTAGCTTACATTGTATAACATCAGCAATGATTACTTCTTCTTTTTATTGTAACATACTGCATTCTCGTAACCTTTTGAAAGTGCTCATAGCACACCCCTCTGCAATGACCCCTGTCCTTGAGCGTAACACGAATGAATAAATAAATAAATGTTAACCACCTGGGCCCACGGAATGCGTGGTACTCGAAACGCTTCGACATCCCGTCGGAATGCGGGCGCGCCGCGGTTGGGATCGGAGCCGCACTGACGCCGTGCTCAGTAGCGCAACGTCGCAGCCCCCCCGAGTTAACCGATGGTCACCGCGACACGCACTGCCGTGAAACGGGTGTCGTAAATTAAGAAGCTACACACTAACTACTGGCACGCATAGTTCGCGACTAAATGAAGCGTTCATCTTAGTTGGCGCGTTTTTCGCTTCTTTTTTTTTTTTTTCACATCGGGACGCGCTTGTTTTACGGTCCAGCACGCCGTCACTGGCAACATCTGGAGCACAAAGTTCAGCCCCTCAGCATCGACTTCGCCGACAGCTGCTTCGCGTCGCGATTTTGTTTCTTCATGGACGGGCTCGATATCCCGTCGTGCTCGTCGGTGCAAAGCTGTGCCTGACTAACTCGTTCGCGAAGCTGTCGGCGTTGTCGCGGCTCCTCTGCTTCGCGCGCAGCGGCGCGCAACAGTGGCAGGGCATGGCTCGGGCAGAGAGAGGGGGGCGAGGGATAAGTGAGACGCGAAAGGCGAGGAGGTTAGACGGAACATAAACATGAAGTTTCCTACCTTGCACCAGTGGGGAAGGCGATACAGAAAGGCGTTAAAAAGAAATGCCGAAGCAGCGAAAAAGACATAGACACATGTACACACGCGCACACATGAAACAATGTAACGCGGGAGTGTCGCAGTCGCTCAACATAGGCCCCTCGGAGGAGGAAACTTCGCTAGCGCCTTCGCTTAGCGAAAGTGAAATAAGCCACACTGTTTTCCGCGCCGCATGGTAATATATGACGGATGGCATTTTAGTTTTTGACTGTGTAGAGACGGCTAGAAGATGGATGGCGTAACTGAATGAAACACCTTGTTGGGGCTGCTTGGTGCATGCTTTGACAAGGAAAATGCGACGCGGCCAATGCGGACAAATGCGATTCAGGCGACCGATTTATATATTTCCTGTCCCAGTCGTATATAATATGGCTACATTGTTTCGACACATTTTTGTAGTCTTGCCATAGTCAATTTTACACTCACGCGCGCGCGCGCGCATTTCGAGGCTATCACGATACTTAAAGCTTCGGTGGTTCGCACAGATACCGAGCGCCGAGAATAGACGCGGCGGAATGGCAGAAAGAACGCAGTAAAAAGGAAAAAGTTGCGCACCCTCAAAGGTACCCGGTTTTCTCATGACTGTAACTATAGTTTACTAGAATAACATTATTCTAGTGCAATATAACTGTAACGGGCTTATCCTAAAAGGGACACACAACGGCTCAGAGCATGCATCGAAATATCCAGGCTGATGGAAAGACAGCTCATCGTAATGGCTTAAACGAGCCCTGTTTTTTCTCTTTAAACGTATATTTCTGTTTTGATTTCTTCTGTAAAAGTCGCGAAAAATGACCTTTGGTGCCACACGCGGCAGGAAAGATGCATTAAGGGTGCGATCTTGTACGCGTTCCAAAAGAGAACGGAGGGGGTCCGTTCCACCGAGCCGCACACGATTGGTCAGTTTGAACCGTGACGAACGCCATGACGTCAATTGTGAAGTGATAGCTGCTGTCAATTATTCCGTGTCGTCTGCTATCGGACGAACGCAACGGAACGGACCGCCTCCGTTCGATTTTGGAACGCGTACACGATCGCACCCTAAGTGACCTGTCACGTAACCTTTTACTGGTGTACGCGGTTCGTGGTCTCTTTATTAGTATTGAGATGCAGTACTCCTCACCATATTTTTTTTTTCTAACTTACAATGTGCAGAAAAGTCTTCGCTTGTAGCGAGTATAAAAGTGGCGCTGCCTTCGCCTTCGACGAGTTGGCTTGGCTCGTCTATCGACCCAAGAACGACGACAAGGACCAGCCAGCCATGACGTTGACGTGTGTACTTGGGGTAAAAACGCGGTACAAGTATTCAAGAAAGGTCTGTACGACAACGCAAACTTATTGTACCAGCTTTTTATTTCCAAAAGTGGTCGAAGCGGCCGACGTATAGGTGATTAACCCCTGTTGCAATAACTTCTGCTAACGCAGAACGATACCCGCCGTGGTTGCTTAGTGGCTATGGTATTGGCCGGGCTGCTAAGCACGAGGTCGCGGGATCGCATCCCTGCCACTGCGGCCGCATTTCGATGGGAGGGAAATGCGAAAACACCCGTGTACTTAAATTTAGGTGCAGGTTACAGAACCACAGCTGGTCGAAATTTCCGGAGTCCCCCATTACGGCGTGCCTCACAATCAGGAAGTGGTTTTGACGCGTAAAACCCCATGATTATAATTTAATTCTTTTTTAAAAGCACAACGATGTGCGATTTCACAATTTACGCGAGGCGCGCTATCGGCATCACTCTGACTTTTCTGCGTGGCTCGAAGAGGGACCCTTTCCTTTGTTAGGCTGATAAGACCGAAAACTTATGCTCACAAGATATCCACACGCTTTTGGAAGTAACCGCAGCCTCGTAAACACTACCGACGGTGAGCTTTTTGCTGCGCCATAAAAAAACTGCGTCCTTAAAAACTGGTTGTCAGACCCTTTAGAGGCCCTCTGCAGCAAAATTGTGGACCGCCTAAAAAGCCTCGCTTAATGTAATGTCGATATATATGAGCCTGCGTACAAAACGTTACGTTTTAAATACAAGGAGAAGCCTTTCAAAAAGTTTCGAAAAATAGCAGTATTTAATATCAACAGCCAAAAAAAAAAACGGCCTCATTACACTTCGTCGGAAGTGACGCAATCCTATAGAATGCACGGCTCCTCTGCACGACCTCCGTGACTGGGCCGCGCCCGCCGCTGTCTGCAGCGGCGGGCGCGGACAAAAATCTCGGAGGCTTCGTGCTGAAACACCCACCAAGCGCGTAGTCTGCTCAAGTGCTGTTCAGAGGCACTTAAAATTGTACGCTTACCAGCCCTGCGGCTTTTCCAAGATTGCCTAAATGGTATATACTGCTCATTAATAACCAATTCAGCCAAAGTGCAATTTCATTGCAGTTGGCCTAAAGAGCGGAGTCGGGTCCCAATAGTTGTGCTGACTCACGCGTTAGGGCAGCCAGTATTCAATGTCGACGCCCTTCGTACCGCGGAACGTTCTTGGGTATCGTGAATGCGAAAACACAATCGTTGCTGTTGCCGTTGCGGGTGCTGTCGCGGGGTCGTCTGGCATACGTCGTGGAAGAAATGCCGAAGCGACAATCGCTGTGGAGCTCCGTTGTACAGAGCGCCTCGCAACTAGCCAGCACCTCCACCAGAGTGTCACGTGGATCGTACGCCCGTCGAAGTGATGAGATGGTACGTTTCGCAATGTGTGCAGGGGTCTGTCAAGCCACTGTGGCCGACAAACCGCTCGCGCAGCGTTTGGTTTGCTTCTCTCTCGTCTTCTTCGCGCTGCAAGGTGCTGCGCTTTGTTGGCGCATTCGTGCGCAGACGCCTCGCGGCAATATTTTATACATGGGAATCTTGAAATTCAGATATGCAGGTACCTTTAACAGACAAGCTCACGCCCCTCGCAGATGGCGCAATTCTATAGTTAGAGTGGAGCGCGAACAACAGGCCCGAATTCTTTTTTTACAATGTGCAATTTACTATAGTTTCGCGTTCTGCAAGGTAAATTTACGATCACTTTAGGACATTTATATTTATATTAGAGCTCAGCGTCTTGTAGCGCTAGATGTAGAACCTTTATGTCAACGTATTCGTCGTTGCAGCTAACGAATGGCCATGTGTTTCGTAATTCCTCACCCATTTGGTTCGCCGCAGCTGTTGAAACGCGTTGTATTAAGGGGAGTGACAACTGATTTTTAAGGACCTAGTTTTTTATGGCGCAACGCAAAGCTTACCCGCCGTAGTGTTTACATCTGCAGCGGTTACTTCCAAAATCGCGTGGATATATAGTAAGCAGAATTTTTCAACCTGAGCAGCCTCTGAAAAAGTTCGAGTCCCTCCTCCAGCAACGCTGAGAAGTGAAAGCGATGTGGATAGCCCGCCTCGAAAATTATCAAAGCTGCCCATTGTTCTGCTTTCTAAGGAGTGAGTGTAACTGTGGCTGAACACCTACATTTTGACCTTTTCAACCGCTTTTGAAAATAAGAAGGTGGTGCAATAAGTTCGCGTTGTTGTGCAGACATTTCTTATATTAGTACCGCGTTTTTTCCACACGTACATGCACGCCTACGTCCTCGCTGGCTGGCCCCCGTCGTCGTCCTTCGGACGATAGACGAGCCAAGCCAACTCGTCGAAGGCGAAGGCTGCGCCACTTTTCTCCTCACTACAAATGAAGGATTAGCTGCACATTGTAAGTCAGGAAAGCTCATAATAATAAAAGGTATACTGCATTTCAATACTAACAAGAAAAACCAGGAACCGCGTACACTAGTAGGTCACGAGGTGGACTTCTTATCGAGCTTCATGTTTTTGCCACGTGGGGCGCCAAAGGTCATTTTTCGCCCCTTTTAGTACAATTAATTAAAGTATAAATTCACGTTTAATGAGAAAAACACTGCTCGTTTTAGCCATTGCGTTGTGGAACAATTCCATCAGCCAAGTAGTTTCGATTCATGTTCTCAGCGGTTGTGTGTCCCTTTAAAGCGACAGCTTTATTGGCCCCGTTGCGCATTGAGCAGGGCGTTAGCGGTGTTGAGCGCGTGTTAATTGACCGCGAGCGAAACGTGTCCACCAATCACAGCGTGTCGCGCGCCGCGTTTCTACCATGCGCGGCAACGGCTGCGGCAGTCCGGTGGGGGAAAGAAATAAAAGAACCAGAAAGCTCGCCTTCGGGCATAACATTCGCCGCAAGCGTTCCCCGTAAGATTACGGTTGCAGAAGCTGCAGTTGACGGGAAGCTTTACAAGCAGTCGAGGACCCTTTAATATGCAATCGCGTTCTGCTCTTAAAGGCGAATCTTATAGTGATATCAAGCGTCATTTCCTTCTTTTGATCACTGCCAAGCTCAAGCGACCCCCAAGTTTTCTGAACTTGTTTAGTGATCGCAATAAAACGAACGCGCTGTAACTCTTCAAACGACTTAACTCGAATAAACAATGGTAACATCTAGGCCTGCCTTCCAGGGATTGCACAGTATTCCAGATAATTCGTATGCGCGAACTCGCACTATAATCACGTGAGGATGCAACTTAAGCGGTCTGTGGTCAACAAAGCTTCATCGGTGAGAAAATCACGCATTTTGTATGAGGCAACATAACTGGAACTGAAAACAATTGCACAAAACTGGAAGTGCAAAACCGCAACTTTGCATTTTCTAATCTAATCATTTATTACATTTGTAAAGAAAAATAATGAAATGAAACAACAGATTCAGTGCGATGGTTCGAGGCCTATTAGGGGTAACTATAGTTGGCGAGGGGAAGAACTGTTTCTGCAGCAGTGGTTTGCAATAATCAGTCACCCTTCACATTTCGAGTTTTTGACAAATCCGGCTTCGCACTGCAATATATCTGCTTGCCTCTTATAGTTCGCCCACATCGAAGAGCGGAGAGGCGTTGGTCCCGGGTTCGAGCCCTCTCGCAAGGACAATTTTTGCTTCAACTTCGAAGCTTTCTTTCTCAGAAACCCGAATGGGTTTTCTCTGTGGCTACTAGCCGCAGTCGGGTGTACGGCATGGTTTTCCTTAAATTGATGGTTCACTATGCAAAAGAATTCAGTCAGGCTCACTATGACAAAAGAATTACACGTGGAGGTCCATAGTGACTCAAATGTGGAGTTAACTATGAAGTTATGTGCAGTGAGCCCATGGCCGAATCCATGGAGTCCTCGAAGGTCGTCGCCATTTTGGGCTCGCACTTCCACCGGAATATCCTTAGTCCAATTATCATTCCCACGTGATGTGGTGCGCACATGGAGTTATATATCTTCTTTCCACATGCATAACATTTCATTTGCGCCAGTGATTGCGGCCCTAATAGCATAATGCCGGCAATTTTCTTTATTTTTCTGCATAATAGTTTATAACGACGTAATAAGAAGTTCGGCGCATAGTTGTAGTAGAGTGTTTCCGTTGCACCGGCGTCAGGTCCACTAAAGATGGCGAATATTTGAAGAAGTCTCAGGCAAGAATCAGTTATCTTTAGAGCTTTATCGTACGTGCGTTCAATGTCTTGCACAAGCGAGTTTTGTTAGGCTCAGGTGCTCAGGACAGCATTGTATTGCGTCTGTAGCATTGATTATTTACGGTGTTCCAAGAAATGTCACGGGGCTCAATGCAATTATCGGGCTGGATTCGTAAATAATGACGCATGTTAAGTGCTAGCAAGCTTAGTCTCTCAACGCCGACTTGAAAAGCCGAGATGGACGCAATAACGAGAGACTGGAAGCGACGCAACTCTGGAACTTATCGCACTTGCTTCATGTGACGTCACAGATATTGACAAGGTCCCCTCAGAGCCGCTATCTCATTGTCTATCGCCAAACGTTGGACAGTGCAATGTAGCGATTACTTCCATTCGATTCGACGTCGCTCATATCATCCTTTTGTGGTCGCCTGGTCCCGTTGATAAGGAGGGCGAACGTCGCTTTGGCCGCTAACGAAAGGCGCCAAGGAATAGCGCGCAGTGGAATAGAATCGTGACGTCAAAGCCGTCCATGGGAGGACTCTAACTAGTTCTCGAAACCCAATAACTCTACCTGGCACGCTTTGAGACATTTTTGGTGACAAGAAAAAAAAAGCATCTTAAGTACGCGAAAATATACTGAAATCATTGAGGGCACGCTGAAGTAACTGTGCTACACTTATGGCGCGAAATTTGAACGTTTTTGTATAGCGCTCCCATTATAGTCACGTGCGCGCCCGGGCCAAAGAATCGCACCCATGATCTCGCGATCAGCGAAAGAACCTGAGCCCTTGCCGCGGCTGATATTTGTGAACGTTTGGTGCGCGACAAAGTGCGCCGAACGCTATATATTTCGCACCGCAAACGATCGGCTTTCTCGAGGCCAGCAAGTAAATTCCCCTGCCTTGTTTGTGGCGCCGTTCTCTCAGTTTCCTCCATCTCGCGCGCTGCTGCAATCATCTTAGACTCCACACACCTTAATCTCATTCTCACAGAAAAAAAAAAGAAGAAAAACTATCCTCAGTTGAATGGAACTAAAACACGCGGCTACGAAAACAAACACCCGTTCTGGAGCTTGCCGCAGGGCAAATTGGATGCCCGTATGCGAAGACTTCAAAACACTCGTGTTCATTTGTAACGCTTGCATTCGCGGCGACGTCGAAATTCGTTTTCCCCTTTCTTTGAAGGATATTTTAAAGCACCTGTCCGATACGCTCCGAATGTTTATACTCCACTGCCGAATCGCCTTGGAGACAGGATAACACGACGCTGTGTGTGGAAGCCAGCTGTTACTGACAGCGCTGTGCGATTTTATAATTTCGTTTGCTTGTTTTCATCCTAAAAGGCCATGCCACGGATACTTCGTAGCGAGATCGAGTTCAACCGGCAAGTAATAATTTCATTCAAGTAAACTTCCAAGCTCAGAAAGGACGCAAATAAGCGTGCTTTATTTTACTTATTTAATTTAAATTATTTTATTTATTTATTTTACTTTATTTTATTTATTTTACTTATTTAAATACTGTTGCAAGCAGCAGTCTTCGAAACTGCGTTTTAGACGAACGTGCAAACGACAATACAAATTCACTTAGTTGAAACGGATGGTTTCATAGCGCTGTATTGAATAAAATATCAAATCTGTATGAATATTGAGTTACCATTCGATACCAAGTAAGCATTCTTTTTCTACCGTGTTTTAGTTACTTCGACATGCGTCATCGAAAGTTTTTTTTTTTTTAAGTAAGCATATTTCCCATACAGTATAGGGATCGCGTAATTGCAGGAACTTCCAGTTCAACTTGCTGCATTTTTTTTTCTTGCCTTACTTACTGCTATATCCGTAAAGGAAACTGTCTTTCTTTAGGAAAGAAAAGAGAATATTCCCACAGAGTAAGGGATAAGCGTTCTCGTATTTGCAGGAACTTGCAGATCAAGCGGACGCTTTCTTGGCAGTATGGATAAGTGGTAACTCAAAACTGTGGGAACGTTGAGTTATCATTATGCCGAAGAAGCCCTGCCGCAACTCCTTTTCTGCGAGCTCTAAATCGCGGGAAACGAAGCAAACGCGATCTTTCTGGTTGTATTGCCGCCTTCTATTCAATGCTTCGAAACCGCTGATCACGGGTAACCGGATATGTCGCTGACTGCAGCACTGATGCTGTACGACAGCCTGCATATTTGGGGTTCACCATTTAGGCTTTATAACATCCCAACATACAACTTACTGCTTTTCTTGTTTTTTTTTTTTTCCGCAAGAAATTTCGTTTCTTTTCGGAGAGTATAGTTCCACGTCGAGCTTACCGGGTCGTTCTTCGCCTGCGTGCGTGCGTATGCGTGCGTGTTTGCATGTGTTAGTGTTAGTGTGTGTGTTTGTATGTGTGTGTGTGTCTGCTTGTTCGTGTGTGCGTGTTTACGTGCGTCACAGGCCTCCAACGAATAATGGCTAAAAGCACGGCTAGGTATACGGCCGGTGTTGGCATAAGTGAACCTGCCCATGCAGTTCGTCCACCGCAGTAGCCGCAACGCGAAGACCGCAAATGCCCTTGCCAGGAGCCCTAGAGATGTAAGTGATTCAAAAAACACATTAAATGTTTCAGGAAAATAACCGGTTTCTTATTTTCGTTTTTTTTTTTCAACCAGGATAAAACTGAAACAAAAAAAGAACGAGAACATAGACCTTCCCCGCAGAACTCTCGTGTTGCTATGCGACTCCTTTCGACGTATCGCAAGGTTTGGTCAAAAGAAGGAGTTTGGGAGCCTGCGAAGCACCTGGTTCCATCCACGTGGTGGCAAGGACTTTGCTTCAACCAACTCTTCAGCCCGCCTCGCCTGTCGCGTACTGCTTCTTTTGCGACACGTGAAATAAACTGGTTCGAGTTTGCAAGTGTGAACACCAAGCTACGCAACAGGCTCGCAGGGGATCGCGTGCAAAAACTTGTGTACGTGCACTAGAACCTGAATGTCTGGAAGGCTTCCGCTGCACAGCGAAGCGTTGGCGCGTCAAGCGGGAATGAACCGGACACAGATTGATAGACACGTCGGTCTTGAAGCGCTGATGTGAAATCAGTGCCTCAACGGGAAATTGTGCCTAGATTTCGAACCCGGAAGCTCTGCTGCGACTTTTGTAATGCAATAATGCAACAATTATAATCTTTTCAGGGCTAGAGAAATAATTTTGTCGGGTTTTCCATATCTCCGTGAGCAATCATCTTTTTTTTTTTCAATTTTTCGTATTTTTCCGAAAAAGAAAAAAGAAACGCGAAAGATGGCAGTTCTTTGTTTTCACGCCCCTAAAAATTTCACGAAATTTTACATCTCTAGCCAGGGCTAACTCGACTCCTCTGCGTGCATACGTCTATACTGATGGCTCAACTGCATCGGCCAGTATATACAGGCGGTTACAAAAGGAACAACAACACAATTCAAGACTTCGCATGTCACAACCGCTGCACGACTTGCGGTTCTGCACTTGACATGTGCCGAGTCCCGTAAGATGGGCTGCCTTCTGCAACTCATAGCCGGTGAATATGTGTGCATTGATTCCTTCGACATGAGACTCGCGACCAGTTGACCTGGGGAATTGTGGACCCTAACGATTCCCTGGAAGAAAAAGGCCACGAGATTTCTCTTCAGTGGATACCCGGCCACTGCGGTATCACTGGAAATGATGATGCAGACAAGGCTGCTCGGAAGCCCCGCGAAGAAGACCACGGAGTCCCGATTCCGCTCTCTATAGGAGAGACGCCGAGAGGCTGCTTCGGCATCTGACTGTCTCGCTCTCGTTACCTGAGTGGAATACCGCGCGTGTATATGGCGCACCAGGCTGCACAAACTGACCCCTTCCCTGAAACTCTGACCTCCACCGAACAGCGACGATATGAGTAATCTCTTCTGTGTCAGCAGTAGTATCGATTTGCCTTATCACGATAGCTTATATCAGTATTATTTTAAACGGCTGACAGTGCTACATGTTATGTGTGCGGCTGCGAATATAGGCCAGCTGTCGTGCCACAGTCTTCGATCTGACACATACAAAGACAATCAATGTCCCACGCATTGCGGCAACTAGACGATCGTCCTGTTAAAGAAAGAGCATAGCCAGACTGGACCCGGTGCTTAACTGTAATTTTTCTTCCTTTTTATTGTTTTCGATAGCACGCTTGCTGGTTCTCCTTTCTTCACCATGATGCATCCTTTCCTCGGCTCTTGACAACTCCTAGCGGGTACATTTTCTTCACTGGACATGTCAAGAACCTTCTGTCAGGTATAGTGGAACGTGGCACGCTACGAAATGCGTTGCCCTGCGCTGGACATACTTTGGGTACGTAAGCTACCGCGCTCGGAACTCCAAAGCCACGAGCTGGAGTGCGCTCGGGGGCGACGGCTGCGGAGAATGTTGACGGCGATTTTAGGCGAGTGCGCCCGGACACACCAACGCGTCATGTGACGCGTGTCACGTTGCTTCCACATCCGCTATCGCATTTCGCGCGCTTCGTCAATGCGGCACCGCATGATAAGCTGCTGCCGAAATTCTCGATCCATGGTGTCGAGCTCGAAGAACTCGCGACGCTGTAACCGAAGCGGCGACAACGGCCTACGTTTGCGATGCAAGCTGTTTCGCGCTGCTATCAGAGATATAGCACACCACGAATTGTCTCTGCTCCCCGGTATTCCGACTGTAGTCATTCATTGCAGGTTGCGGGAAGACCGAGAGCTTTGTATGATTTGGCGCATTCAGAAATAATTAAGTGGTGGACGAATTATGGGGCAAACTAAGGAACGACTATTGGGTTACGTACCGCGCAGTGCGCCTAGCAAGCAGAAATCGTGCAGTCATCTCCCTCTTTCGCACGAAACAAGATTGCGAATGCAAAACCATAAACGGCACGTGCAACACGGGTCACCTTGCCGGAAGTCATAGCAAGCACGAGCTCCCGCGCACCGTCTGCCAGGCTGGGGTTTTATTCTCGACACGCATGGTGGTTGGACGACCGCCATTATCCGCCTTGTTGTCTCTGTCATTGGCCGTCGATGTGTCACGGGTCACGTGATTTCTGCCGGGAACCGGAGTTTTCCAAAATGCAATTTCGCGTTTTCATCAACGTGACGAAACGTGACGTTGGAGCAGCAAATTTTATTGACTAATGCTTTTTTCTGGTCGTTGACCGATATATTGCGACGTTAGTGCTTTAAAAAAGGAATTGAAAAGTAGCGTGCGGGAGCTCATGCAATCCATATGTAATTTCGCGAATATGCGGTTGCGGTCCAATATAGCCGCCATGTCAGCTTCCTAATTGGCTGAAGGAGTATTCCGTGAGGAGCGTCACAAGAAGGGCTGTTTTGTAAACGTCAACTTGACGTTGCGTAGCGTTGCGCTGGGCCACCATTGCAAAGATTTTCCGGCATAAATTTTGGTGCGACGAGCTGCGCCAATTATGCTAACAAGCGTCCATATGCAATGGCGTCCGAGAGGCATGCCTATCGGCACATTTTTCCCGTCGTTTGAAGCCATGAAAATTGTACAGTGTCTGAAGCGACCCAGACACGAAAGGTTTGGAGGAAGACTGACTTTTCCATCTTGTGCTTCTTACAGTCCGATGCAGCAGCATAATATGCTTTCTCAACATGAGGAGGAGCTGGTGGAACTTTGGTAGCCGCCTGAGTACAAAGAGAATATGCATGCCTTCTTTTGCAAATGTAACAAGTGACGCGTCAATGGCATTCATTAGAAGGAACACCCTTCGTGTTGCATCGGAAACAACGGGCTTCATGCCGAAGAATCTTTTTTTTTTTCTTCTCTCGATATCAGAGATGAACATTTCTTTGAAAGGTGAGATGTGATATTACGAAAACAGCGCGCTTCCTTCAGAGGCTGACTTTCGATGTTTAAAAAAAAAATGTCGCAGTTTCGCCAGAAGGTGTCAGGGCGCACAGGAAACGTGAATACATCGCAGTCAATGACCGCAAACACTCGATGTCACAACGCCGGCATGGATAAGCGCGGAAGCACCAATGAGCGAAGGGCCTTCCTGATGTCTATCGTTTCAAGGCAAACTGAGCGCAGAGAACACACAGCCCGCAAAAAGCAACGAGCCGTCGACGCACCTTCACTCTGCCCCCAATACAGATTGCTCTCAAGATACAGCTGCGTGAACGCGCGCAGCCTCTACATACGCAGTTGCAGCCGGAGTAGAACACCGCCCGCCCTACCTCCTCTCCCCCCGAGTGCCTCACAAGGTTGGGTTCCTCGCGCGCGACCGAAGACGGCGCGCTCCGTGCCCGCTCTCCTCCCATTCGCGCATTCACTCTCCTCCCATTCAGACGGACTTGCTAAGAGAAGTCGCATTGACGATCGAGACGTTTCTATTCTCCGACGAATAAGGGCTGATTTTCTCCAGGCTCTCTGCATTGGTGCGGATGAAGTCCATTAAAGGGATTGCCAACTGGCCGGAATGTGTTGCGAGACGTTCATGGAAAAGAAATGGCCATGATTTATAGTGATATAATCCAGCACGCTGTCCGGGATTTAATTGAGAAATGTCATTTTAAATTGGCAAAGAAAGTCAGAAAAACCAGTAAGTGGCGAGGCCTGGCGGTGAAATCTTGATACTCCGAAATGAAGTCAGGAGATTACTGTACGTAAGTCGACTTTCATTACGTACAGTATAATTATTGCTTAAAATTGCAGTTAGTGTATAATTAGACACTTGCGCTGTATTCTATGCGTATTGCGAAGTAAAGAAAGTTCACGCTAACGAGCGCTCACGTCATTCCACATGCATGGCGACGCACACGCTGTTGTACGCGCGGTACGCGCGCAAAGATAGCACGAATTTGCAAGTTCCCCGAGTTTTGTGATCTCTATGTAATACAAGAGGCCACCGACCAGTTGTGCCCTAAATGGGTGCGTTTTTTTTAACTTCGTGTCGGCGCTCTGTCAGACTGTCCCGACCCCGAGCTCTCCGCCGACCATCGGCAGATCGTCGGCGTCGCCACAGTGTGACAGAGGCGCCGACTCGAAGGAAAGAACTCTGTCGCCGATAGTCGGCAGACCGAAATCGGTGGCGGGTTGGCCTAGTGTGAGTGAGCATTTAGCAATCGGCATCCTCCAGGCGCGCTGCTTGTGGCGGGGGCGGTGGTCTTTCGTGCAAGCCGGATTCGTCGCTTCCGCTGCCGCTTTCGTCCATCTAAGCATGACATTCGGGTATACTACTTCGCAAGGATCTAAATTCTGAGCATGCATGCGAGCTAAAATCCTTTCTTCCAGCTCGCTCAGGTCTTCGAGAGACGACATCGGCAAGCAGAAGCGCACGCTTGGCTACAGCGACGCGAACCGCGTATCATGTGCAAGAGCATCGTTTCGTTTTCGAAGCGCTTGGTTTCGTTTTGACTAGTCAAATACCAAAGCAGTTGGACAGGGAACCGCAAAAGCACGTAGCCTTTATCGCAGAAATGCCTTAACACTGGAAAACATGAATCGCAGGAACGTCGACTCGATAAATAAAATAATACTTTCTCACACCTACGGCCGCACTTGTAGTCTGCCTTCTACTAGTGCCGGCGTATAATCGCTACCGCGCTCGCCTATCACAGTTTTCAGCATGCTTCCAATGAACGACTTTATCCTCACCGCAGATTGAAAAATTCTGATAAAAAATGTTCCACGCCGTTTTCCGCGTTACTACTTCATGAGTAGACACTCTGGCCGGTAAGCTTTGCATTGCACTAAAACAAAATGTGCATACAATGAAAATTGGTTGTCAATCACTTTAAGGTATGGAGCCTGGCGTCAACTGCGACAGCATAATCAACAGAGGATATCGTCGTGTTTCCGTTTGATTGCTGACGATATTAGTCCACGACAATGCCAGAGGGAAGACTGTGCAGCAAAATTTGGAGGACGCGTAAGCTTCACCTTTAAGAGTAGAACGCGACAGCATTCAAAGATCCCTGACTGCTTCTCACGCTTCCCGGCAACTGCAGTTTATATGACCGTAACGTTTACCGGGAAACGCTGGCAATGAACGCTCTTCTTGATGGTGAGCTTCCTGGTAGAAACGCGGCCTCTTGCGTGGGCCACAACACGGTGGAGGCGAGCGCCATCTCGAAGTGTTGCAAGGAACCGCGCGCGCCGTTTTATGGCCCTCGAAATTTGCGCGCGCTGGCACGCGCAAATCTCGGAGGCCATGGCCGCTCTATCAATGGTAGAAACGCTGGAAAAGGGGTTTGTGTTTTGAGTTTGCGCGCAACAGAATTTCGTTTTCTCGTATATTCAGATTACAATCCGCCGCTATCATGTCTGTAGGTAGTGTGTAAGTCGTACTTTACGATTTGTTTTCTGACGTGTTTTTACCTTGAGAAATTCAATTAGTTCCGTCTTCCTTGCGCTACAGGAGAGCTTGCGGGGTTGGGTATGCGTGGTCCGACATGATTCCGCCGAAACGACGGCCTACGCTGGTAGCCGACGCCGGTATGAAATCCCCGGAAAAAGGTAACCGGCGTACATTTTTCGTGTTCTTTGGTTTAAACTGAAAACTAACGCTGAACCTCATACAGTACATTACATGTCCGCTGTAGCACATCTGTGCTGTCAAAATAAGCGCGCGCCTAATTACTCCCAGAATTTAAGCTTGAAAAGCATTTGTGAGTCATTTTCGTGAGCACAAACGCACACAGCCGCTTTGCAGGTTTGGCGAAGAATCGACTGGTGCGCTACATAGGCGTGAAAGACCCGTTATACTTCTCTTAGTATTCTTAATGAACTGTTCTATTTCGTGTTGCTTAAACTGTACCAACAATAAGGGATTCGTTCCCGATGTTACGCGCTTCCAGAAAAAGAGTAACTGCCGAAATCTGTCTATGCGGGTTCAAGTTTTCCGAACAGATGCTGTCCGTAGATTATTTTGGCCGTCTGTTTTTTTTCCTTCCCTGACTTTTCAGACTTGATAAACACCGTTTCGAATAAGAACCGAAACTGCAAACTAAGCTTCTTTTTTCCCCTTCGGGTCAGGCGTGCCAGGTTAACGTGTGCCGTGTTCAAGTCAGTGTTCCTGTCTCTCACACCTGTCTTGATACCTGTTCTAGCGCGTTGCCTTTCCAAGGATGTTAACCGATTCCAAAGGTGAAAAAAAAAAGAATGCCTCAGCCAACGAGATGCACCGACGGTTTCGTGGGTGCGCCTTGGGAAGCGGCACTTAATTAGAAGCAGCCTATTGGAAAGTGTGGCTGGCAGAGAGGATGGAGCTGTGCGGCTGGTGCTAACATTCTCGTGCGTTTCCTTTTTTTTTTATTTTATTTTTGTATGTGCGTGTGCGACCCAGCGAGCGAGCCTGTGCAGAACAGAGCACGTGCCAAGCGCGTTAATTAGGCGCGCGAGAACTGCTGGGAGTGTTAAAACGTGTCTTTCTTTACGCGTAGTTAACGCGCTTCATTTTAACGGAAGCTCTCGCACCGTGTACGTTGGCTGGCGATGGAGCTATTTCCAACTGGCCATTGCAACAAAGACGCAATCAAGCGCACTTGTTCTGTCTCGTAGAATCAGCTGCAGTTTCGCGGTAGCGGGAGGCTGCTCCTAATTTCGGGCGCCGAATTAATCTAACCTAACTGTCATGGTCCATATTCGGAAAACATTATTTCGTTTTTTTTTTTTTTGACACAAACTATGAACTTGCTCACAAGAACAAGCATGAGAGGGTAGACAATCTACTCTACAGTTTGCATCTGCCGCATAAAAGGAAAATTCGGGGTTTTTACGTGCCAGGACCACGATATTATCAAGGCACGCCGTAGTGGGAGGGCTCGGGGTTGATTTCGACTACGTGGGTTTCTTTACCGCGCACCCAGTCACGGGCGTTTTGCATTTCAGCCCCATCGAACTGCAGCCGCACCACGGCAGGGATTTCATCTCGCGACCTCGTGCTTAGCAGCGCGACCTCATAGCAACTAAGCCACCACAGCAGGTCACATCACATACGTAGACGCACAAGAGCTCATAAACGTACACAAAAAAAGAACTTACGGCGTAACCCATCTCACGATGACTGTCGACCGTAATGCCTTACCATTGAATCAATATAGCGACACAGCGCAATTCCACCGTCGAGACGAGTAACCTATGATGCGTGCACTGCAGCGGAACCCTTCTTTCCCGCTTTGTTAAGAGCAGTCCATACCACGCAGCGCCGACGCCACGAAGCCGGCGCGTGGCATCCGCTGCACGGAGCGCAGGGTGCGTACGCACTACAGTGAACTAGAAGTAACTAGGTATTTCTAGTGCACTACAGTACGCACGCTGAGAAACGCGTCGAGCTGCAACCGCGCTCCCCTCTCTCGCTTCTTTCTGGGCACGTTGCGCCATCTGGTGTCGCTACCGAAGCGTTCGTTCGTGGCCGCCGCAACGAGAAGCGTGGCGCGCCGGTGCACGCGAACGCTAAAGAACTGTTCCCTCGCTTTCCGCACACTCAGTGGCGCACACTCGGTGAACCAAGATGGCGAGAGGTTCGTTGAAGAGCGGCACATACATACCCAGTGCATTCATGTTCGCTAAAGCACTAGCGTGTAAGAAGTTCACCGATAAGCGGCACATGGCTAGTGCATTTGTGGCGCAACCGGCTAAAGCTTCGGGTGGCAGTCCTTGAGGAACCCTTGGGACGTGGATGGCGCTTTTGTGCCACCGTAGGGAAAACTGCGATGAAATTACCATCTGTAGGACAGTGCGATTGCATTGAATTCACACAGAATTCACATTGCATTCACACAGAACTGCCAATTTCTCTGCTCACGTGCGCTTTACACAACACTAAATTAGTACTGACAAAAACATTTTGTGCCCGGTTTTATCTTCAGGTAGCTAGCTGTCCACTGCATAATTGTGGTGTATAAAGCCTCAGTTCCTCGAGAGCCAAATGGCTAATTAATTACAGCACTGTGTGCAGCGCGGCTTCGGACGTGAGAAGGGAGACTATTCTTTGCACCGAATGCGGAAATGACAGTTGCGTGGCATGACAGAGAACTAAAGGGCTCGCCGTCAGCCCCGTCTGGTGGTTAAAGGCCATGCAATTAATCGCGTTGCCTAAAACTGCCATATTGACACTTACACTTGTGTGTTTCTCATGGAAACGCTAGGGAACCCGCGGTCGTTCTATCCGTTCAAAAACTACTGAATGGGCTCAGCCTTGGGTGGCATGGCCATTGTGTCTGTTTAAGCGTTCGCGGTGTCTGTTACTACGAGACCACCACATGCTTCGGTAACGTAAATAGTCTTCCTTTTCACGTTTGGAGCCGTGCTGCACTTGGTGCGTGTTTTAAACTGATCTCATTACAAACTAACGTAACTAATGATGTGTTGTGCGGTCGAGAAATTGAGGCTTCATATCGTAATTACTGGGCGGACAACTATCCAATATAAAATTTATCACAAAATTTTCTGTCAGCACTCCTATAAGACCACGAGAAATTCTGTTCTGCGTACCGACCCACACGTCCATAGATAGAATAGGCAAGACACTAGAGAGGTCTTCAGGTCTTCGTGAATGAGAGCGTTGGCTCCCTTTCCTTTCTGCTTTCTCATCCACAAAAAAAAGTAGGATCCTCTGTTCCGCAAAAAAAGGACGCGTGTAGAAGTTTCGGTTCAGAGGAACAAACGATGGAGATGCAGCACAGGGCCACCAACAAAAGAATGTTACGCAAACTGGGTCAAATAAAATGTGGCCTGAAAGTTTGTACTCACTGTGACATCAATCAAACTTTCACATGATTTACATTAATACGCTCTATATTGGGTATATTTGGACCCTTGCTTCTTTTTCGCTTTTTATGCTGTGGGAAAAAATTGCAATAGAACCCATACCATGATGACTGTCGACGATAATGCGATAGCATTCAAACAAAGTGGCGACACACCGTATTGCCACCCCCGAAACCAGTCAAGTGTGAGCCGCCTACTGCAGTCGGGTTCCCCTCTTGCGCTTTTCTCGAGACACGCTGCGCCATCTAGCGGTGCGCCTGCGAACTCCACTTTGTTTTTTGCGTGGC
Organism: Dermacentor variabilis; assembly: GCF_050947875.1. Taxonomy (NCBI): domain Eukaryota; kingdom Metazoa; phylum Arthropoda; class Arachnida; order Ixodida; family Ixodidae; genus Dermacentor; species Dermacentor variabilis. The sequence goes on from NC_134574.1 coordinate 76,983,007, forward strand.
CTCCGAGATCGCACCGGTGGCGCGCCGATGCGTGCTAACGCAGACAATTAATGCCTCGCTGCCAGCGGGCATTCGTGGCGCAGCTGTGTGGTATGAACTAGTAGAAAATAGGGAATCTACGTGCCGACGCGATACGGGTACATGCAATACGGATCGAGGGCCAGTTCTTTAATAGTCTTCTGTGCAGATTGTCCCTGGTGGACAGACATCACTTATGACAAAATTCTGTTTTTTGGTCTTCACAGCTCGTGGAGAACACGTATGCAGGTTAGACGTGCTGATGTCAGTACACGCTCAGTACAAGAGCGCTTCATAAAAGTAGTTCTGTAATTGACGTAGTAGTTCTGCAGAAACCCGCAAGGTGGAGAGAAGTAGTTAATTTATTTATTAAGTATTTCTGTAGTGCAGGCAAGTGTATCTGTATCCAAGCAGATGGCCTGAACCACCTGCTTGGATTACAGTTGTATACTTGGTTGTATTGGAAATAATTAATAGACTCAAAGTGGGCTGAAGTAGGCTGAGAGTGTTAATCGCAGTAAAAAGAAAGAAAAAAACGAGCGACGGCTGTTGTTTTTTCTTTCTCAAAATTTTGTTTTCCGAGACCTCCATCTCTAGCTACTTTCACTGAATTACACAAGTGCCCTGCCCATCTGTGGCAAGCTTGCGCTTTCGTAAGAACTCTACATGATGTTACGTCTTTAGCTTGAAAATTCACTTTTATTGACCGGCCATATTTTTTTTTTACATGGAGTGGATGAGAGTACCGTTTATGGTGCGAAATATTTACGTTTCACCGTATAAAACTGTGCTGTTATGAGTGCACTGATGGTCGTAGCGTTGAGTAGCACTTCATCAGAAATCCAGATAAGAAATAGCTGGAATCCACAAGAAGATGGCGATTTAGACTTGTCGTTCTACGTTCATGCAGAAGTTTTTTGAAACGCTACGACAGACACACAAGTCTAGCACGAAAGTGAAACCGCACAAATGCTTCACTTGCTACTGTATATCTGTTTTTTTGCTGCAGGAAATTTTGAACAGTTAGTAAAGAATCGCGCACTCGTGGCGCAGTGACACCACGTTGATCATAACACATAAGACAGAAAGAACAGGCGCACGTACGAAACACGTATGGCAGAACTCGGGAGTAACGCTTATTCTAAAGAAATTTAACTAATAACTAGTGCTCAGGAGTATAGGGTAGACTGAGCTGGTTAGTTAGTTCATGATAAGAATTCAGTGCATGTTATAGACGAAGAAGGAGGGGCACGTTAACACAAACGAGAACACACAAATGAGAATTTATTCGAGAAATCTTGTTCAATTTAGAAAATTGATGAGAACGGGGGGAGGGAGGGGGGCGCTTGCGCTGATTACTAAACTGCATGATACAACGAAAAGTAAGAAAAATGTTCAGGGGGGCAAAATGCACCCAGTTATATATAGGCCGAGAAGGCGATTGCTGCATGGAAACATGCTTCAATTAAGGGAAGGGCAGCAAGTTCACCCTTCCCTTAAATATAAGGCAGATGTACGCTGCTGTAAAAATCGCTGGCTGCAACATCTACGATCATCTTTAAAGTGAAGCTTGCTTCCCGAACCCTGCCAGGCTTTGCTCTCCATGGCTGCTGCCTTTCTGAACCGGCTGGGGAGGTCAACATTGGAGGCGACTGCGGCCACATTTATTAAGAAAGCGCCGGTGCGGCTTGTTCGTGCCGCTATGGTCCTTAGCTTTTTTTCTTAGCAAGCAGATTGTAAAACAACAACTTTGCTCCTTGGCCGCCGAACAGCTCGCGTTTTGTGCTCGAATCTGGCTTCCCCTTTCTTGTCCTCTGGGAAACCCGCGTTGCGGCGTAGTTTAGTTGTACGCGCTGCAGGGATCACATGCGGAGGCTGCGGCCGATGGTGTAGTGCCTCTACAAGGTCGCACAGGGTGCGCCACGGGTATGACGACGCCATTAGAGATATTAATGCTTTTAGAAGTGCTGCAACGGACCTTAGTTTTCTATAACTATACCTTACTGTTGCATCATTCCTGTTATGGTTGCCAGCTGCGCTATTACTCAATTACGAAACCTTTCATACACATAAATAACTAAAGGTGCACTGGATCTGCAAAAAAAAAAAGATGCTTTTTTTCCCGTATCTGGAAGACTTTATGTCCCGCGATGGCTGATTCTCGCGCCTGAACAAAAACACTAAACATTAGTGAGCACTGATGAAGTATTCCTTCAAAAGTCTAATTTCGTAGAGTTCAGGGCAATAGTTCTTCACTAGAGGATAAAATGTAGGCAAAATTTCAATTTCTTAAGCTTCGTACCGAAATCCGAGTGCCTGCGCATCGTTGTGACGTCCCAAATTTCGAAGCACGTTTTGTGTGCGTCTGTATTTGGGGGTCTCAGTAGCTCAGTGAAAGTCCTTGAAACTTGTTAACTTTAGGTTTCGGATCCTTCATAGTACACGGTAATCGATCTTTGCCCGTACAATGTTAACTGCAGAAGTGTACGCATTTTGGACTGAGCCCGAGCGGATGTCGTCAAAATCCATGACGTCACGGTCAGCTGGTGAGCGAACTTGAAGGCAGCGTCGCTACCAGTCCTTCATTTTCACCTGCCGCGGTGGCGTAGTGGCTTTGGCGGAGAACAGCTACGTTTCGGCCGCCGGCCTCCGGGCGGACGCCGCCAGACGGTCGGCCTTTCGATCGCTCCTTGTGGGTGGGCCTTTGTACTGCCAAGCTCGAGGGTGCGGGATCGAATCCCGGCCGGCCGCATTTCGATGGGGGCGTAATGCAAAAACGCCCGTGTACCGTGCACTGGGCGCGCGTTAAAGATTCCGTGGTGATCAAAATTATTCCGCAGCGCCCCCCCCCCCCAACTTCGGCGTGCCCTAATATCTATAGCGTGCTTTTGGCACGCAAAACCCCAGGATGTAATTATTCTTTCACTTTTTGCGTCGCTTCTGGCTTACCAAGCCTACTCTCGCGTCAAGATGGATTTTCGTTTTTTTTTTATTGTATACAAGGGCGACTATGGCGATGGCGATGTTTGATGTTTGCCGATGGAAGGATGGCAAGGATAGGCGTGTGCACAGAGAAGTCCGACACATTGTCTAAATACACGTAAGGCTTCAACACCTCTCCTGTCTCATTCACTTGTACGCATTCCGGAAGAGTGGACAAGAATGGGCCCATGTATACCCAATTAAACATGCGCAGAGGCCGAAGAATAGGGTAGGCCAAATTTATTTATTTATTTATTTATTTATTTATTTATTTATTTGTTTATTTATGCTGTTAGCGCGAGGGCCTTTAAAGCAGTGTAAGACACTAAAGCGTGCAAGGTATACAGTGTGAAAAGAAAAACAACTAAAATAAATATAAGAAAATCAAGAATGCCGTTCAATATTACGTGCTACACCATTAAAACATCTGTGCGCTGTAGACATACTGTCAGAGTTGTCGGACGATCTACGAGCTGTAGGCCGATCTCACCGCTGCCATTCAGATGTAAGATTTGGCAGTCGTAGCTGTAGGAAGGAGCTTGACTCTTCGTCGGGACTTAAGGCCGCCCCACATTCAGCGTTTTCCCGGCGTTTTCTGGCGTTTTGTCACCCGGCGTCGCTCGGCGTCGACGCTGAGGCTGGCGCCAAGCCAAAACGTCGTGCTCAAGGTAGGGTGGCTAGAATTGGGAGGTGTGAAGACCGCGCCGCCGCCATTGCCTAGGGAGGCCCCGCTGCGCGTTCCTCCCACTGGGGGAAAATTTGGCGCTTCAGTCGGGGGCGCGGGTAGGATGGCTAGCGCGGGGGCGCCGTGAGCTTGTCAGTCTCGTAGGCCACGGTGCAGTGCAAAGTGACTCTCGTGGTCGGTGTAGTGCAGCTGTGTTTTTCTAACGTTTCCTCAGTTTTTCTTCAAAGTAGGCGGTGTGAACTGCTGTCGCTATCCCTTGACACCCTGTGAACATGTTACAACGACATGGAAGGTCGACAGCAGTGCCTAGACATTGAAAGTTGCACCCAAGTTGACATATTCACACACATATTCTAGTGGATTCGAAAAGATGCGGGTAAATCTGGCCTTCAATATTTTCAACAGTGCAGTTGTGCACGCCATGGACTTGCACAAAGAAAATATTGAGCAACAGTACTCAAATCTGGAGCCAACAAGGGTGTTCATTGACGTGATGGCTCAAGCAATTGAAGCCATGACATCACGGTTTCCAACTGAAGCTCTGAGATATGCCCACAGCAACTGTGTTCATTTTCGTATGCCGGTGGTAAATGCTTTTCGTATTTCAGACGTGGCAGTGTTCAAGAAACTGCACTTAACAGCATGCTAGCATTTCTGGATCAGTGGGAGGCCCATGCAAAAGGGCTCGGCTTCTTAAGCAAGGGCACATCAGAAGGTCTGCGTGTGACCATACATTCCACTAAAGACCTCTTGACGTATCTAACTGAGAAGGTTGGGTTCAGGTTCTTGATGACTTAATTCCCGCCTCAGTCAGGACTGCTTGGAGCGTTCATTTGGTATTGTGAGACAGTCCAACGGAGCCAATGATCACCCCACTCCTGCGCAGTTCATCATTATAATGAAGTATGCAATTAAGCTTATGCATTTCAGTCTGGGGGTGCATGGGGACATGTGGGCTTCTGTATCCCTCAGTCTGTCTATACAACCTCATTCAGACACTCGAGGACAGGTTCACCCGTGCATTTAGCCCTACGCGACTGCACGCAAAAGTAGTCAAAAATTTTTCTTCTAGCAGCCAATGTGCCGCAGATTGGCTGCAGGGACCATTACGCTGATCTAACAGGATCGGTGTCTAGGTTTTATTGTATAACACGTATTCACTTTTTCCTCAAAGGTTTAAATCAGTGTGCCATACACAACAAAGCCAAGAAGGTTAAGCCCTGTGTTTTGTAAAAATGTGATTTTATGCAATAACTGTGTTATCTCCAATAAACATGTATTAAATCGCAAGCGCTTTGTACTTTCTAGAATTTCTTCACCACAATGCTGATATATTGCATGAACTTCCTCCATTTAAAGTAATGTTACAATCCCAGATATGTGACTTATGTGCGGGCGACACATTCAAGGTTATTCCAATGCGCTGCCCTTGCGCGGCGATTCCTATGAACTATACTTTCGGCAAGGAATAAGCGCGCTAATCTCGGCAAGAGGTGGTTGCAAAAACCGTTGCTGTGTCGGCTGCATAGTCGGTGCTCGCTGTTTCCATGTGGAATGAGAGCAGCGAAACATTAAATTCTCTCAGCATCTACAATGTATAGAAAGAAGTCTGGTCAGATTCTAACGCATTCAAACGCTAAAACTAAGCGCTACCAAATCATTTTGCCGCCCGGAGGTATGCCGACGCCGCGAGAAACTACGGCGCCCTAAACGGCGCCCCAGCCGGCAGCGCCGTCACGCGGCAGGAACGCGTTTTGGGGCCAGCTTCCGGAGGCTGGTCTTCACACCTCCCCATTCTAGCCACCCTACTCAAGGGACACCAGATCTCGCCGCCGCCGTCGGAAGCGGCTCGACAGCGCCGACCAATCAGCGCGTGGCAGGGCGTGGCCGCGCTGCTGGCAACTCTTGCAAGAAACTTCCGCAGATTCGCAGTTCGCGCCGCCATTGCTGTTTGTTTGGTTGCTTCAATCATGCTACCGGCGAACATCGATAACGAGCTTCTTATAGCCATTGTAGAAGCAAGGCCGATATTGTGGCAGACCAAACACAAGGAACACAAGAATCGTGTTAAAAAAAACGTTTTGTGGATTGAAGTCGCCGCCATCGTCCTGCCGGGTGTACCAAATGAGAAGCAGGAGCTTCTTTTTTAGCAGCAAAAGCTGCTGCCTTCTTTCCATGATGTGGCATATGGCGTCTAGCAATAAAAAGCACCTACTTCCCCCTCTATCATAGAATAAAGAACCCTCGATGCTCAGCTTCGCACGCCGACGCGCCGACCGCTCGTGATGTTCACGCCGATATTGCTGCCAGTTTTCTGAAGCTTAGCCTTGTGTAATTTTTCTACACAGCCCTGAATATTTTATTTAGCGTAAAACTATGCAAAAGGCATAAGTATTGCATTGAAGAATACTTATGACAGCTCTTTTCATTGATATTACACAATTAGCTTAGGAGGTATCTGGTAAAATAAATCTGGTCACATTGTGCGACGCTGCGCTGGCGCTCGTCCGCGTGCCGCTCGTGTGGCTGGACGCCCTCTCTGGCGCCGTTCATGCGACCACGCCGGGAGACGCAACGCCAAAAAACGCCGGTAGAAACGCTGAATGTGGGGCGGCCTTTAGGAGAGCAGGATTTACTTACATTATTTACATCTTAGATAAGACATACATCGACAGTCTAGCGTGACTCCCATATGGGGCCCGCAAGACTAACACACAGCAAACAGCTTACGAGCACACACCTCACGAGTACATTTCGAGCACGACACCGAGCACACACTAGCAGCCGGAAAACGCTGCTTATAAGCACTTGGTCCCCCCTTGATTCCAAGCGGACGGAAACGTTCGACGTCACCGTTCGACGTCACCGTAGACCAGCCCTTTTGGAGGATGAGGGCCGTCATACACGTGCCGCACACACACGCAGGTGCAAAGGTTCGGAGCCGACGTCAGAGGGGCTTCGTCGAACTCCTTCACTCGCTACGGCGACGAGGCTAGAGGTTGGCGGCGGCATTCCAAGATGAGGTTACCCTCGCTGGCGTAACTGGCTGGCAAACTTGCACTGCAGCTGGCCGTTCTTAACAATGCCTACAACTCTTTCCTGCCCTGTCCCTGTATACTGACAGGTTTTTATAGAGCGATTTTATATTTGATAACGCTCATCGCTCATCGATAGCGCTCATCGATATTGCCTTCTTGGTCAAAATTCTTTAATATAGGCCGGAGTATATGGTAGCCCGTACGGTCAGGGTAGTAGATAGAGTGGTTTGTGTTTCTTACGTTTTGTCTATCGTAGGTGACAGCAGACTTTGCGAAGTAGTGAAATGTTCCAGCTGCGTTTTGTTTCCTTCGTGTAATCGTTTCCTATGCAACTATTTGGGTGGTGAAAGGAATGTATGGGATCGTGTTGGCGCAAGCTTTTGTTCGCGAGTTTTATTTATGTAGAACATTTTTCTTGCGTAAACGACCTTTTCCTTTCCCACTCAGGATTGGCATCGGATTACGACGTGAAACACAAATAAATTTCGGCACGTTTTCGCGGCATCACTTTTCACCTTATCGTTGTTCTATTGCTTTTAAGGTGGGCGTCGATACATTGTTTTCGGTGATTACCTTTCTGTAGTACCGTAACGTTTCTTGCAATCTTTGCACCGTGATGAAACAGTATGGTTGACTCCTCCGCGGAGGCCACAGCTCCCATCTAGCAAAGCCGTTTGTCTCCCGTTTGAAGCAGTGCTCTTGTAGTTGTCAATTTAAGAACAATACTTTCAGAGAATTTCTTTTCAAAGTCTGCTCAGTCACATCGTCTATTTCTCGAGTAGTAAAGTGCCGCAAGACACTGCTTTTAGCTTCGCCGTTCCTACGAGTTTCTCAACAATGATCCGACGACTTCCGGTTCCCTTCTCGATGGTTCTTTTGTTCGCTACCACCGACTTCCGGAAGTCCTTCAAACTTTCCCACTCTCTCGGCGTCAGTAACCATACCTTCTTACAAAGCCTCCTTAATGACGTCGTCCTTTTCATATATTTCTTTCTTTACTCTCGTAAAGAAGCATGTAGTTAACGTGTATTGTTAGAATGCGTTACGAAATAAGCGCAATGCGCATCATTGATGCGCCCTGCTCGGTGGACAAAGCGACTTGAGTGTGCGAGCCAACTTACCGTGTTTATTCGAATATAGGCCGGCCTAGATTGTAGGCAGGTCCCACCAAATCTGGAAGGTTCAGAAATGAAGGTAACAACTTTCTTCAAATATATGCGGAACGAAAGAAAGATATTTATTTATTTATTTATTTATTTATTTCAGTACCCTCTCCACCAATAAGGCATCACAGAGGGGGAGGGGTTTACAATACAAGTAAAAGGTGCAATTTAACAAGTACAGCGGCCAGTACATGTTAAAGAAAAAATACAGAGGAAAAAAGCCAGACTTTCCCATTAGGACTGCTAAGAGAACACGCAACATCGTCAAGGTGTTGCGCTTTCGGAATGCTTCGATTATCGATTTCATCCCGCGTTCGCGGTGACCCACTTGACTGCCTGACTAAGCGAAGTGGACGTGTGGAAAATACGTCGAAGCAGACAGGCGTCTGTATTGTTCTGAGAAAACGCCTCGAAAGTTTGCGCCCTCGTTCGCCTTTGGCCGAATGAGCTCCGTCGTTACGGACATTCTCCGCTTACCTTTGTGTTCGGGTGAAATCAGCAACGTCTTTTTTCCAGCCCGTGGCTTCGACCTTTCTGCTGTCGGCGGTGTCTCGCGACTGCGGCCAAACCACGTTTTCTAACCTATGAGCCGACCTCCGACTTTTGCACACATTTTAAAGAAGAAGCAACCGCCCGCGTTTCAGTAAGTATGGTACATGCCTGTAACACGAGCACGAGAGCGTGCCACTAAGAAATTTCTGAAGCAGGACGCAAGTACAATTATGGACGACGGGAACGACTCAACAAAAGAGCTTGATGCGGGACGACGGCTCGAGCGCGTACGGAAAGGCCAGATGCATACGCTTTTGTTGCCTCTGGTATGCTTGCTGCTCAAAGAAGTGCCTCGCACATTTCCATTTCGTCTTTGGAAGTTCTTCCACGCGTACTGTGCTCCCTTGGCGACAGTGTAGCGTTTCCCAACAACTGAACGTATACACTGGGCAGCTTCAATGTATATATATATATTTCGTTTTTCGGGGGTGGGGGGGGGGGGGGCAGTACGAGAGAACTTTGAGTCGCTTTTAAAATGGTCCAGGAGCTGGAACTCCGGTTAAAGAATAGAAGGATTGTGCATTTTGCTCGTACATCGGATTCTTTGATGCTGAGAGCCGAACGATGAAAAGGGCTCTCAGATTCCACTTTTCCCCGGGGTATACGGTTTCTTGGGTTTTTTTTTTTCTCTCATGAACCTCTCTTCTTTATGAAACGCAAAATTGTAATCCACCCGACGGTAGCACGAAGCTACAAGGGAAAGCTACGACCCATTTGCTGTTCTCTGTATTAGCGGAAAGCACTCGCAAATACAGAGGCAGAAGCCTCACTATCTACTTGGTACTCCGTTGTTACTGATTTGAAAAATGGCATTGGTCTTGGATTCAGCGATGGAATGGCTCATGAGAGCTGCTCTCATCTCCCGATGAAAGCACGCGCCCTGAGTGCTTCCATTCGGTGGCATCTGACTCGTAACAGTGCACGCGCAACGAACGGCGGCTGTGCCGAGCATACCTCATCCGGAGATCGTATTCCCCTGGCATGAAATAAAACCCCGTGCTTTTAAAAGTGATAAGAAATATGAATATTGTTAAAATTAGTGCAGTCGGCCAGGAACCAATATGCCGTAACGAATATAGCCCAGTAATCACTAAAATTACGTGTACGAGCCAGCGGTGCTCGTTGGACAGTGTAAAAATTAAGCTTTACTTTTTTTTATTTGCTTCAGTGCGCGGGGCACCGCGGCACAAAGCTAATACAACGGCAGCGCATTCAATACCCTCCATGGAGGATAGAAAAAAATCACCGCCCAAGCACTCCGTACAAATGCTTAACCAGAGAAGCTTAAAATTGCGACCCCGGGGTTTATCACTGGGTTCAGTAAACGACGGCTTGGTAGGCTGCCGGATTCTCAGTACGCAGCGGTTGCTTGCCCTCGGCTGCACGAGCCTGTTCTTGTGCCGGGGCTGCAGCATCGGCATGGTGTAGACGAGCTCGTTCCCGGTTCTGCTCGTAGCGTTGCTGATCGAAAGCTGCCTGCTCCTCAGGACTGCGTATGACGCGTGGCCTACCCGTTACGGAGCCGGAGGGAAACTGCCGCGCGCGCTCGGCTCCGGCGGAGAGCAACGACGTCACTACTGGCGTAGCCAATCGCGCGCCTCTTCCCTTCTTTTTCGCGCATGCGCATGGGGTTTCGCCGGAAGAGTTTTTGGCGTACAGGGGACAGGCGGACGGACAGACGAATCTGCTAGCTATATAAAGCTTCGCTGTTAAACAAGGAGGGAGCTGAAAATTTTGAAAAAATACACGAAAGCCAGCCAGAGTGCACAATTTCGGGATCATTATCTATACGTTAATTCTATGAGAATTAAAGTGTTGGTGCACATGTGGCTTGATGATGAGAAGTTCATCATTGGTACACATTTTAATTCTTAGGTTTATGTTATGTAATTATCTAAGCTGCCTCTTCGTGAACATACCCAGTGGCACATACAGTGACCCAGGTTGCCTACTAGGTGAGACTAGGAGCAAGAAGCAAGTATACTCTATTCGGGTACACACCTAGTGACCCATGCTCTCGGCTCGGCAAAACGGCACATACCTAGTGGCCCAACGTAGCAGACAACTTGGATCACTGGGAAGAGCGGTGTAACTAGACAGACAGACGGACGGACGGACGGACGGACGGACAGACGGACAGACGGACAGACAAACGGACAGACAGACAGATGGACGGACGGACGGACAGACAGACAGACAGACAGACAGACAGACAGACAGACAGACAGACAGACGGACGGACGGACGGACGGACGGACGGACGGACAGACGGACAGACGGACGGACGGACGGACGGACGGACGGACGGACGGACGGACGGACGGGCGGACGGACGGGCGGACGGACGGACAGACGGACGGACGGACGGACACGAGGGCGAACGAGGAAGCCTTTGCCTCTATTTTTAGGCAAATTGGGGCTGTAAATGCGAAGTCAACGCGCGGCCAATTAATCGTATGAGTGCACCGCAAATGTTCTGTCATTGCAGCAACAAGTGAGCGGCATGCGCTGGAGAAAGCGGCGGCAACTCTGTCGACCAGCAGCACTAAAGCTACATATACAGGGTGTGTTTCAGCGAACGCTTTCAAAAATTTTTAAAGGTTGCCTGTGGCAGATAGCTCAGTTCTAGTTTATGAGCCGATCTAATCGAAGCGGCGGTCACTACTTGCACAAGAAAGTGAAATGCGAAATCGACTAATTAACAAGAATTCACTAGTTAACGTTTTAGCTAATTATTCTGTGACCCACATTGCTATTTACAAATTCTAGCAGTGGACTTCGCAAGGCGGGTCCACTTGCAACGAATTCTCAGGACGACACCAGTTTTGAGATATAAATTCCCGAACTGTGCTGAGAAATGGATTGGCGTTCCAGTTACTTGTGTGCTTCAGTGCATGAAACGACGTTTCGTTAACGAATGAACTGAAACGCCAATGCATTTCTCCGCAAAGTTCGCGAATTTATCTCTAGAAACTGCTGTCATCCTGAAAATTCGTTCCAAGTGGATCCGCCTTGCGAATTGCAACATGGGTCATAACGTAATTAGTTAAAAACTTAATTATTGAATTTTTATTAATTAATCGATCTTGCATCTCAATTTCTTGTGCAAGTATTGTCCGCCGCTTCGAATAGACCAACTCGTGAACTAGAATTGTGATCTCTGCCACAGGCAACTTTTAAAGATTTTTGAAAGTGTTCGCTGAAACACCCTGTATATACCATGACCCAAGGAACGTACGGCGCGACTTTACCCAGGATCCAAAACGAGATGTGTGCATTTCCCATTATTCTTTAAAAGAAAGTAGCCCGAGAACAGCGTCAGAACAGCTTGCCTAACATGACTGAAGCCTGACGTCGTGCTGCCATTTAGTTGCTGTTGTTGTTGTTGTTGCTTTCTTTTCTTCTTTTTTTAACCTCCATGCCAAAGGTTGCGAGTACACGCGCGTCATGCATGCCTCAGAGGGTTTGGGAGGCAAAACAAATCCCAATTCATCATCATCAGCAGCAGCAGCATCAGCAGCAGCAGCAGCAGCAGCGTCCTCTCCCCAGCGATCTCCAATTACTCCTTGTCGTGCGCCAACTGATTCCAGCTTGCACCTAAGAATTTCCTAATTTCTTCACCCCACCTTTCTGCCGTCGTTGACTGCGCTTCCCGTCTCTTGGCCCACATGCTGTAACTCTAATGGTCCACCGGTTATCCATCCTACGCATTAGATGGGCTGCCCAGCTCCATTTTTTTTTTCTCTTAGTGTCAATTAGAATATCGGCTACCCCCGTTTGCTATTAGATCCACACCGCTCTCTTCCTGTTTCTTAGCCTTACGCCTAACATTTTTCGTTCCAGCGCTCTTTGCGCAGTCCTTGACTTCATCTCGAGCTTCCTTGTCAATCTCCAAGTTTCTACCCCATATGTTAGCGCCGGTAGATTGGATTTATTGCATACCTTTCTCTTCAATGATAGCGGTAAGCTCCCAGTCAGGATCTGGCAATGCCTGCTGTATGCACTACAACCCATTTTTATTCTTCTGTAAATTTCCTTATCTTGATCAGGGTCCCCTGTCAGTAATTGACCTCGATAAATGGACTCCTTCACCGACTCTAGAGGCTGACTGGCGATCCTGAACTCTTGTTCCCTTGCCATGGCTATTGATCATTATCTTTGTTTTCTTCATATCAATCTTCAATCCCACTTCTACACTCTATCTGTTAAGCTCCTCAATCATTTGTTGTAACTCGTCCTCAGTGTTGCTGAACAGGACAGTGTCATCTGTAAACCGAAGGTTGCTGAGATATTCGCAGTTGATCCTTACTCCTAAGCCCTCCCAGTTTAATAGCTTGACTAGTTCTTCCAAGCATGCAGTGAATATAATTGGAGACACTGTGTCTCCTTGTGTGACCCCTTTCTTGATAGGTATCTTTCTACTTTTCTTGTAGAGAACCAAAGTAGAATCTTTGTAGATATTTCCCAAGATATTCACGTATGCCTTCTGTACTCGTTTTCTTAATCTATGAAAGCCATATAAAGAGGTTGATTGTACTCTGCAGATTTCTCGATTATCTGATTGATGACATGGATGTGATCCATTGTAAAGTATCCCTTCCTGAAGCCAGCCTGTTATCTTGGTTGAATGAAGTCAAATGTTGCCATTATTATATTGGAAGTTGGTGAATATTTTATACTATACTGAAAGTAAGCAAACGGGCCTATAATTTTTCCATTCTTTAACGTATGCCTTTTTGTGGATTGGTATAGTCCTGGCGTTCTTCCAGTTCTCTGGAACACTTGAAGTCGTGAGACATTGCGTATGAAGGGCCGCAAGCATTTTTAAGCACGATGTCCCAACCCATAACGCGCCTATACATAGTTACACCAACCTTTCTCGATCGCCCGTCTTTATGTGCACGGCAAATGTGCCTCCCAGAACGACAGCTTTTTTTACACGATATTTGACCTTCTCGTTTGTTTGTCTCCCGTAGGCTGTCTAGCAAAGCGACACTCTAAACGTGTGTGGGAGCTTAAGATATACAGAGAAGTTAGGCTTGCAAGGCAAGTGTCTCCCGAGAGACACAGCTCGTGTCCCTCCAGGACCGTTGTGTGTTATCGTGCGCACATAATTTACTGCGGCACTACGAACGGCTTCGTGAAGTGCGTGCGTGCTGGCGACGTGAAATACACTTCGAACGAACGCCTTTCACAACATTGTCCCAGCCAACGCACCATAACGGAGCATCGCAATGTGTGGGCGGCTTGGCGGAAAATAGAATAAAATGCCGCCGGGACAACACTGAAGTGGCGGTCCCGAGGCGTCTTTATAAGCGCTGTCCGGCGACTCTTAGACCTCGGGATTACTAACTGGAAAGAACGGAGGAAAATAAGAACGCCGAGCTTTATGTAAGCCTAGATTGACCAAGATAGTGCAGAACAGAAACACTGTTTGACCCAGGAACAATGGAAGTGTCCGACGCGCTTCTGCAATTCCCAAGAAACGCCGCGCGGCTTCGACTGTTTCCGTAAATCTCGCGATGTTGCAGGCCTCTTGTGCTGGAATCTCCGCTAGCAATTTATAGTATTCTTTTTAGCATCTTTGGCATGTCTCACTCTCCGTGTAGCAGCCTGCTCTCGGTGAACTCGGTGGTCGCTATCTCTGCAACAGTGAAGCGTTCTACGCGAGAAAGCGCTATTTCACGCCGACAACAAACTGAAGCAACGCCCGAGTAAAGCACGCGCTTTTTATTTCTCGAAAGTGCACCGCGGATACGTTGTCTGGGGCCGCCGCGCTGTAGTATTTCATAAGTCGTAACGCCCCGGGAAATCAAAACGACACTCGTGTTCAACGTGGATGAAGAGGTCTGAAGCGTTAAGAACGTCACAGAAATGGCACTGTACACAGCCGAACGACACATGTTAGGGAAGGTGCTAAATAGCCTCTATACTTCCCCCTTTTTCCCTTACCCCCAGTGTAGGGTAGCAAACCGGACGGATCGTCTGGTCGACCACCTCGCCTTTCCTCTCGTTGCTCTCTCTCTCTGACTGAGGCTGTACTTCTATAGCTGATTTGGTAAGTTGCTAGACGGTGCGTACACAGTTCACACCATGGTGTCAGTCAATGCGGCCTGTAAACGCGTTCTCCACCACCCGCAGTGACTCGGTGGCCACGGCGTTTTGCTGCTGAAAAAGAATTATGGGGTTTTACGTGCTAAAACCACTTTCTGATTATGAGGCACGCCGTAGTGGAGGACTTCGGAAATTTCGACCACCTGGGGTTCTTTAACGTGCACCTAAATCTAAGTACACGGGTAGTTTTCGCATTTCTCCTCCAACGAAATGCGGCCGCCGTGGCCGGGATACGATCCCGTGACCTCGTGCTCAGCAGCCTAACACCATAGCCACTGAGCAACCACGGCGGGTGTTTGCTGCTGAGCGCAAGGTCGCGGGTGCGATTGCGGAGGAGCAGCGAAGCGAGGAGACTCGTTCACTATGCGGCATGTGGGCACGTTAAGAACCCGCCGGTACGGAGACGTCGCGCAGCTCGGGGAGACATCAGCCCATGTCAATCATTCACTCAGTCCATAAATAACTCCCCTTCATAGTAAAGTGACAAAACTTCCGTCACACTGTCGCTTCAGACGAGTAACTTGTTTAACGACATGGCAGACCAAGCACAAAAAAGAAAGGGTCGCCGTCCTCGATGTCAACCTGTGAACACAAAGTTGCACCTATTGCAACACACCACGGCGCGCAACATTTATGCTACTCCGACGGTCACTGTGGCATCGCGGGTATAAAATGATGTACTAAACAAATCCGAATGAGTTACCTAAAGCAGTATTAGCATGAAAACATCGCAATATTAGTCAATGAAAAGAAAATTACGCGGTTGACACACCCAGTGAATCCGTCGAGGAGAAGCTTGTCGACGGCTTCCCTCACACTCTAAGACCGAGACGCTGTTGGTCTCTCAGTGAAGGTAGAATTTCGAGCATACGTAGGTGTACTTAATGTGAAGTACGCTCTAAGAAAACTTTTCACCCTTTAGGGCGTTAGCGTGTCTCCAAACAATAATCGCATTCTGTCTTACTTGCCTTTCTCTTTCTTAGGCCCTGCGCACCCGCTATGTCGAGGCCATGGTCGGCATGGGCATTACGAGCGTGGCATAACGTTATTGATTGGAAAGTAGCGAGTGCATAGTTTTTAAGAAAATAAACATAGTTCATGAAGATGATGATTATTGTTTAGGGAAGAAATACACCTCAATGAGTATAACCATTCTTTTTTCTTAGTTCTGGGGTTTTACGTGCCAATATTACGATATGAATATGGGCATCGGATCAATTGAGACCACTTGGGGTTGTTTGCCGTGCACCCAATGCACGTTACACGGGTATTCTAACGCAATGGCGTTAAGGCTCCGTTCAGCGGAAAGGGCGGTGGCGTCCACGGCATGTCGAGAAACCCACGTCACAGTCACGCGCTGGCTCACAATCATTTAAATCTGTAAAGTAAGCGATTCTAGCTTTAAAGAAAAAATTTTCACATTCTAGGTTTCGAACTGGGTCCGTCGGGTTGGGAGTCGGGCTGGCGAGTCGGGCACGCTACCGCTTCGCCCGCCACACAGGCAAGCTAGCTTCCAATGTGCGAATATAAGCGGGATTTAGATGTATGCCGTGTGGTCTTCCAAATGAAGAAGTGTTTGACGATTGTTGGCTCCGAGTGTTGGCATGTTGATTATATATATATATATATATATATATATATATATATATATATATATATATATATATATATATATATATATATATATATATATATATATATATATATATATATATATATATATATATATATATATATATATAGTGATCTGCTGTCCTCCAACATAAAGACGTATTCGACGGCTGTTGAGTGCCACCATGTGGCTGCTGCCCCCCATCTCGCGCGGTCTAATTGCACCGCTGTCCAACAGATGGCACGCGAGCTCATGCAAGCTTCGTTCCTCATTTCTGTCTTCAGCATCCAGCGTGCTGCAGTCAGTTCTGCAATGGGTAACGTGCCCGGTTCGTCTTTGGCGTCGTGTGCTGGGCCGTCGTCGTTACCTCATGTTGAGGGTCCGTCTTCCGAAGCGCGTGCTGGCCCGTCTGTACCACCGCCTCGGCGTCCAGGGAGACCGCAGAAGACAGGTGCGGAGAACACAGGGAACACTGATCACAAGGCCATGCTGCCGGGGCTGGGAGACAGGCAGCCACGACAAGACAGCACCGACGATAGGGCCACCAAACGACCCACCGGTATTCACCTCCGATAGAGTGATGTGTGGGTGTATGCGTGGCATGGGGGGAGGGGGGCGTCGATACAGATGTTGCTGACAGTAGTGGGTGTGTTCAACTAGGACCGCGAATATTGCACGACAGTGCTGACTATGGAGGTGCGCTAATGTGGGAGCCAATGCGCGCATCCCGACAAGGCGGGCCTCAGACGCATTCCACTGTATGCAGTGCACTGCGTATTAAAAGCAGCGTTGTGTACGTAAGCTGCGCAGTGCAACAGTTCACACACAATACAGAACCTGTGCTGTGATAATTGTTATAAATTAATGAATGCGAACGAACAACAGCGATTGCGTAAGTATAAAAACCACTGAAGGGAACAATTAAGCTATTGCGTCACACCCTTAAAGGCGCAGCTTAAGTGTCGCCCTATGTTTGCATTTCGCCCCCGTCAAATTGCATTCATTCAATTTCAATTGCATTCAATTCATGCATTCAATTTCATTCCGCGCCCTCGGGTTTAGCAGCACAACAGCAAAGCCACTACGCCACCACGGCGGATTTTTGTTTTCTTTTTCTTCTTTCCTTGTTTTTTTTTTTTTTTTTTTTTTTTTTAGAGCAGAAGAGACCTAATAATTCCTGTTTAACGCCTCAGCGCCCCTCACAAAAACGCGATCATTTGCTGCATCTCCTAATCTATAGGTCGGTAAAAGCCCCTATAAGGTAGCCCTGAACCATTTGGACAACGTTTCTGATGTGTAAGTCAGTGCCACTACGCATAAGTGTCTCCTCTCCCAACTCCCCCGTGCTGATGTGAAAACTGTTCTTTGTGTTCTCCCTTTCCGTGCCTCAGCCGAGAGTGTCAGTGTGCCCCCGCTACGTCTGCTCGGCGAGACACAGAGCACACCCAGGAAAGCAAGTGGGACACACAGGTTACCCCCGAGCAACTGTAATGCGAGAGCATTATGCAGAACCCATCCGCGTCACTAACCCCATTAAAGCCCTTGCGAGGAGCACTGGCATCGCGGTCGGCCCACCAAGCCTTCGTTTGCACGCACTCCGTGCTCTTCCCAAGTTCAATTCGGCATCTCGAAGGTCAGTCCTGTTTGCACTGTTAAGGCCAAAATACACGTAGGTTTGCGGCGAAAGCTCTCGCCCACGTGCCGCACGCATGCGCAGATGGGCAGATCGTACGCGTCCAATTGCGGCGCGAGCCCAGATATCTTCTCCAGACAAATATCTGTGCTCTGGCTGCCTCGCAGAAATACGAAACGATGTCTACCAAGGCTAACTAGAAAGCCAAGTGGGCGCGCGTCTTGCAAGTTCGAAGCGCCGAAACGCAAAGTGCGTGGACGGGATCTTTCGTGCGCCAGCACACGTACGTGTATGGCCTGGCCTTTACATATGAATGACGACTCCACGGCAATAGGCATCTCCATGTTTGCAAACAGCCTGACGTCACTGCGGGCGCCCCTCCGGTTTGCCGCACATCCGAAGTGGGCGCTGGTTGGCAAAAAAGGCTCGTGCGAACCTGTTCTCCCTGCATACGAGCGCTGCTGGTATATCAACAGGCGCAATCGTAATTCCGGCATGTTGCTGGTTTTTTGAAGTGACAGCATTTACGAACTGTACTTAGAAAGTATAATCGTCCCCTTTTGCCGGCACGGAAACGTGGCGTTGTTGCCGAGTGCATGGTTCCCTTAAGTCGGCATGTAGCGATTTCGTAAGTGTGTGCCTCTTTCGTAGATCAAACAACCACAAGAATGTGTTACTCTTCGAAAGCAAACATTTTTGTCGCAAATTATACACATCTTCCCGGTGTCGAAATGATACTTCGCTTATATTCTTCTCTTCGAACGAAAATCTGTAATGGATTGGGATGAAGGTACTCATTTGCGCCTCATTTACGCTGTAGCGTTAAACGATATGCACGATGCACTTCGTCTACAACTGTCACTCATAGCCGCGGCGGCTCAGTGGAACCGTACCGAGTGGCGGCGCCTAAATTCAGATGAGGGAAGAACGCAGAAACACGTGTTAACCTGCTTTATGAGCACGGTAAGATATGCCAGATGTTCACAATTAATGGGAAGCCTTTCCTTAATGTGTCCCCCAAAAGCTGCTGTGCAACTTAACGATGGTAAAAACCATAATTTAACTTCAAATATTTGCCACGGTTATGCGAATGTGGCAAAGCAAAAGCGTACAGAGGTACATAATATGTTGCGCGGTAAGTTCGCGGTGTCTGCTGCCTCCCTTTGCTGCTGTCAACTTTATAAGAGCCAACCTCTGCACGTTTATGCGCATCATCACAGCATGATGTGCTTGCTGTAAAGGTGAGCTTAACAATAAATAAAAAAAAGCTCAGTTTTACTTAAGACCCGTGAGGTCTGCGTTAAGACGCGATAATTTCAGGTGTTTACCTTTAATGCGATCCTCGTAGGGAAATATATACACGCAGCTTATGGAGTGGTCAAAACATGCTAGAAGCTCATTTATAGCCATACCTTCCGGTTGATGCATTATGCTCAAACGATGGTTTTACATTTCTTTCTTTTCTGCACCGAGCCTCATTCATTCTCTCTCACACACACACACAGGGTCACTGCACGTGCGCCGGTGACGTCACGCTGGGACGTCGCCGGCGCGGTGTGACGGCCTTGAAGGCTTCGCTTTAAAATATTGACAAGCGTGCATTGTTTATCTTTTATTACGATAGCGATATATATGAGGTCTTCACCTGCTTCATTTCACCTCAGAATGTAGTGTATCCCATTAGTCAGCTGAAAACATTACCATGTTATACGTGTCGTGTTTCGTCAGCATTGGCGAGAAGGCAGTTTTTTTCCTTAGAAATGTGATAAGAATGAATGTGCGACACTTCCTTGGACTCTATCCGCGGCCGCTAAGGTAAAACGAACCGTTTTAAACATCTGTGAGGAAGCCTTCTTCATCACAA
Source organism: Dermacentor variabilis (assembly GCF_050947875.1). Classification (NCBI taxonomy): domain Eukaryota; kingdom Metazoa; phylum Arthropoda; class Arachnida; order Ixodida; family Ixodidae; genus Dermacentor; species Dermacentor variabilis. Next base: position 77,002,668 of record NC_134574.1, read on the forward strand.
GCTGCCCGGAAGCCTCCTCGAACGAAAGAGCTTGCAGGCCCATACGAAGTGCTCTACGCCAGCCATGTCACTGCACTCGATGCAAGATGGAAAAGCAGCAAGGCCAAACTTCCACGCAGGAGTGTGGGAAGGCAGGGTGACATATTCGACGTAGAAGACGACGCACAGGCAAGATCTGCCTGGCTAGCTCTGCAGTAGCGCCACCGCAACCACCACCAAGTATTTTCCCATCACGTTCTTCTTGCAGCCAATAATTTCCTCGTACATGCACTTCAAACCGGAAATTGAAATATTACGAACAAACGCGTGACAGCGCAACTAATAGATATATTGTCACGTGGGAAGGCGCAGGCAAGAAACCATTTACAAGTATGTTTACGAACTGAATACGCTGCACGTGGACAAAAGGCAACAAATAGCCCGCGCTGGCAGCCTCCAATCGAAGTCATCGTCGTCTTCACACCACTGGCCTCTGCGTCATCGTAAATACTGGTGTGTAGCGCTATTACGCTAATTAACTATGCCGTGTACACGGGATGGCATACCGGACACGTGCCCTCCCTCCCCCTCTCCAACCTCAGTTAGTCAACACTTAGTTGCCAGTGGAATCAATCGCTTGATTAAATCTATCTTAAGGAACCAGCATTAAAAAAAAAGTAAAGAAGAAACGAACACCTTTGTCCACATTGCATGGCGACAGAAAAAAAAAAGCGTGCGACTGTTCCTTGCGGGGCGTAGTAAATGGGGGGAAAACAAATAAAGCTGAAAAACAATGCGGCGACTATCGGTTCATCACCGACGATGCTATTCGAAGAAGCTGCACTTCTGCGGCCTGTTCATCTTGGTGCCCGGTTTGCAGCCGAACGCGTCCGCAAAAGGGCGGAACGCCATGACAGCCTTGTTGCAGTTCCTCGCCTTCGGTAGTCGGCACATTGCGACGCACATCGTGATAAAGAAGATCTGCGCTTCGCTGACATTCGCGTACAGACTGGGCTCGTCTCTTCCTTGCGCGGCCGCTCTGACGTACGTCGCGTAGGCCACCTCCAGGGCGGGCACCTCCGGAAAGATGTCGCCGTCCGCCGAACCGAGACACCTCACTCGCTTCTCGAACCCGTCTGCCGACGAGGCGGAAAGCCAGCTTTCCACGCGGTCTCCGTGCTCGTCCACCGTGACGCCGACTCTGTCCAGCGCCCGAACGATCTGTTGGGCGTACTGGTACCCGAGTCCACCGTACAGCATCGCCATGGTGCCCGAACTGTAGTAGAGCGGCATCTCCAGGGCTCCCATTGAAACGAAGGCAGTGTTGAGAACGTGCGTGTACTTGACGAGCGGCAAGACATAGCTGCTCGGTGCGCTCGTCAACTCAAAGGCCGCTGCCGACCCACGTTCGGCTTGGAAGTCACTCATGGCGCGTCGCGTATCGACCCAGAAGGCGTCGAACGAAGGCGCGCTATCGGGAAAATCGTGGTAGACGCCGGCGATACCAGCGTCTTTAAGGAGGTCCTCCCGAGGCCACAGCACAGTCCGTAGGCGTTCGAATTTCGCGAGCGCCTTGCTCTTGGTGCGCCAGTCGAACCAATCGGCATTTCTCAACAAATTGACCGCCTCTCCGTAAACTTTGTTTGGCAGGTCAACGAGGAATTGCCGTTCTCGGGGCATGAACCGCGACACAGCGAACAGCGCGTTAACCAGTAACGGGTAGCTGGCTTCCACCGCGGCGGCGCAGTAGTACGGCCGTCTCTTGTCTCTCTTAGAGTCGTCGCCGTGGAGGCTAACCGAGAGCCGTGACGGGTCGGCTATCGAGCCGTACGTCTCCGCAAAGAGCCAGTGAATGTGGTCCAGCAATTCCGAGTCATCGTACAACGCGAAGCAGACGTTCACCGCTTTCAAGAGGCCCGTTTCCTCGAAGACGATCACGTCTCGTTCGGAGAAATTACGCTTCGGTTGTAGGTATTCGTTTAGCAGCAGCGTCATGTCCTCGGAAAGCGTGACGTGCTTTGAGGCGTCCTCGAGGAAAAACTGCCACGGAGCCCCGTCCGCCGACTGGTTCAGAAACGTGCGGAAGATGGTCACCGTCATCGCGTAACTCTGTGCGATCACGCTGTCGTTGGGAAGCAGCGCCTGGCTTTCGCTCCAGCGCTCGCGGTACTCGCGCACGCTCCTCAGTCCTACCAGCGACTCCTGCCACTCGGCCATCAGAGGGTTCGTACTGACGAGGAGTCGCCGATGCGGGTGGTGGGCGTCTTGTGGCAGCAGGCTGACCCTGAACCACAGCGGCGCGTTCCACTTGAACGCAAGGTCAAGAAGAACTCCGAACGCGTGGCCATCGGGTATGGGCTCCGCAGGCCGTCGCAAGTTCAGCTTGCCCATGAACAGCGTCACGGCGTCTCTGGTCGACGCTTCCCTCTCCTGAGTGATGCAGCTCGCGTACATGAACAGCGCTTTTCTTACCCCGACGACCAGGCGCTCCTTCCCGCGTTCGAGTAGCTTCCACAAGCCGTCCAGCCAACGCCACCGCATGAGCGAAAGGGTGGACCTGGTGACGCCGACGGCGGGCGCTTCTGTGAAGCTCGCACCCGACTGCGGGCATACGAACGCGTCGAAGTCTTGGCACGGGTCCACGCTTCTGTTGAGGAAGGCGCTCAGTAGACTCCTATGCGCCGAGCAGTCGTCCGTCAGACAAAGTCGCGGGCCCCCGCCTCTAATTCGGTCAAGTGAACTCAACGCCACTAAGATCAGCACGCACAAAGCCACGAAGAGAGCGCCTATGATAACGACTTTCTTGGCACGATTCCCTCGAACGTCTTCTTCCGTGGTTCTGTTTCTCAGAATCTGCGTAAGAAAGAATTATGCAGATGCAAAGCACATTTTGGAATATGTGAAGTGGAGCTTTCGTGAATCGGCTAATTAAGTATTACAAAAAAATACTCAGATCCCACGTGTTGTGGCAATGGATGTAGCCGAAGCTTTCTGTGCTGTTTGCTTTTATTGACGATAACTAGCGGTGATCATGACGGCGAATGTTTAATTTCTTCAACGTTTTGTCCAACACGAGAGTAGTGAGTTGATGTTAAACGTTACTTTGCGTGCACCACTAGTGCACTGCGGTTTGTCTGCATAGTACACAAAACACAAAGGGAAAGGTGTTTGCTTGAGGCGTTGTTGTGCGCCATGTTTCATAACCTCTGAGAGGATTTTGCATTGCCATTGCCTGACATGCCACATCGCATTGTAGCAGAAGCATTAAACTTCAATTGGATTATGGGCCTGTGCGTGCCAAAACCACGATGAGATTATGAAGCAGGCTGTAGTGGCGCACCCCGGATTAATTTTGACACCGTGGTGTTCTTTAACGCGTCCCGAAATCAAGGTGCGCGAGCGTTTGTACAGCGAAGCTGTACACCTCTATCCCAAGAAAATTTTCGTGTCGTAAGCAAAAAAAAAAACTCCCCACACGTGGGCCGATCCCGACGACAGTGCAATGTCGGGCCGACCCGCGGCGGAGATGAAGCAGGCGTTAAGCACTGCCCACACGTGGGCCGATACCGAAGATAATGCAATGCTGGGCCGACCTGCGGCGGAAGTGAAGCAAGCGTTAAGCACTCCCCATACGTGGGCAGGTCCCGACGATAGTGCAATACCGGCCCGGCCCGCAGGAGAGGTGCAGTTCGCCATTAAGGGGCCCACATACACAGCTTCGCTGGTCATCCATCTTCACAGAGTGGAAGGGCACTAAGTTTTTTTTTTCTTTACTTAACCCCCGCCGATATGCGGCTGCCTCGGTCAAATCCGCGACCTCGAGCAATGACATAGCCCAAAAGGTACCGCGGCGGGCGCAGAAGTGTTGATTTGACGTGCGACCGCTTCCATTGTGACGCCTAAACTCTGCGGTGCGCTTTGATTAATGCGTCTCTGCTTCTGCACGCCCCGCATAAGATGTGCGCTAGACGTTTTGCATGGTTTTATTTTTACTGGGACATTTTGAGGAAGTTACAATTGCGTGCTGCAAAGCACGTAGGTTCCCTGAACATTTGAATATTTTACAACAGAGCGTACGAAACAGTCTCATCAGAGAGTCTCGCAGTTTCGTAATCTCATGGTCCTATAGGAACATATTGAAATGTCCTGGTAGCTTAGGTGCTTGTGGCCCGCTATTGAAATTTCACCAGAATCTACCAGTGGGTTCCTGGTATGTATAATCGCGAGTCATTTTCGGCAGCTAATTTTGTTCGTGAGATGCGACTTTTTTCGTCTGTTCTTCATCACTTACGGTGGGACTCGCGGCTGCCGCCGAAAGATGGCGCGACGTTTATCTGTCCCAGAATCCTGGCGATGCATTGCGCTGATAGCGCGAGGACAATCCGTTAACCAAAATGTAATGCATCTACATTTATTGGAATGAAATTACAAAAATTGAATTCTGCGTGCCAAAGCCATGATCTCATAACGAGGCACGCCGTATAGTAAGCGATTCCGAATTGGGCAATTTTGACCACCTGGGGTTCTTTAAGAAGGCATACTGCAGTATTTACTTGATAATCGAGTGAAACATTATTGGACTACCTTTCAAACTTGTACCGATGCCCTTCAGTGTTTTATTTCAAGGTCTGACGAACAGCCTATATAATAAAAAGTTGAGTAATAGCCATTCTTGAAGATCATTGCCAACAGGCGACGACGGGGAAGAGAGGAGCAATTAAGGAACAATAGGGAGGGCACGAGCGCTTGAACAAAAAAAGTGGAGTGCTTGGTCTATAGCTTCGATCTTTATTACGCGACATTTCCTTTGGTAAATTTTTAAAGCGCAAGAAAGACACGGCACAAAACATCAAGCATAGGACAAGAAGCGTGTGTGTGTGTGTGTGTGTGTGTGTGTGTGTGTGTGTGTGTGTGTGTGTGTGTGTGTGTGTGTGTGTGTGTGTGTGTGTGTGTGTGTGTGTGTGTGTGTGTGTGTGTGTGTGTGTGTGTGTGTGTGTGTGTGTGTGTGTGTGTGTGTGTGTGTGTGTGTGTGTGTGTGTGTGTGTGTGTGTGTGTGTGTTTAAAACATTTGTCGAGTGTCGACCCACAGAAAATTCTTCTAAGCCATATTTCTTTTGGTGCCAACACCCCGGTAATCCTCTTCCAAGCCTTCCAGTTTCGACAGCATCCGTAGGGCGGCTGCGCAAGAACCATGGCGTCATCAGGGCCAGTGTCACGAAAACGCTCCTCACCGATGAACTGCACGCCTCCGTTCCCGATGCCTCCCAGTTGGACTAGCACGTCATCTACCTTATTCAGAAGAATGTGGAGCTTGTCAGCCTCGACACGCAAATCTTCGACGCCACTGACGACGACGCTGCTTATTGGGAAAAACTCGAGGTAACGGCCGAATACGATGGAAAGGTGTCCTACGCGGTGTCGCCAGCGCGGTTCTTTCTTCGAGAGCTTGCGGAGCAAAGAACGCCGAGGACTACCTCAAGTCCGGATGCACCGAGTGCGGACAGCAGTAGTGACGAGACCCCAGCAGTGAGTGAGATCAGCGACTCTTCCCCACGCATATCAACGGAGACAATAACTCTTAATCGGGGAACCGTGCCGCGTCAGGGCACAGTGGTCCTGCCAAAACGGCAAATTCCTGCGTTTTTCCAGCACACGTGGCGATTGGCCGTCCCCCTGGGATCACTTTAGCGCCACAATTCATCTGAACACAGAGCTTTCGCTCTTAAATAAATTTAAGCACCTGTTATAATATGTGACTATAATAAGAGACCAATCGAGGGCATTCCACTGACGGAGGAAAATTGTATCATCGCCATCAAGATAATCCCAGGGCGATTTGGTCGACCAGACTTGCTCATCAACGAGCACGTTGAACACCTCCTCTCCTTGCCACCAGTCAAGTCATCGGCAAAGGTAGAAAAACTTCGACGCTGCTCCAGAACAAGGTCCTGTTTCGGGTGTCCGCATTGGCAGGTTTGAGCGTCTCACCCGATCAAAGCAACATGTCCCACCACGTCATGATGAGGCGCCTGCCCGAATACCTCCTGATACTTTATCGGCAAAATTCTAAGCAGGTGTCGCAGGCCAGGTGAAACGACTCCTGAAAAGAAAGCTCGACAGGCCACAGAAACGCTAACTTTGTGCGCGTCAAGATTGAAATAAAAGGGGAGGACATTCTAGGACGCGAGCGTCCGCATCCTGGCGTCTCCTACTTAAACACGACTTCCTATCTCTGCCACCACCAACGGGACAACACCTGCCGATGGCGTCCATGCTTGCTACCGAACCTGTCACTGTTGCTGAAGAAGCTTGCCCCTTATGCAGCAGTTATCGCCACACCCTCGCGAAATGCAACTACCAACGTTCTGCGGGTGATAAAAGGGCTCGATTGTGCAGTGCTCGTTGTTGCTACCGTTGCGGCAAGAGCAATCGCGTGGCTAGGCTTCGACTACTATCGAGAAGCGTCATGTGCAGCAAATGTCATCGTTGCCATTTGACCATCCTCTGCGAGTTATTTAAGCTAGTAGCATCAGCAATAACAGCCGTGACGACAGTGGATCAAGATGTGCCGCGCCTTGTATCTCGTGACACGAGTCAGTCTCCTAAACATCTGTCCGAGTTGTCCTTAGCGGAGTCGATGTGGTCCTTCTCCAGAACGGAATGGTGTGAATTGAGTGCGGATCACGAAGGTGTATCGTGCTCATCCTTTTGGACAGCGGCAGTCCGCGCACTTTTACTCGAGCGGATCTTTCGATGGACCTTAAGTGCCCGGTTATCGAAAACGAGGAACTATCTCTTGTTACGTTCGGCTATACTCGAAGCCACGTCAAGTCAGGCGCACTCGATCGGTAGCTTGGGCCCTGCAAGGCCGATGCACTGATATCGCGATAACTACTGAGGCTCTGGACGCATCTGAACTAGGCACGGTGATAAGTCCGCCGCTCAGCAGTACAGTCTCGCAGCTCCCGTGTGAGAACAAACACGACGTTGCGGACAACTTTCGCCCCGCCACACTGCAGTCACATGAAATAAGTGTTCTACTTGGTTCCGACGTGTACTGGTAGGTAGTCACTGGAAAGGTTGATCGTTTAACCAGCAACCTATCACCCCTGGAAATCAAGTTTGGATGCACCGTTCAAGGAACCGTTTAACTCAAAATTCCTGGCTGTGATCCGTCTGCGATGTGGCGTCTCGACATCACTGGAACTGACCAACCTACAGTGGATAACGACGAAGTTCATCCAGAACTTGATATTTGAAAAGAGCACCATCAAGTTCTATGGGCGCTACCGGCTACCGTTGATAGTACAAGATCCAGGAGCGCCTTTAGGCAGCGATAATCGAAAGTTAGCCGAGCACCGCCTGCAAGCCCAACTCAATAGGTTTCGGCAACAGTCTGAACTGCTCAAACGGTATGACACGGCCATCAGAGCTTACTTTAGGACACGCAGAACAAGTGGGAGATGAGCACCTGCGAAAGGAAAATGTGTATTGTTTGCCCCATCATGTGTTGTCCGCCGAGACGCTGTCAAGACAAACCATCATGTTGTGTTTCACGCTTCCTCGCACGCACTTGGTCATCTCTGCCTGAACGATGTCCCGTTCAAGGGTATAAAGCTCGGCGTTGACATTAGGCAGCTGTTACTCGATCGTCTTTCGCTGTCACGCAGCCGTCCTAACTGCTGATAAAAAAAACAACATACGTCCACATGCTTATTTGTCAGGATGGGCACAACGTGCTGCGATTCCTATGGACTGACTGGCTCTCCTCAGATGCTGTTCTTTTTTTGCTAGCAGCCATCATTCGCCATTACCTTGTCGTTTGTCGAGAGCAATATTCGGATAGTGTGCCTTTCTTGGAAAAGACCTTTTAGGGCGACGACCTCATCGTCAGGCTTCCAAATGTGGATAAATCTGCAACAATCTACAGCGAAACGCGCAAAATATTCTCTGAAGCAAGCATGGAACTGTGCAACTGAGCCTCCATTTTGTATGCTTTCCGGAAACGCTTTCTGTGCGACAAGATTGCTATAGAAGACGAAGCCGGAGAGGGTCCCGTAATCAAGGTACTAGGCGTATTCCAGGAACGTGAAGGCGACCGGATTATTCTCACTGCACGCGAAGCGCCTTACTTCGCAGCGAAGAATTCTTTTGCCAAGCGTGGTACTTCAGACATTAGCAAGGATGTACGATCCTTTGGATTATCTGGCACCATTTGCGATCAAAGCAAAGCTGCTTTTTCAAGACATGTGGAAGAGGAAATGCACATGGGACGATGCCATTCCGCAAGAAGAATAAACAGGCTGGAACAGCTGGCGTACTCAGTTGGCCAGCATGAACCCCTGCAGCGTTCAGTGTTACGTCTTCCTGCGAGCGAACGATGCACTCTTTTCACTCGAGCAGCACGTATTCTTCGAGGCAAGACTGAGAGCGCGCGGGGCCTGTGTCAACGTACGTGCATGTTCAGCAAACGGTACCTACAGCACACAGCTCCTGATAAGCAAAAATCATGTTGCACAACTAAAACAGACTTCACTTCCACGTTTGGAGCTATTAGCCTGCGTCATCGGCTCGGGTTTGTGTGGATACGTCAAGACAGTGTCATTGCAGAGCTCTGTTCAAGTTCACCTTTGGACCAACTCGCTCGTCGTCTTGTAGTGGATTCGTTGTACACCGAGAAAAAAATAGCTTTTCGCACTTAATCGAGTCTCCGATATTTATCGCCTGACATCACCGATCCAGTAGAATTACTAAGACAGAAAAGACAACCCAGCTGGCTTGGTTACAAGAGGAGTGTCGTTCCCTTGTCTTTCTGCATCAAAGTTATGGTTGCACGGTTTAACCTGGGTTCATGATTCGCAACAAGCAATTCCTACTGCTGAATACACTGAATTGCAGAACAACTTGAAGAACTGGCAGCAATACCGGAAGGGATGTCGGTGTGTCCTTCTGCAGCTTCTGTTCGAACACTGGAGTAGCTGTTATCAGGTACAGTACCCTGAATAAATTGTTGAGAGTCACTGGTTGGGTCTATCGTGTTGCTGGAAAGGCGTCGTCGAAGCAATTTTCTACTGCTGAACCATTAACCGCAGCATAGTTTTGCAAGGCGGAGCACTAGTGGACACAACGCCTCCAAGCAATGTTCCCCATCAGCCATGTTCGTGAAACACTTCGGCTACACGAAGGTGACGTGGTGCTTGCGCATGACGACAGCGCAAGTCCGCTACTATGGAAGCTGGGCAGAGTTCTAACAGTGCACCCAGTAAAGAACGGTATCGCGCGTTTGTACACTTCGACTAGCTTTCGGACAGACGATCAAACGACCAGTGCCTAAGAGGTATACGTTCTCGAAGTAAACAACCAAGAATCAGCTGCCTAGTGATCACCTTGGCCCCTTGGGAATATTTTGAAGACCATTGCCGACAGGCGGAGACATGGAGGAGAATAAAAGAAAAAGAAGATGAGGAACGGCACGAGCAATAGAACAACAATACGGGGCCCTATAACGTAAAACTATTCCAATATGTTTTTATTCCAATGTCCTGACGTCAAACTTACGTAACCGCCGACGCAAGCATCGGGCAGTGACCCGCAGCGTTGCCTGAACAGCCCAATCAAACGATCTCCTCGTTTATAGGAGGTCACTTTTGTTTGCTTTCCAAACGAACAACATTTCCTACATTGAACGGTCTTTCTTGTCTATTTGGCTGACAAGAGGCGAGGAGCACGCTCAAGTGGAGAGGGTTTCGATGGGGCCGAGCCAGCACACTGAATATAGATAACCGTATAAAGAGGGAGGTGCCGGCGTCTGCAATTGGTCCGCATTCCCTAACTAATATCTTTCGGTGCCTTGTCTAAAACCGCAACGGCATGCAACGGAATGTTAAAAATGCCGCTAAAACGGGTCCTCAGTAAAGAAGAGTTGGCACAGCGATGTCGAACACGTGCCGAAAGGGCTCAATAACGTTACACGACCCCGCAAAAAGTTTTTTGTGCGTAAATAAACCCATGCTATCCGGCTGGTGCGAGTAGCCAGTGCCTGAGCGATCGGCAGCAGCCATATTCTATTCCTTTCGGAACGGGACAGGCTCCGGCTATTCAGAAAAAAATCCAGTTTTGTTCAGCATATTAATGCATACTTAGCGCATACACGTCACTTTGACGAGGTGAGTTTTTGCGGTTTTCTGACGTCGCGTGACAGACAGGTGAAGTGGATGAAGCCCGAAAACTTTTAAACAATGGCAGAGGGCAAAGGGCGAAAAGGCGTTTAATCAAAAATAATTTTTTGTTCGGACTAAACATGCATATTCAGTGTGTACACGCAATATCATATGGGGGGCCATCGCGGTTTTCGTGACGTCGCATGACAGACAAGCGAAGGGGGCGGGGGGGGAGGGGGTCCAAAAAGTTTTTGACCAATCGTGGATGGCTGATTGCAGAATTGGAATCGAAAAGTTTGGAATAGCTTTACGTTATAGCACCCATGGAGTGCTTGGGCTAGGGCTCGGGTCTTTATTACGCGACAACTATCATGCATGCATCGAATTATGAAGTGCGCCGAGATGTCCTATAGTTCGCCGTAATAAGCTAGAGCAAAGAACAAATATAATGCGCTCCTCAGTATACGTACATCTTGACACAAGAACAGAGGCTAGTGGATTGCTCGATCGATTGGCAATACTTTCAGTGCTGCTAGACGCATGCTGTAACTTTGAAGCTTATTTTTTAAAGATTTCCTTTCTTGTTGTTGGTGTAAATATGTGTGTGATGCTTACTGTTTATGAGCACGTGCTTTTGCAATATAGGAATTCTTACTATTAAGGCCAATTAGCGCGCAAAAGCTTACGAACGTGGCACGTATGATACAGGCTCGCAAATGAAGTACATGGTACAACACACAGGCAAATGTGAACAGGGTCTATGCTAACGTTAGCCAAACTGTTAAACGGAAACTGCGAAGGGACGGGATTATGAGACCCATACGGTGTCAGCGGCGCCAGTATAAGTTTTGTGTACTATTACCTGGAAAAGACAAATAAGGTTTTAGTTTTTTTTATTTAAGGGCCTGCCTTCCATTGGAAAAACTGTTATTGGGTCCTAAAGACTTTATCTCAGTCTTTTTGAGTACGCTGTGCCCTACATAAAGAAAGCTTTATTTTTGTCCAGAGTTTACTAGTAGCGCGCCAAATACGAGAAGTCCCGCGTGATTACGTACCTGCTCGCCACAGCACTC